>NC_137008.1:48913859-49298859 GCF_032717465.1 Coenobita brevimanus
ATATACACACACACACACACACACACAAATATATATATATATATATATATATATAAATATATATATATATATA
This sequence comes from Coenobita brevimanus, assembly GCF_032717465.1. Taxonomy (NCBI): domain Eukaryota; kingdom Metazoa; phylum Arthropoda; class Malacostraca; order Decapoda; family Coenobitidae; genus Coenobita; species Coenobita brevimanus. The sequence goes on from NC_137008.1 coordinate 48,913,933, forward strand.
TATATATATATATATATATATATATATAGATAGATAGATATAGATATATATATATACACAGTATACAGTAATCGCTCCAATATCCGACGTAATAGAGCCATAGTTAGGTCCGGTTATTGGTTTTGTCCGGATATTGGGCCCCAGCTTATGGACTTGTACTTATGGACCCTAACTCAGAGAAACACCTATACAACTCCCTCTGGACATGCATAGCACCTATTTAAGACCCAAATCACACCAATAAGGCTCATAAATGACTGAAATAAATGCAAAAGAAACATAAAATGAGAGTTTAGGAGTATGTTCATACATTAATAAACATTCTGGTACTTATGGACCCTAACCTAGCCTAACTCAGAAAAACACATTCCTACTGCACATGCATAGCTACTAACACCCTATTCACACCAATAAAGGACATTAAAGAGTGAAATGAGGTAAGTATAGTATGGAAAAAAGTACAGTATGAAACATTCTGGCTACTTACAGCAAGTCCCTGGCCACCTCGATGAATAACCGCCTCCTCTCGGACTCTGACAGTAAGAACGATTTCCTGAAGTACTTGCAGTACACTGTTCCTGAAGTTTTGCACTGAACTTAGTCAATAACACACAGAAGTCCGTTCTCTTCACAGTGTGCACTTTTGTCTAAATAATGCTCCATTGTAACTTACTAAGTGTTGCACTTTAACTTTTCCCATTCTTATAATTTTCCAAAGCCAAAACAAACAAGTCTGTTTATGTTAGATTTTTTTTCTATAGAGTCTTTTCTCTCACAACTTTAAATCCTTAACACAACACACAGTTCTTTTTACTGCACAACACTCAAAATTCCCGTGTGGTCTAGTGGAGAAGTTCTTGCTGTTTATTCACTGTCAGAGTCCGAGAGTATCACTGGCAGGCGACATAGGGGTGCATCGCTGGGTTGTGGTGATGGCGTACCCACTGCAGAGGACTCTGAAGACAGCCGCAAACTCACGTCGAGCGGTGACTCCACCGTGGCTGATGTGCTGGGCTGTGGCTCGGAGCATGAGGACCTGTCTTGGGGAGGCAACGGAGTGGAGCCAGGGCTGGGCACAGTGGGGGTCACGGGCCTGAAAAAACTGTCAATGGTTGATTGACGCAATGACCGACGATTGATGAAGCGCTGCCTGAAAGCACGCACTTCCTCCACGAGTCCCAAGGGCCCCATCTCCCTGTCGCAGTCCGGGTGTTCCAGGTAGTCTAGGAAGAACTCTAGATGTTCCCGGAGTGTGCTCAGCTTGGGGATGGCTGGAGTAGTGTCCTGCTGAGAGGAGTCCACATCATCGTCGCCTTCAGCATCAGAATCTTCAAGTTCAGTACTGACACCTGCAACCGAAGACGCGATCTTGATATCAGACAATGTCTGATACCCAGGATCGCCCTCGTCGTCATCCAACCACTCACGAACATCGTCCACATCTACATCGTCGCCGTGCGTACGTAGCCGTGCATGGAAGTCATCCACGTCAAAGCCTAGAAAATCGCACTCCACATCCATTCCGAGAAGCAGACGAGACCAACCATTTTCCAGAGTCTTCACAGGGACTTCCTTCCATGCACTAGCCCAGTTGTACAGCGCAGACTTGATGTTGTAATGGCGAAGGTTTTCCAAAGCCCACTTGCCTCGTGTGTCCCGTCCCTCCCTGCAGCTCGTCCTCGTCCTCGAGAACAACCATCACCTCGTCCAGGAACTTCCGACGGTATAGGCGCTTTGTTGCCACGATCACTCCTTGGTCCATTGGTTGGATGAGAGCAGTCGTATTAGGTGGCAGAAACATGCACCTAATACGGCCATTATCAGCAACCAAGTCCTTGTCGCACGGGTGGGCAGGTGCATTGTCGAGTAGAAGGAGGGCCTTTACCTGGTCGCGCTGGATTCCCAGTGTCTTCGTCTGGTAATAGATGACCTCCTTGACGAAGTGACGGTGAAACCAGTCTTTGAATATCACAGCTGTGAACCATGCCTTCAAAGAATGGTACCAGACGACAGGAAGGACATCCATCACCCCACGAAGGCACTGAGGCTACTTTGCGCGGCCAACAACAACGGGCTTAAGCCGGTGCATGCCATTAGCACTGGCACAACACAAAGCAGATATCCGTTCCTTGGAAAGCTTGCAGCCAGGTACACGCTTCTCCGTCTCCTCGGCTAGAGTGTTCGTTGGCAGCGAGCGATAGAATAGGCCAGTTTTGTCAGCGTTGTAGACTTGACCGAGAGTTAGGCCCTCCCTGTCGATCAAGCCCTTCACCTTGTGCCGAAACTCATCAACTCCATCCTCGTTAGTGTCCAATGCTTTGCCATGTGCTTTACGGTTGGTAAGGCCATGCCGCAACTTGAAAGCGAAGAGCCAACCCTCGGATGCCTTGAAGTCTAGGGCGTCGTGAAGCCTGGCGAACTTCTCAGCAGCAGCCTTCAGCTCCGTTCCACATAGCATCACACCAGCAGCACGTTGTTGTCGATACCAAATCAACGTGGATCGGTTGATTTCTGCAAACTTGGAGGTAAACATAACCTTCCTTTCCACGTTGCGTTTGCTTCTCGATGAGAAGTCAGCCGTGTACTGCATGAGTTTGTCTCGGGACCTCTTGATATCGAACAAAGTAGACCGGGCCAGGTTAAACTCGTGGAGAATGCGGGAAGAAGACCACCCCGCATCTACTTTCTCCAATATCACCCTCTTCTCCAGAGTCAACACCACTCTTCCTTTTCTCAGGTGGCGGGGCCATCATCACACACACTAAGAGGAGGCCCGAGAGCAGCAGGAGGCCCTGCAGCAGGTAGGGCACCACCACAAAAGCGATCACGTGGGCAGCCATTATGACGAGCGTGGACTCGCGGCGAGAGACAGGCGGAAAGTGGAGAGGATGCAGGGGCGCTCCATCGGACGTCAGAGGAATGACGCGCCAAAACAATGCTCTCCTGTGGCACGCGCGGTAAGTTCAAATTACGGATGGGAAATTTTTTTTTTTTTTTTTTTTTTTGGGGGGGGGATGTTGGATCCCAGGACGATTATGTCCGGGTAGTGGGGATGTTCGGTTATTGGGCGTCCGGATATTAGTGATTACTGTATATATATATATATATATATATATATAGTATATATATATATATATATATATATATATATATATATATCTCTGAGAAAGAAGGAACCATAGGCTAGGAGCCCACATTTTTACAGTTCCAAGAAAAAAAAAAAAAAAAGCCAAATTCAAGATCCGGTAATTTTGAGATGCCTGGATGCACTGCGTTTGAAAAACTGGAGATTGAAATGCGTGAACAAAAGCATAGTGCCCCTAGAAACTCACAGACACCCCCACCCGGACCCAACGGAGTAGCCGCAGCCGAACCACAGGATGCAGTGCGACAACGGCACAATTCAGCCTGGGCCGTGCGCCCCTATAGCACTTAGCCACCTCACTGTTGCCCTAGCAGGAAGATGACACTACCTTCAGTGAGTGGGACCGCCAGATCAGATCGTGGTGGAGCTGTCTGTCCAGCTCCGACTAGCGCCCCTCAGGAGACGGCCGATAGCTGCTCCCGCCTTGTACAGGAGTGCACCCATAGCCACTCTGAAGGTGCCTTCTCTTTAGGGAAAGCTGATAGCTGCCCGCCCCTCGTAAGGGAATTGGTGTCTCACCGACCTGAGAGTAACGAGGAGACGACCGATAACCGCTCCTGCCTTCATCAGGTGTCCTTCCTGGGACGGCTGATAGCTGCCCAACACCCCCTCCTGCAGGAGACGGCCGATAGCCGCTCCTCCTTCTGGCAGAAGGAGACGGCAAGTGGCCGCTCCCGCCTTCGTCAGACGGCCGATAGCCTCTCTAAAGGTGCTGCCCTTGAGTCGGCTGATAGCCGCTCATTCCTCCGGCAGAAGGAGACGGTAAGAGGCCGCTCCCGCCTTCGCCAGACGGCCGATAGCCATTCCGAAGGTGCTGCCCCAGAGACGGCCGATAGCTGCTCATTCCTCCTGCAGAAGGAGACGGCAAGAGGCCGCTCCCGCCTTCGCCAGACGGCTGATAGCCGCTCCGAAGGTGCTGCCCCTGAGTTGGCCGATAGCCGCTCACCCCTCCGGCAGAAGATGACAAGAGGCTGCTCCCGCCTTCGTTAGACGGCTGATAGCCGCTCCGAAGATGTTGCCCCCGAGTCGGCCTATAGCCGCTCCCTCTCCCTCCTGCAGGAGACGGCAAGAGGCCACTCCCGCCTTCGTCAGACAGCCGATAGCTGCCCCAAAGGTGTCCAGAGGCGCGCTGATTCCCCCACTCAGGCCACAGCCAATAGCCGGGCCTTGGCACCCTATAGTTGCGCCCTTGGGCAGCCACAGCCAATAGCCGGACCCCACGGCCAGAGAGAGGTGCAAGCAGTGTCACCGCCCCAGCGTGAGACAAATGCCTGGACCTCCAGCACAGAAGGACCCCAGGGAGGCCCTACAGCTTCCCCCAGCCTCTGCTCTTTACGCCTGGCCCTGGAGAAGACCCACCTGACGGACCCTAATTCAGGTGGTGCCGCAGCCCCTGTCTGACGGCGCCCCTTGACTCTGGGGGCCTCAGTCCGCGGGTACTCCAGGCCCTCCCCAGGACGCCCGGGCGCGATCTCCCCACGCCCCGATGGCGGAAGACCACCTCCGGCCGAGATCTAAGCCAGAGATTCCTGGACCTGTTTGGCCCCAGTCCTGAGGGCCATACCCCTGTACCCAGCCTAGAAGCTACGGACCCCTTCGCCACCTGCAGCCCTGGACGAGAGAGGACGCCCCTGCGAGTCGTCCCGTGCCCTCTCAGCACGCCCTCCCCTGGCGGTGCCCCTATTCCGGCAGAGTTGTCGCCAGCGCGTCTCCCCGCCGCCTCCACAAGAAGTGACATGTTAAGTGTGATGTTGCCCCAGAATTAGTGTAACAGTGATACAGTGACTTAGTGTACGTTGAATACCAGGGCGAGTGATATCACGGGCGGATTAATAAGGACGAGTGCAGAGACTAAGTTCTGGTGAATCAGACTCACGAGTGACGCCCTTGTATAAAATCAGTAAGACTCCTATCACGAGAGATTCTCCATAGTAAAATATCCAAACGTCCCTTGCTACCAGGAAATAGTAGAGAAAAAGTGTTAGTAATATCCTCCCGCTCATATTACCATAAACACAGTGAAACTCCCACTGTCTTCTACCCTCCTTTACTAAATCTCCTCACAGCATTCAGTGTGTATGTAAGAACCTGGACTAGCAATGTAATCAATTGTCGGGGGCGCGGTAGCACAGTGGTAGCGCGCTGGACTTGTGATCGGGGGATTGCAAGTTCGAGCCTCGCCCGGGCTGCCGTGCTGGGAGGGGTAGCTCCCTCCTGTAACCCTAGCGGGGCTATATAGTCCAATACAGGGCTTAGCTCGGGGAAACTCCATTTCTCCCATTTCAATTGTCAAAACCCCCTTGCCGTTAGAAAATACGAGAGTCAGAATCCGTAACATCATCTCCCTCCCAATATTACTATAACTTTGGTCTGACCCTCCGCGTGTCACCCCTCGCCCTTCCCCCCCCCCCCCGTGTGAAGCCCACTCCTACGTGCACCGCAATCCTGTATTCCAAGTACACCTGTGCACTAAACTTATTGTTAGCATCAGTGTCTGTTAAGCCAGTATCCTGCGAGATACTAATTATCTAGTGAAGGTTTTATTTTCTGCCACATACTGTGTTGTGTTATCTACTGTTTTCGTCCTGTGTCTGACTGTGGCAATATACATGTAAAGGTTATTGCCTGGAGTTTTTGTGTCCTACCTCTTTTTATTGCACTAAGCCCCGGTCTCAAAAGAGGACCCTGCTACACGTTAGGTGTTCTGGGACCGAGGAGTCGGGCATTTTTCACCTAGCATTACACTGTAGGCCAGCGGTGGTTCTTGACCCGGGCGTAGAAGAGAGGTAGTGAGGAAATATTTGGCAAAATGGCAACCAAACCGCACATACAATTACCCAAGTTTGACCTCGACCAGTACGATATACACACGTATCTGGCAATCATCAAACCTTTACTGGATATTGGCTTTGATATTGGCCAGCAAAAAATTGCAGTCACACTTCCACTATTGGGCAAAGTGGTGGCGAACATAGCACCGAAAATCGTCCCAGAGCTCACCTGGCAGAACTTTACAAAGTTCGTTGTTCAAGCCATCACCCCATCATTAGGGAGAGTGGTGGCTCTATCCCAACTGGATAGCTTCTCATTTGACGGGGATTTAAGTAATACCCTGATACAGGCAAGAAGCCTAGTTACTGCTGCCTACCCAGAGGCAGATGAGGAAACCCGGGATCAGCACACGTTCAACACTCTTCTCAAAGTGCTTCCGAGTGTTGTCAAACAACACTTTACTATCCACGACCCAACTGGAGACATGGAAAGAGATGTCCAGCTCATACAGCGTCTCCTGACTGCCTTCCCTACTCCCCAGCAAATTAATGTGGTAAAGAAATTTCCCACTCAACCCCCGGCTCCCCCTACCATGCCACGTCCGCCCTTGCCTCACACCAACCCCACCCCGGCACCCAGCCCGCCTAGGGCACACCCCTCCCGCCGGCGTCCTGCCCCTCGGGAAAATCCGAATCTGATCTTAGTGAATCCATGGGAATTCACAGCCTGCAGCTCCCGGTGTCCCTTACATGACATACGGGACCAGCTTAAGGCTGCCCGCCACAGGCCCACTGCCCCAGGTTCACGTAAGGTGTCCTCTCTAGAGGATGAGGCCCCGGAAGATGAACTGGCACTCATGGAGAAGCCCCATCCTGGGGAACAGGAGCAGGAACAGGAAAATGAAAGCCCCAGACAGCTGGATTTTTAGGCCCACCCCCGCACCAACCCGCGATGGCAGGGGCCATTACCCCTAAGTATCGCCCCCAGGTGTACCACAAGATGAAATTGAATGGCGTGAAGGCCAGACTGTTAGTCGATATGGGAGCAGCCAGGTCCTGCCTTTACAGCCACTATTTCTCCCGCCACAAATCGACCTTTGTCCCATTCCGACCCACTGCCACTCACCTTGTGGACGTGGGGGATGGCCTCCTACCCATCCGTGGGGAGACTCGGGACCTACGGGTCGACACCCACCAGCCGGTGTCAACCCGACATCAATTTATTATTTTCGACTCCTGCCAGAGCTACAACGGGTATTTAGGACTGGACCTACTCCAGAAACTTGGAGCCACAATTGACTGCCGCTATCGGCAGCTCCAGTTCCGTGCCTCACCCAGGCCGTTTGCACCTGTAAGCCCCGGCCCCGGCCGGAAGATTCGCCCCCTTCCCACCTTCCGTACTCCCCTCCCCCTCCCCTCCCTCCACCCCCTCTCCTTCTCCTGTGCCCCCCCTCACCACCCCTTCTCCCTCTTTCCCTGCCACTGTCTCCGCCGCCATTACCATTCCCCCCCACCACGAGGCCTGGGTGCTCCTAAACCGGCACTCCGGTCCCTCTGTCTTGTTCTTCCCCCTCCTCCTGCCGGGAGCCCTCTCTGCCTGCCTCTTATCTCCCACTTTTCTCCCCCCACACTGCACCGCCATCTGCATCCCTAACCTCGCCCCTTCCCCCGTTACCCTCCCCAGAGGGCTCGTCATCGGATAGATGGAGGAAGCTGAGCCCTGTGGCCCATCCTCCTCCCACTACCCTGCCCCCCTACCCCCGATTCCCCATTATCTCTCTGTCCAGCGGTCAGACACCCTACGTCGCCTTCTCCTGGATTTGCAGGATCTGTTTGCAACAGGACCAGCAGACATAGGGCAAACCACGTACCTGTCACATGAGATTCACATGACAGGCCCACCCATTAGACAGCCTTCCCGACAGAAGAACGCCCGACAAAGGGAGGAAGAGGACCGCCAAGTACGTGAAATGGTAGAGGCTGGCGTCATTTCCCCCTCCACCAGTCCCTGATCCTCCCCCGTCATTCTAATAAAGAAGAAGGACGGCATGATGCGATTTTGCATCGATTACCGCCGCCTGAATGATGTCACCATCAAAGATGCCACCCCCTCCCACAAATCGATGATTCCTTAGATTCCCTTTACGGGGCGTCTTGGTTTTCAACCCTCGACCTCCAGTCTGGATACTGGCAGGTCCCTGTACATCCAGAACACCGAGGCAAGACGGCCTTTTCCACGAGCAGCGGCAAACATTACGAATTTAATGTCCTACTGCTCGGCCTCTGCAACGCCCCTGCCACCTTCTCTAGGCTAATGGAATCTGTCCTGAGCGGCCTCACCTGGGAGATATGCCTGGCTTATTTAGACGACGTCATCGTCGTTAGCCAGACCTGAGCCAACCACTTGTAGCGTCTCTGTCGAGTCTTCACTAGGATTCGCCAGGCAGGCCTCAAGCTCCATCCCTCTAAGTGTGTCCTGGTTGCCAGGACTGTCTCGTTCCTGGGATACATTATTTCCCAGGCAGGAATCTCCCCAGACCCTGACAAGCTCCGCACCATAGCGGATATACCGCCACCACAGGACTAACGTCCTATTACTGTCGCTTCGTGAAGGGGTTCACTCAGATTGCAAAGCCTCTTCACGATCTGACCAGGAAGGGGGAGCCGTTCCTCTGGATGGAAGAGAGGCGAGCTGCTTTTCAACAACTAAAAGACAAGCTCGTCTCCGCCCCCGTCGTGGCTTTTCCCGATTATGCCCTCCCCTTTCACCTCTACACCGATGTTTCCCTCACCACCATAGGCACCGTACTAGCCCAGGTACAAGCCGGTCAGGAGCATATCATCACCTGCGCCAGCCGCACCTTGAATCCAGCCAAGAGGAATTATGCCATGACCAAACGGGAATGCCTCGGCATAGTATGGGCTCTCCAACATTTCAGGGCTTACCTTTCCGGAACCCAGGTCATGATCATCACGGACCACCAGTCGCTCCAGTGGTTATGCCAGTCTGATTCTCACAACGTCCAACTTGTCAGGTGGTGCGAAACCCTGGAAGAATTCCAGTATGAAATCTTTTACAGGCCCGGAAAACTCCACACTAACACAGATGCCCTCTCCCGCCTCCCTATCCACGTGGTACAACCAGATACGGACCTCCTGCAACAATGGCACCGCAAGGAGCGACCCCTCTGGATCCCCTCCCACCTGTTCAGCAAACTATGCCGACAGGATGACCACCTCCTAACACTGTCCGGGCATATCCTCCTGAACCCCGATGCGGCGCGTGACACCCTGCGCCACCTTCGTGCCCATAACGGCATCCACTTGGGCACCAAGAAACTATTGCAGATGTTTAATGACACCTACTGGGTGCCAAATCCTTCCACCCTCGCCAAGGAAATCGTTCAAAGTTGCCGCGCCTGTGCACTGGGGAAAGATATTACCCGGACCGCAGGACCCTCGGGCCACATCACCGCCCACAAGCCCTGGCAACTCCTGGTGATAGATGTAGTAGGCCCCCTCCCTCCAAAGTCTGGATATAAATATGTGATCACCTTCGTGGACACGTATTCAAAATTTGTAGTAGCCTGTCCAGCCAAAGAGCATCATGTCATCACCGTCGCCCTTCTCTGATACATGTTCCCTTATATTGGCATCCCTCAGGCCATCCATTCTAATAATGCCCCTGAATTCTCTGGAAAAATCTGGGAAGAGCTCGCCAGAACATTTGGATATAAAATCTCCCACTCCTCTCCTTACTGGCCGCAGGGGAACGCAGTATGCGAATGTAGCCATCACACTATCATGAATCAATTGTGCACACGCATCAAGGCTACAAAAGACGACGACTGGCCTGCTCACGTAAAGATTGTTCAGTGTGGCATGAATTCCTGCCCCCGAGAAGATGGGTTTTCCCCATATGAAAGGATATTCAGCGAGGCCCCCCTTCTGTTCACTACGCCAACACCTACAACCACCTGCCTCCGCTCCCACCACAGACCCGTTGCACATTCTGAAGGGCCGACTGCAGCTCCTACAAAAAAATTTAGACCTCGGCCCCAACACAGCCTCCAACTTCTTCCGCCCGGGCAACACCGTCATCGTCGCCCAACTTCCCACCCTACACAAACTCACCCCCCGCTTCATGGGGCCCCACACAATCACCCACGTCCCCAACCCTTACCAAGTTGTTGTGGACTATCACAGCACCCCACACACCCTCCGAAACCGCCACATGCGCCCTTTCCACACGCCTGCCCCTGCCACCCTGGCCCCACACCCCCAACCTCTTCCTGTCCCCGCACCACTGCTCATCCCCACATATGAGTGCTACATTTCCTCCTCGCCCTCCCCCTCCACCCCCCCTACCGCCTTAGCCTCCCCGGCCGCCACCACCCCCCGCACCTCACCTGACATCTCACCCACCACACCAACCTCCCCTTGCTCTCCCTCACCCCTTCCTTCCGCCGCCCCACCCTCACCGCCCAGCCCCACGTGTCCTGCCCACGCCACAACACCTTCACCACAACCCACTACCACTATCCCCCGCCCACCACCCTTGCGTACACCCACTGCGACGGCGTCACCCCCCACCGTACCCCGACATGCCCAGCAGCACGAACTACCCCACCCTGCCCACCTCGCACACTCAACTCCCCACCCACTCCCACTCTCAGAACCACCACCACCCACTCAGGCCGCCTCTCCGCTCACCCGCCCGATACACTCATTCTCCTACACCACCCGCTTCCCCAAACTTCACACTGTCATGATACACCAAGCACAAATCCCCTCCACCTACATTCCCCAGAGACCCTATGCCGCATTACCATGGCACAAAACCTGGCTCCTACACTTGGTGTCCAGCATACAGCACCACCACACCAGCAGCAACACCGAGCAAGATGAAAGTGCGACAGGCAGTATGGACACCTACCCTCGGCAGGAACTGCCGGCTCCATGGACCACGCCACCCACTGAGCCTCCTCCACTCCACCCCCACGCTCTGCCTCACTTGCAACATGGAGCGGGAAGGAAACCACCCCACTGCTGCCTGGCAGGCCCTTCTCCAGCACCTCCAACCTGTGTACGCCTGCCATGACACTCACGTATACCACCTCCAGCCACGGGGACGTGACTTTTTCCAGGAGGAGAGTGGTGAAATGCGTGAACTACAGCATAGTCCCCCCAGAAACTCACTGACACCCCCACCCGGACCCCACGGAGTAGCTGCAGCTGAACCACAGGATGCAGTGCGACAATGCCACAAGTCAGCCCGGGCCGTGCGCCCCTATAGCACTCAGCCACCTCACCGTCGCCCTAGCAGGAAGACGACACTACCTTCAGGGAGTGGGACCGCCAGAGCAGATCGGGGTGGAGCTGTCTGTCCAGCTCCGACTAGTGCCCCTCAGGAGACGGCTGATAGCCGCTCCCACCTTCTACAGGAGTGCGCCCATAGCCACTCCGAAGGTGCCTTCTCTTTAGGGACGGCCGATAGCTGCCCGTCTCTTGTAAGGGAATCGGAGTCTCACCGACCTGAGGGTAACGAGGAGACGGCCGATAGCCGCTCCCGCCTTCATCAAGTGTCCTTCCTGGGACGGCTGATAGCCGCCCAACACCCCCTCCTGCAGGAGACGGCTGATAGCCGTTCCTCCCCCTGGCAGAAGGAGACAGCAAGTGGCCGCTCCCGCCTTCGTCAGACGGCCGATAGCCGCTCCGAAGGTGCTGTCCCCGAGTCGGCCGATAGCCACTCATTTCTCCGGCTGAAGGAGATGGCAAGTGGCCACTCCCGCCTTCGCCAGACAGCCAATAGCCACTCCGAAGGTGCTGCCCCCAAGTCGGCCGATAGCCGCTCATTCCTCCGGCAGAAGGAGATGGCAAGAGGCTGCTCCCGCCTTCGTCAGACGGCCGATAGCCGCTCTGAAGTGCAGCCCCCGAGTCGGCCGATAGCCACTCACCCCTCCGGCAGAAGGAGGTGGCAAGAGGCTGCTCCCACCTTCGCCAGACGGCCAATAGCTGCTCCGAAGGTGTTGCCCCCGAGTCGGCCTATAGCCGCTCCCCCTCCCTCCTGCAGGAGATGGCAAGAGGCCACTCCCGCCTTCGTCAGACGGCTGATAGCCACTCTGAAGGTGTCCAGAGGCGCGCTGATTCCCCCACTCAGGCCAAGGCCAATAGCCAGGCCTTGGCGCCCTATAGGTGCGCCCTTGGGCAGCCACGGCCAATAGCCGGGCCCCACGGCCAGAGAGAGGTGCAAGCAGTGTCACCACCCCAGCTTGAGATGAGTGCCCAGACCCCCAGCACAGAAGGACCCCAGGGAGGCCCTACGGCTTCCCCTGGCCTCTGCTCTTTACGCCTGGCCCTGGAAAAGACCCAACTGACAGACCCTAATTCAGGTCGGTGCCGCAGCCCCTGACACTTGGGAGCAAGGGATCATACCGCGGGGAGTCATTTTTGTGATTCTGTGTTATTTTGAATTCGCCCGGGCTTTCAGGTGGTGGCTTGTATCATCTATCAGTACTGCCAATGTCCAACACTAGTCAGCACTCCTAATCTCATCTGTACTCCCATCCATCGTTGACAATTTAGCCATTTCTCCCCATTCTTGACTCCCCTCCCTACCTCCCCTCCATTACCCTCTCCTCTCGCCTGTCCGGCAGTGCTACCCTAAGTAAATCTTCCCTGGAATTTTCCACTAATTTCATCCATTGAAATAAGCCCTATGCCCTATTCTTATACCAAATAATATATACAAGAAAGAAATAAGATAAGTAATAGTGCCATACACCTGGAATTGGCTAATTATCACCTGACAACACCTCACGTGCACTCGTTCGCTAATTTTCGCTATTTATTTCCCCTTGAAATATGCCGTATAGTCTATTCTTGTAATAAAAATATATATAAGAAAGGAAGGGAGAAGCCTAAGTGATATTTACATTCACCTGGAATTACCTAATTTATTATGTATTGTCTAGATTTCCTGCCAATCATTTCATAGCGTATATATTAGCAGCTTTCACCCAGCTGACATTGGCAGTATTGCCTAGGCAGGTCACCACCCACCAGTCCCACCATTCAGTTTACTGTCAACTTCCAAGGGGGAGGTACGTCGGATTCGTGCCTGCCCAATTCCGCTGCTTTTAAGCCCCATGCAAAGGGCCCTGTGATCTCTACCCTCTACTAAACCTTGTGTGGAAAGAGGTAAAGGGTTAAGTGACTGCTGTGAACGTGAACTGGCTAATTTGTCAATGAAAATGATAGACAGTGACTATGATCTATCTGGTGAGTATAACAGTACAAGTGGAAATGTATATAATGTGTAAACAGCAATTGAAAGCAATGAATGTAAATATAAGTGAACAGTGGAAAATAGTTTTATAAGTTACTGCAAGTGACTGCATAACGCAGTGTAAATAAAATATAAATGTAAATAATGTAAATAGAAATTAAATGAGCAGTAATATAAGAATATGAGTATATATACTAGGAGTAATGAAAGTGAAAGTTTCATTCTAGCATGTATGAATACTATGAGTTATGAAAGTGAAAATGAAAGTGACAGATTCACTCTCAACGCTAGTATACAGGACGAGAAAGTGAATGCTACGTATTTTACTGAAAGAGAAATTGAATGCCTGTAGTGACAATAAACTACTATTACTGAAGGAAACTTATGGATAAAGACTGTAGATATATATATGTTATATAATAATAGAAATATAAACTGAGTGTTTTTATGAATAATAAATGACAGAACACCAGCGGCGAACGATCACAAGTGGCAAGGTCATACGCGCTCGTAGTTTTCATTGATTTCAGTGTTTTTTTTTTTTTTTAATATGGATTCCAAACTATTTGAGAATCATAGAATAGTGTTTCTAGTGATAATCTCAGGCTGTGGTAATCATATTACAGGTTGTCGGGAAGTGTTAAGTGGAGACTTCGTTACCCAACTTCAGAGGTCTCCACAAGTCCTACGGTACTCGACGAAGGCTCAACAAACATCCCAGGAGAAAGCTGAAGGTATGTGCCATATGCATATTTAATTATAATATTCTAGGACTAATAACTGATTTTTGGCAAATATTTTTAGAGTGTCTGAGCGCGAATATGCCTGCGAGACACACCTCAGGCAAAAAAAAAAACAACCAGTGTTGCCAATTTAGCGGCTTTCCCGCTAAATCTGGAGGTTTTGTTTGTAGTCTTGCTGGTAAAATATCGATTTAGTAGCTAGCTGGAAATCTAGCGGGATTGCATACTCGTCTGACTGTTTCCTAGATGGATGGGAAGGATATATTTGTCATGCACTCACAAATTCAACCCGTAAAATTATTGAATTTGTAATCAGTCTGCCTCTCACTCGTAAGCATGTATGTATGTTACACTACTGCCTACGTTCATTTCGCTTTTATTGGTTCATGTTCACGTCCGTTTCCTGTCAGTTTGGTCATGCCTCAGCGAGTCGGTTACCCAGGTGTTCGGTTACTGTCCCAGGTGAGTCAGTTTACAGATTGTGACAGATGTACTGTTGCTTTCAGTACACCAAGAACACATCTTCATTTATCGAGGTCTGGAAAATACATGTATTCTCCTCTTAAATACATTGATGACCAAGTTCAGCACGAGATAATAAGTACTTCCCATGTTTAATTTCTCCATGCAATTGTATACCATGTTTATAGCCAGATCTCGATACTGACTAATGTGCCCTAGGAATATAGTACTTTTTAATTATTTTTTTTCTTGCTGTAATCAAGTTGATTATAATCGAATTATAAAACATTTAACTCTTGATTAGTTCTCAAACTGTGTGAATTAACGTTTTCTTAGTGTGTTTTATGTAATAGACAACATTTTAAAATCTAGCGGGTTTTTGCCCAAATCTAGCGTTTGAGGGGTCCAGTCTAGCGGGTTTTGAAATTCGAAGTTGGCAACACTGAAAACAACCCTGCGGTTTAGGGATTAAACCCGCCATTCACCCCCCCCCCTCCCACCCGAGACAGAAACCATTATTGAAATATTGTGATTGTACAGTGTTTTTTACTATAATGTGAAGTGATTGTGTGTATGGAACATTGATATATTGTTTGTAAATCATTGGGGCCCGTTATGAGCCGTTAGGCCTACAGGCAGGAGTCTGGTTTGTTATACCGGGGTTTCCACTCTCCTTCACCCTGCATATAAATGATGAGTAACTTACCTTTTTATAGTAAAGCTCATACTTATATCTGTGAAACATATAGTGCCTCGACTGGTGAAACAACTGACCTACCATAGCAGACATTATGTACAGTACGCCATAGAGATATGCAACTGTGGCTATGGAAACAGGCGGTCACGTTCGCCATACAGTCGGGAAAGGAATAATAGAGGAGGTTGGGATGGAATCACGTGATAGTGTTTTATATTGCGTATGGTTTAGTGTGAAACATACGAATAAAATAGTGCAGCGAGTGTTCACCGAGAAATATTGCATGCATCGACTGACTTAGCTCAAACCTAGCTCAAGTATCAGAGACAACAAATACGCCTTACAATCACAGACTTCAGTGAAAAAGTATTGTACCAGTCTCAGACAGTGCTATATTGCGTATGGTTTAGTGTGAAACATACGTATAAAATAGTGTAGCGAGTGTTCACCGAGAAATATTGCATACATTGACTGCAAAAACATAGCGCAAGTATCAGAGACAAGAAATATGCCACAGCCAGATATATATATATATATATATATATATATATATATATATATATATATATATATATATATATATATACGTATGTCGTGCAGTGAATGTTCATGGAAAAATCTATTGTGTGAATCGCATGTGTTTTAGGTAAATGTATCGCAAGGAGAGGAGAAAATACGCCACAGCCAGACACACACGCAAGCACACTCACCCAAGGCCTAAAGAATATTAGGCCTTGCACACACCCACACACAGGCAGACTCGTCCCCCCCCCCCCAACACACACATGCTCATACACTACGCAACTCATCTTTCAACAACCCTTCAGTCTCCTGCCAGCATCTCAACACCTCTGGAGGATGTGTTATCCATATTTTGTTGATTTGTATATTTACCTATTTCAATAGTTCAATATTTTTTACACAAATAAGTAATGTTTTTTACATACACGTATATGAGATGGAAGAAAGTTCAGCTTCAGTATCAGTACCTAGCAAAAAGACTAGTGGTCATGTCGAGTTTCTGAGAGCACAATCAAAAACCTTATGACAGTTTACGTGTATACTTTGAGTAAAAAAAAAAAGAAAATAATAAAATGTAATGAGCGAAAATATGTAGGCGTGGGTGAGGCAGGGAAAGAATGTTTTTTTTTTTTTATCTCGCATGCGGGTGAGGAGTATTCTACGTTTGTCGTCCAATTACTCCAAAACTATTGGACTTATCGATTTCCCATAAGAACCATGATAAAGAGCAGTAAATTCTACGTATGTTCAGTATCAGAATATAAGCCTTTGGGAGCATTTTTTTTTTTGTAGGAAAAGGCGGGGGAACAGACTCTGTTTTTTTTTTCCTCGCTTGAGGTAAAAGTTGAAAGCACTTGAAGGAATAATCTCACTTGGTCGGCCATTTACTCGAAAACTATCGGACGTATCGATTTCCTGTAAGAACCATGTTAAAAAGCAGTGAATTCTAGTATGTTCTTAACAAGAATATAAGCCATTGGGATTTTTTTTGTAGGAAAAGGCAGGGGAACAAACTTTGTGTTTTTCATCACTTGAGGTAAAAGTCTAAAGCGCTCCGAGGAATAATCTCACTTGGTCAGCCAATTACTCGAAAACTAGTGGATGTATCGTTTTCCAGTAAGAACCATGATAAATAGCAGTAAATTCTACGTATGTACAAGACATAACAGTGTAATATCTATGATAATTTGTTGTTACGTGGGCGGGAATATATCATATGCTGTGCGCACATCACGAAAGTGACGCATGGACGTGAGTTCCCAGTCATTTTGGACAATTTACTCGAAAACTATTAGGCGTATCAAAACCAAATGTGCTCATTTGAAAGCTCGTGAAATTCTGCATAATATTATGAAATAAAAATATAAGGTGTGAGGGAAAAGTTCATAATAAAAGCTCCATGAATTTTTTCCAAAAATGGCTTTCAGTTTTTGGCTATTTTCTTGAGAAGTATAAATCGTATCACAACCGGATTTGTATATTTAGAAAGCTTATGAAATTCTCTATCAAAACTTCAAAAACATTTTCCTGTATGATGGAAAGCATTCAAATAGTGATGTTGGGAAGTGAAACTGACATGCAAAATGTTTATTCAGGGCTGCCTAATGTTGTTTTATTCGTGTTTTCCTGTTTTTTTGTGGTGCTTATCAACTAGAACAAACATCGATGAATAAGATTATATAGGTTTCATGGCAGTATATTGATGTTTGGGTGGCGAATATAAGGCGAGAATACGTGTTATTTGCCGCGTGCGGGCAGCTGGGCTGGGCTGCCCGCCTCGCAGAAAAAATTGTGTGCTGGAAAACTTACCAAAACTTATCTTGCACAAGAGGGTTAATAACATTCTGCCTCAAGTGCTATTCACTGTGACCCGAGCAGTATCCTGCGTGATGCTGATAACCTATATCTAGACATAAGAGCTTGTAATTTCCCAATGTATTTGTATAAGTGACATCTACCCGTTCCCCTGTCCAACTTAGTAATACATGTGTAAGGTTGTTGGCCTGAGTTTTTGTGTCCTACCTCTCTCCTATTTGTCTAAGCTCCAGTCTGGAGAGAGAGCCCCGCTACACGCTAGGCATTCACGGGACAGGAAGCCGGACCTAAAACACCTAGCATTATACTGGTGGACAGCGGTGGTTCTTGACCCGGGCATACGAGAGAGGTAATCAGGAAATACTGGAAAAATGGCAACCAAATCGCATGTGCAATTACCTAAGTTTGACCCTGAACAGTATGATATTCACACATACCTGGCAATTATCAAACCTTTGCAAGATATCGGTTTTGAGGATGACAAGCAGAAAATTGCAGTTATACTCCCACTGCTGGGCAAACGGCAGCTAATATAGCACCCAAAATCGTCCCAGGGCTCATCTGGCAGAATTTCTCAAGAAACGTGATCCAAGCCATCACCCCATCAGTGGTGGCACTATCCCAACTGGATAGTTTAACTTTCATTGGCAACTTAGACAATACTTTAATCCAGGCTAGTCGCCTGGTCACTGCTGCCTACCCGGAGGCAGATGATGAAACCCGGGAGCAACACACCTTTAATACTCTTCTGAGAGTGCTCCCCAGCATAGTCAAAGAGCACTTTAAGATCCATGACCCGACTGGAGACATGGATAAGGATGTCCAACTGATACGGCGCCTCCTGACCTCCTGCCCTGCACCCCAACAAATCAACGTGGTAAGGAAGTTTCTCACAAAGATTCCGGCTTCCCCAGTCAAGCCACGTCCGCCTATGCCCCGTACCAGCCCCACCCCAGCACCCTGCCCGCCCAGGGCACACCCCACCCACCAGTGCCCCACCCACAGGGAGAACCCCAGCCTTAGTGAATCCCTGGGAATTCTCTGCATGCAGCTCCAGATGCCCACTGCATGATATCAGAGATCAATTAAAAGCTGCACGACGGAAAACTACCACCCCAGGCCAATGCAAAGTTTCCTGTCTAGAGGATGAAGTAACAGAGGACGAACCCACACCTGTGGAGGAGATCGACCCAGGGAAACAGGAGCCGGAGCAAGAAGAAGGAGGCCTCAGACAGTTGGATTTTTAGGACTGCCCCTGCACCTTCCCACGGTGGCAGGGGCCATTTCCCCCAAATATCACCCCCCAGTTTACCACAAGATGAAGCTGAACGGGGTGAAACCCAGACTTCTGGTTGATACGGGAGCGGCCAGATCCTGCCTATATAGCCACTACTTCTCCCGTCACAAATCGACCTTTGGCCCCCTCCGCCCAATTGCTACTCACCTTGTGGATGTGGAGGATGGCCCCCTGCCCATCCATGGGGAAACACGGGCCCTGAGAGTCGACAACCATCAACCGGTGTCAACCCAACATTGGTTCATAATATTCGACTCTTCCTGCTGCAATTACGACGGATACCTGGGGTTGGACCTGTTGCAGAAGTTAGGAGCCATGATAGATTGCCGCAACTGACAGCTCCAGTTCCGTAAATTACCCGACACCACCCCCCGGGCCATCTGCACCTGCATGCCACGGCCCTGGCTGGAAGACTCTGCCCCCTCCTTCCTCCTCCCCCCCCACCATCCCTTCCATCCCCCTACTTTTCCTGCCACCATTTCCTTTGCCGTCACCATTTCCCCCCACCATGAAGCCTGGGTGCCCCTTAACTGGCCCTCCGGCCCCTCTGTCCTATTTTCCCCACTCCTGCCGCCCGGAACCCTTTCGGTCTGCCTTCTGACCCCAACTTTCCTTCCTCCACATCACACGGCAGTTGAGATTGCCAACTTCGCCCACTCGCCCCTCACCCTCCCGAAAGGGCTCATAATCGGAGAGATGGAGGAAGCTGAGCCCTGTGCCCCTTCCCCCTCCCACTTCCCCACCCCCCTGCCCCCTATCCCCGACCATCTCTCCACTCACCAGTCAGACACCCTCCGAACCTACTTCTGGATTTCCAGGATCTGTTCGTGGTGGGACCAGCCGACATCGGACACACCACCTACCTGGCTCACGAGATTCATACAAGGGGCCCACTGATTCGACAGTCATCCTGATGGAAGAACCCCAAACAGCGGGAAGAGGAAGACCGCCAGGTACAGGAGATGATCAAAGCCGGAGTCGTCTCCCCCTCCACCAGCCCCTGGTCCTCCCCCGTCGTCCTCGTGAAGAAAAAGGATGGCACGATGCGGTTCTGCGTCGACTACCGCCGGCTTAACGACGTAATCACCAAAGACACCACTCCACTCCCACGTATAGATGACTCCCTGGATTCCCTGTATGGAACCTCCTGGTTCTCTACCCTCGACCTTCAGTCGGGGTATTGGCAGGTCCCTGTGCACCAGGAGGACAGAACCAAAACCGCTTTCTCGACCAGCAACAGGAAACATTATGAGTTTAATGTTCTGCCTTTCAGTCTCTGTAACACCCCCGCCACCTTCTCCAGGTTAATGGAATCCGTCCTCAGCGGTCTCACTTGGGAGATCTGTCTCGCTTACTTGGATGACGTCATTGTTTTCAGCCAGACCTGGGCCGACCACCTGCAGCGCCTCCACCAGGTTTTCACCAGGATCCGAAAGGCAGGCCTCAAACTCCGGCCCACCAAGTGCCTCCTGGCCGCCAGAACCGTCTCATTCCTGGGGCACATCATCGACCAGGCAGGCATATCTCCCGACCCAGACAAACTCTGCACCATCACGGACATACCTCCACCACAAGACGTTCATGGAATCCTGGCCTTCCTCGGCTTGACATCCTTTTACCGCCGCTTTGTGAAGGGGTTTGCCCACATTGCTAAACCACTCCATGACCTTATCCGTAAAGGGGAACCATTCCTCTTGACAGACGAGAGACGAGCCACCTTCCAACAGCTTAAAGATAAGCTCGTTTCCGCCCCCATTGTGGCCTTTCCCGACTATGCCCTCCCGTTCCGGCTCTATACTGACGTCTCCCTCATTGCCATCAGCACTGTGCTAGCATAAGTCCAAGAGGGCCATGAGCACATCATTGCCTGTGCCAGCTGTACCCTAAATCAGGTGGAGAAGAATTATGCCGCCACCAAGAGAGAGTGCCTAGGCATAATCTGGGCACTTGAGCACTTCCGGGCATACCTCTCCGGGACCCAAGTCACTATCGTCACTGACCACCAGTCCCTCCAGTGGTTGCGGCAGTCTGACACCCACAACGCCCAGCTCATCCGATGGCACAAAACCCTGGAGGAATTCAATTATGATATCTCGTACTGCCCCGGCAAACTCCATACCAACGTGGATGCCCTCTCTCGGCTCGCCATCCACGCCGCCCAGCCGGAGCCAGACCTCCTCCAGCAGTGGCATCGCAAGGAGTGGCCCCCTCGGATCCCCCAGCACCTTTTCAAGAAACTGTATCGCCAGGGTGACCACCTACTGACCCCGCCATGTCCTTCTAGCCCCTGACACCGCCCTCGATGCCCTACAACACCTGCACACCCACAACGGCATTCACCTGGGTACAAAAAAACTACTGCAGGTCTCAATGATGTCTACTGGGTGCCAAATCCTTCCACCCATGCCAAGGAAATAAAGACATCACCTGTACCGAAGGTCCGTCGGGTCATATCACTGCCCACAAACCTTGGCAGCTGTTAGCGATTGACGTGGTGGGACCCTTATCTCCAAAATCAGGCTATAGATACTTTATCACTATCGACACATACTACAAATTCGTCATGGCCTGCCCAGCGAAGCAATACCACGCTGTCGCAGTGGCCGACGTTCTCCTTTGGCACGTGTTCCCCTACTTTGGCATCCCGCAAGCGATCCACTCAGATAACACATCCGAATTCACCAGTAAGATCTGGGAGGAGCTGGCCCATACCTTCTGGTATAACATCTCCCACTCATCCCCTTACTGGCCACAAGGGAATGCCGTATGCGAGCACAGCCATCGCACATGAATGAATCAGCTCCACACCTGGATAGAAGCCACTAAGAGTGATGACTGGCCCACCCATTTAAAAATAGTGCAATGGGACATCAACTCCTGCCCCCGAGAGGACAGAATTTCACCATATGAGCAAGTGTTCGGGGAAACACCCCTCCTCCTGCCCCTTCGGCAGCATTTGCAACCCCCCACCTCAACCCCCACAACAGACCCATTACACCACCTCAGACGCTGCGTGACCCACCTCCAACACAACCTGGACCTCAGCCCTGACGCTGCCTCCAACCCTTATAAGCCGGGTGACACAGTTATGATAGCCCAGCTCCCCAACTAGCACCGTGAAGATATGGCGAGCTGTATGGGCACCATCTCTTGGATGTAACCAGCGAGTCCGAGGACCACACCACCTCAACCACCCTCTTCCTCACCTGTGATGAGGAACAAGACGAAAACTCTGCCACCACAGCCTGGCACGCCCTCCTCCAACACCTGCAGCCACTCTACACTACCTATGACACCAAAGTTTACCACCTCCAGTCACAGAGATGTGACTTTTTCCCAGCAGACGGTGGTAAGATGCAGTATAGTGCCCCTGAAAGCACCCAGACACCCCCACAAGGAGTCCACAGAGAAGCAAGGACAGTGCGCCGGGACTCGGAGTGACAACGGCATAAGTCCGCCCAGGCCGTTCGCCCGTATGACTCGGAACTCGCCCGCCGCCACCATAGCAGGAATACTAGACTACCTTTCGGGTGAGCCTTCCCCAACCAGCTCCGGGGTGGAGCTGTCTATCCAGCTCCTGCCAGCACCCGAGACGGCCTGTAGCTGCTCACTCCTCGCTAAGGAGACAGCCTGTAGCCGCTCTGAGGGTAACCAGGAGATGGCCTGTAGCCACTCCTGCCTTCGTCAGGAGATGGCCTATAGCTGCTCTAAAGGTGCTTTTGGGTCTGCTGGCAGCTGCTCACTCCCCTAGGCCATGGCCAGTAGCCGGGCCTTGGCGGCAGCCTGTAGCTGTGCCCCCAGGAAGCCACGGCCAGTAGCCGGGTCCTATGGCAGGAGATGGCCTGTAGCCACTCCTCCGTCTGAAGCTGACGCCTGTTCCCCGACCCACAACCCAGAGGGAGTCTCGGGCCTAGAGGAGTACTGGAGAGGCCCCTTAGTCTCCCTTGGCCTCTGCTCCCTACATCCGGATCTGGAGGAGACCCACCTGACGGACCCCGATGCAGACCGGTGCCGCAGCCCCTTCCTGTCGGTGCTGCCAAGCCCTGGGGACCGCAGCTCTCGGGAACCCCACACCAATCCCAGGACTCCCGGGCGGGGACTCCCCACACCTAGACATTGGAGATCTTTGTCCTCTGTCAGGAGCCTGAACAAAAGGTCTGGCAGTTATTCGGCCCCAGCCCTTAGGGCCGCACTCCTGTCCCCAGCCCTGAGAGCACGGGACCCTTCACCACCCACAGCCCCAGATGAGAACGGACTCCCCTGTGCGTGATCCCATGGCCTCTGGATATAGAGGCCTCCGGTGGTGCCCAGCCCCGTCAGTAGCAGAGCTGACACCCCTCCGCCCTTGCACCTGACTGCCATGACGCCCAGACCCAACAGGAGTGACAGCAATAGTATAGTGTTTGTGACCTAGTGACACAAAGGCAGAACAGTGAACTAACCCTTTAATGGAAGTCAGTGATAATACCCAAGTGGTGGAGTGAACAACAACTACAGTGTACAGTGTGTGACCTAGTGATATAAAGATGGTACAGTGTACTATCCCTCTAACAGAAGTCAGTAACAATACCCAAGTGGTGGAGTGAGTCACAGCGTCAGTGTAAACCCAAAGTCGGCCACCCAGTTAGAGTCGAATCTAACAGAGTGAATACACTACCATCAGAAAATATCTCCTGATACTAAGACCATAATCAGACCCCAGTGCCAATGAAACACTCACCAGCAGGGAATAACATTAATAACTCCATGAATATAGAAAACCCAGACTTCCCATAATTAATAACACTCTGCCTCAAGTGCTATTCACTGTGACTCGAGCAGTATCCTGCGTGATACTGATAACCTATATCTAGACATAAGAGCTTGTAATTGCCCAGTGTATTTGTATCAGTGACATCTACTCGTTCCTCTGTCCAACTCAGTAATACACGTGTAAGGTTGTTGCCCTGAGTTTTTGTGTCCTACCTCTCTCGTATTTGTCTAAGCTCTGGTCTGGAAAGAGAGCCCCGCTACACGCTAGGCATTCACGGGACGGGAAGCCGGACCTAAAACACCTAGCTTACAGTCTCAATCCGATTGGATCTCCTTAATTACCCATTAAACCACCAGGCGTCATAATTTGGTTATATGGTTACTACCTAGCATAATAAATGGTTTCCTGGTTTAGTACAGGAAATCTTTTGGCTTGTCACTCAGTGCAGAGTCACCCATAGGCAGAAGGAAGAGGAAATAATAAAGCAAAGAAAGGCAGAAGAGGAAGGAAGGACGGAAGAGAGGAGAAGGCAGGCACCTAAGAGCAGCACTACATTGAGTGAGCGGATGGTGAGTGCCCTGCCTACCAACAGTATATATATAGATAGATAGATAGATATAGACAGATAGATAGATATAGATATAGACAGATAGATATAGATATAGACAGATAGATAGATAGATAGATATAGATAAATAGTGAAATACCCACACAGCGGGGTAAACCTGACACCACCACCCCAGGAGGAGAGTATGAGAGGGTGACACCCACCCCAAAGGAGATGACAGGGAGGCTGGCTTACCTGACACACCGTTCAGGCAAGAGTGATATATCTCCCCCGTGACCCGACGCCCCTCTTCCCCGCAGCCAGACCACCCAGCAGTGTACAGGAAATGTACACTACACTCCAATGGAGGGAACACTCGCCAGAATCGGGATGGGACTTGCAGTGGCAAGATCCCAAGCATACCCTTGGATGCCGAGGCCCCTGGGTCGGCCTCCTATTTAACAGAGGACTCAGGAGGAGCCTCAAGGGTTGCTATTCCCCAAGGGAGCAGCGGCACAGTAGCATCTGCCGGGTATACTGTGGGTGGAGAGACTGCTGGTCCTCCATCCTCTGCCAACCACCTTTGGGAGCCAGCACGTCAGCATGTCACCCAGACGACCTTTGCTGGTACTCCCCAGGAGGGCAACGGGCCCAGGGGTAGCATCCACCGGATTTACCACCGGGGTGCAGACCACCGGTCGTCTCCCAGCTGCACCATTCCTTGACGGTAGGAGGGGGGTGTCCACCGGACCTGCGACGCATGCCAGGAGACCCTATGGGCCTCCCCCTCCGGTCGTCCCAGGGACGAGTAGTCACCCGAAGGAGTGTCCACCGGATCTCCTTCAGCTGCTACCCCGGGCAGGAGCCTAGGCTGTATCCACCAGATCTGCCTGGCCAGAGGGGCGTCCTCCGGACCTCCCTCTCACGCCCCGGCACAGAGCTCCGACAGGGACCGTCAGGCCCGCCAAATAAGGGAGCAGACCACCGGTCGTTCCCCCTCCGTGACTCGGGAGGCTCCTTTTGAGGGCGACGCCTCATGCTAAGCCCACTCTTCCTGTGGCAGAGTGAGGTGTCCCTCTCCCCTCCCCTCCTGTACAAAGAGTGGAGACTGCTCCCCCACTGGTACCCCGCCAGAGATCAGACAGGGCGAGACCGCTCTAAGACCAGGCCTCCTGTCGCTGTGGCACCACCCTCGTCGTCCACAGCCACTGACGGACTCCCCCAAAGTGAGCGGCCGCAGACCACTCCTGACAGCCTCCTCCCATAGGCGAGACCACAGTCTCAGGCCCCGGTGAGCCGTCCCTGACACCCACTGCGGCTGCCGGACTTCCCTCAGTGCAGGTGGCCACAGTCATCCTCTGACAGCCGCCTCCCCTAGGCAAGACCGCAGCTCCAGGGAGACGCCGATAGTCCTGCAGCCGACCCTTTGTCTGGACCTGGTCAGGTCCGCCCTTAGGACACCCATCACAGCTAAGGGCAGATGCTGTGCTGTGCGCCTCCTGGCCCTGATCGGCCCTAGTCCCGAGGGCCATCACACTCCCAGGGCCCCTACCAGGAAAAGGCTGCCCACCACTCTGCCCTTCAGCTCCATCCGGACTCCAGGCAACCCCAGTAGTGACTCCTATCGGGAACGCACTCCAGCCGGTCCACTTCCTACTCCCGGCCACCATCTGCGGCTGCCAGCGTATTGGGCCCAGGCACGCCCTAGCGCCACTTGCCACCTGTACCCGTGAGTAGAAGTGCTCTGAACTGTGTCTATGCCCCCTGTCAGTGTCCTCTCCCCTTTTGTGTTAGTATACACCCCTGTGGAAAGTGATTTCCCCCCATTACCCTAAAGCGGGTATCACACGGGGACCCGTCAACATTTTGTGCAGCACAAAATGGACGTCTATACCCTATTGCACGGTGGATGTCGACGGCCACCTTCTTCTTTATCGAGTTCACCCCACGTGACTGGGAGGTCACTTCCAGTTCCCTAGCAGATGACCTGTTTATCAACAACAACAATGGACATGGACCTAGATTGTGACTTTTGCAATGGGTGCTGCAGTCCTAACCCTGCAGGAAGAGGAAGAAGCCTCTGCAAGAAGACAAAGGAGGGGCAGAAGGAGGGCACTGTGGATGAGAAAATGGCTCCCACAGAGAGAAGAAAGCAGCCAGTATAGAAATCTGCACTGTAGTGCTTTCTTCCCGAGTATGCCTTTCCAACGTGTGCGGGCCTCTCTTGTAAACAATCAATCCACATTCCATCATATTTACCACATTTTGGTATATATGAAAAGTTTCTATGACAAACAGAAATATTAAAAGTACAGAGTTTACTGATGGTTTTGAATTAATCATAATATAAAATACCACCTCAACTGACTACAGAGTTCAAGATAGCAGACGACACATGCTACATGTAAACTCCATAGAGAAGAAGGAGACTACCAAGTCATGGACGTCCACGGTCACCATGGACGTCCATGAATGGGTCAGGCGGCCTTCTACCCTTGGACGTCCATGACCCTCCTGCGGGGGCAAATTTGGACGTCCACGAGTCTCCCGTGTGATAGCTCCTTAACCCCTTAACCGCGGGTGTCATTCCAGAATGACGGCGACAAAACTGGACCAAACCGCGGGTGGCATTCTGGAATGATCGTGAATATTTTGAACACCGCGCGTTTTCCCGGCGCGCAAATATTCTCATGCAAGAGTAGCTGTCGAGTTCTTTCACGCCAGCCATCCCACACCTCCCTCCTCCAACCCCGAGGGGACCCCCCCCACCCCTGCCCTGACCCGCGTCAGTCAGTATCTGTCCAGCTCTGTGCGTGATAATGGCGCTCCGTCCCGACTCATCGTCGCTCGCTTCCTCCTCTACAATGTTTAGTGCTAGTGTTCCCTCTACCTCTACACCGGTAAAGGAACTGCCGACGGCGAGGCAGAAGGGGTTGAGCACTCCTGAAATTAGAACTGAGCTGGACAAAACAGTAAGTACTACTCTTGATTGTGGCAGTGAAAGTGACACACTCACAGCAAGCAGTGATGATTTGGCAGTGATTGGTGGTGAACCATTTTCCATTGATAGTGACAGTGATGAAAGTGATCGTGTTGATTCCCCCCCCACCACCCCCAACTTACTCTGGGAAAGGAAAGGCTCCTATGGGCAAATCTGGTATTGCACGTGGGAAGGGAGTGAAGCGCAGGCTCACGTCTCCCACACCAGGCCCTAGTACGCATTTCCCATCAATTTCCCCGTTCCCCTAGCCCAATTGCCCTCACATCATCATCATCATCATCTGTCGTGCCCTCTCCTCAGTCTACATCATCTGAGGAGTACGAATTACCAAAGCCTGCAAAGCGAGGGAAGGCAGGCCGTGCAGGCCGTGCAGGCAGGCCTAGAACAAAGGGGATGCGTGGCAGTTGGAGGGCAAAGCTGGGCGATAAGCGAGGCGATAAGCGAGGTGATAAGCGGGGTAGAAAGGGTCAAGTTTCACCACGCACCAGGTCAGAAACCCCCGCCTGCCCCCGCTCAGTTCCCTCACCCGCGCCACCCCCACTCACCGCCCCCGCACTCACCCCCTCCCCGTTGCCTCCCTGCCTCACCCACCTCCCGCTTGCCTCCTGCCTCACCTCCTGCCTCACCCATTGCCTCTACATCAGCTCCTTCTCACGGGGGAAACGAGTGAAATGCAACCTGCCCCTGCCACTGAACCACGCACAGGGCAAGTTGATGCATTTGTTTGGACTGACGGTGGAGATTTCCAGCCACACAATCCACCGTTTGATATGACAAATGCTGGAATACAGCCTGCCTTCCCATGCAACGCAGGTGATGAGTTTGTTGATTACTTCCTGGCCTTCCTTGATGATGAAATTGTGCAGCATGTCAGCGATGAGACCAATAGGTATGCAACTCAGTGTGCAGCACAAGGGCTGGGACCTATTGGCTCGCCAAAGCAAGTGTCGTGGTTGCCTGTCGGGATCAGAGAGCTGTATGTTTTTTGCACTCATGTTTTTGATGGCCCATATAAAGAGACATGAGTTGGAGGAGTACTGGCTCGTGGATGACATAACTACTATCCCCATATTCGGGAAGTATATGTCACGGGATCGGTTCCGACAGCTGCTTGGATACCTGCACTTCGCTGATAATGACAACCCGTCCCAAACTGACCCTTTATGGAAAGTGAGGGATTTCCTCAACAAGATTAGGGATCGATTTATGCGATTTTTCAGGCCTATGCAGAAAGTCGTCATAGACGAGTCCCTGGTATTGTTCAGAGGACGTCTCAAATTCAGGCAGTACATCCCCAGCAAACGCCACCGCTTTGGGATAAAGTTCTTTGTGCTGTGTGACTGTGAGACGGGGTATATAATGGATTTTGTCATTTACTCGGCTAGCACAATGGATGTGAACAGGAAAGACCCCTTGGCTTTTCTCTGGCTCCGTTGTAAAAGTGCTGATGGAGAGGTATTTTGGTGGTAATCATGTGCTGTACACAGACAATTATTACACAGCACCGAAACTCTCCAAATACCTTGCTGAACACGGCATTGGCACTGTTGGCACTGTACGGAGCTATAGGAAAGAGTGGCCTAGTTTCCCCGAAGCATCATCATCATCCAGGGGAGATGTTCACCTGAAGAAGTCAGAAAAGCTTCTTGCGATCAGGTGGCATGACAAGAAGGTTGTCAATATGATCAGCACCATCCACAAGGGGGAAATGAAGAGAACTGGGAAGGTCAGCTACAGGACGGGAGAGCCAATCATGAAGCCTGATGCCGTCATTGATTATAATGTAAATATGAGACTCGTTGATAAGTCTGATATGATGATTGGCGAAATAGACTGTCTCAGGAGAAACACCCGATGGTACAGGAAGGCTTGCCTGCACATGCTCGATATGTGCATGCTCAATGCCTTCATTCTTTACAAGACACAAGTCGGGGGCATAAGGCAACCATCACTGAGACAGTTTTCCAAGACTGTCGTTCAGCAGCTACTTGAACGATTTGGTCAGGTGACGGCATTGATCCCGAGGCGACACTCTGACACACAACCTGACCGTCTTGAGTGCCGCAATTACATGAGCCGGCACCAGCTTGTGAAATTGCCTCCTAAAGCAGGCGGCAGGTTGTCACAGGGCCGCTGCAGAGTATGTTCAACCACCACACGAAGGCCTACGACGAGAAAAAATGAGCACACACCAGTGCCTTGAATGCCAAGTCGCTCTATGTGTAACTCCGTGCTTTGCCGAGTACCACTCTCTGAGTAAATACTGAAAGTGACAGTGATATATAGTGATGCGACAGTGACGTGCTTTGCCAATAATTGTATAATGGATAATGTAGTAATAAGGGATATTTTGCCTAGAAAATAAAGGAAATATTGGCCAGTATAATAAGTGATATTGTAATAAGAGAATCTGCGGCACTTGTGGAATTCTGCGGCACTTATGTAACTCTGTGATGCGCCAGTGACGCAATATAGTAATAAGTGCATTGTAAATATAATGTACATTGCCCATATTATATGTAAAATAATATTAGAAGTTAGAAATAATGAAAAGATCGCAGGAAACGTCAGTGAGCGGGTGCCGCCGCAGTGAAGTGAGGCGCAGCCGCAGTGAAGAGCGGGCGCAGCCGCAGGGAAGTGCCTTTTACCTACCTCAGTGAACACAGAGTGGGTGTTTATCGTATGTACAGTGTTCATATATGTTTATATTACTATTATGAGAGAGTGGTTGGCATTTGGTACTGGTGTGTGGGGCGTAAAATAGTTATTTCACACCCCTCACTTCTAACGGCTCTCCCCGTCCTGTGAAAGTCAACGAAGTCATGAAACCTACATCAATGGAAAGCTGAAGGTTTGTACTTTCTAATGGTACCTTATTTTTTTCTCTAGCTTTATTCTGTGCAGAGTTATTAAGGTTTAAAGGTTTGTTTACATTTGGCTGAAACCCCCGCGGGAGAGGACAGTCAGACCAAAACAATACCCGCGGTTAAGGGGTTAAGTGATACCCCGGCCTCAACATATACTAACTTGTGAACCCAGGGGAGAGTCTATGTTGAATGCTATCACTGGTACAGGGACACCAATCCTGGCCGTCTCATGTGTTCCCCCCCCTCCCTGTGCAATATACAATTAACTCAGCAGATGTACAAGTGTTGTACCCCCACCCCGGAGGCTATCGTGTGCAATATACTGTATCCCATGGTTCGCCCCTGACAGAGTAATATTCTGGTGCGTTCAAGTCATGTGAGAATTGTGAAATAGTGTCGCCTCCTGTCCATGTCATGCGAGTGTATTACAAGTGATATACCCTCACGCTCATGTCACGCGAGTGCAGTATATGGCAGCCTATATCCCGTCTATGTCACGTGAGTGTATTTTGAGTGATATAACGTTGCATCCATGTCACGCGAATGTACTGTGAAGTGACGTAATATCACCATCCATGTCATGCTTATGTGTTCATACCGAGATAGACTGTGTTGGGTCCTCTTGTGCCCTCATCCCCAACGTGTGTTCTAACAAGACATCCAGTGTACTGTACGTGTCATATGTATACGTATTGTATCGTGGTGTGAGTGTGACCTATATTACTCTGTATTGTTTAATATATTTGTACTGCGTAGGATTGGTCATGCACTGTTGTGTATGTGGTTGTCTGTATTTTGTTCCTTGCTTAATACACGTGTGCATTTGATCAGTTTGTGTTTGAGCCTCCCCTCCTTGTCTGCATCCTCTGGCCCGGTCGAGAACAAAAAACCGTAGGCCTATCTGAACCTGAGGAGTCGGGGCCAGAATACGTTGCATAACAACATGAATGAGGAGATTATGAAAAAATTGATAGTGACCATGATCCGCCCCAGGTTAGAATATGCGACAGTAGTGTGTTCCCCACACAAAAAGATGGATATAAACAAGATCGAGAGAATACAAAGAACAGGAACCAAGATGGTTCCTAGCCTGGCGGATCTGTCATACAGAGAGGCTGGATAAGCTGGATTTGCCTTTCCTTCCTTAAAAGAAAGGAGAGAGGGGCGATATGATAGCAGCATTGAAAGCCATGATGGGAGTAGAAAAAATTGAGAAAAGATCCGTTTGCATGGGATGGAAGAGTAACAAGAGGACATGGAATGAAACTAAAAAACCCAAGTTGCCTGGAGGATATCAAGAAATAAAGTTTTCCACATAGATCATAGACCTGTGGAATAGCTTGGACAAAGAGATTGTCCAGTCTAAAAACTTAAACAAGTTCAAAGCAAGATTTGACTTACCGAGAAACAGACAGGACCCCACAAGCATAGCTCATTACCTGTATATCACTAGGTAAACACACACACACACACACACACACACAGATGATGCTGGTGGTCTAGGGAGTTAAAGCTCTTTAACCAGCTGTGGCTCCTACAAGTTTATAGCTGAGTGCTGGTTGGGTTTTATTGCTCATGTATTGCTATTCAGGGAAGGGCTAATGATCATTCTTGGTTTAACTCTCTAGGGTGAGTTGCCTTGCCTTTGGTTCTCATGCTCCTAATGGAAAGCTAAAGGACTGGATGATGGATGGATGGAAGAATTTACAATTCTTTCCATGCCTTGCCATCATCTTGTGTGCACCTGATTCATTACTGTATGCACATTCTTAACTGTATAGGGACAGATGAGGTTTTTCAGAAAGAATAAATATGAATGCAGCACTTTTATTTGGTGGCTGTGCCTCAAGACAGTCATGTTTATCAAGCTTCTTCACAACCTCAGAATCAAAGGCTCAAACCTTGACAGTTTATGTTTAAAATATTTACTCAAATATTTGTATACGTATTTATATATTTATATATGTATATATATATATGTATAGACAGCACCTCATGAATTCAAATTCATGTTGATGCTTTACAAAATATTGTGCATTTGTACAAAGAACACTATACTGGTAAAAAAATTATCTTTTTTACAAGTTGCATAAATTAAAAATTAAAAATGAAAGCACATACCAATTCTTTACAAATGTCCATAGCCGCATCAGGTACATTCCTGATACTAATGCCCGGAAACATATAATTTATTCCATTTTCATCAACACAAGGATACATTACTGTCCAACTTAAACTCAGCAGTCAGACACTGGCCCTCAGCCTACCAAGTCCCAGCTGCTCTCCAGTCAACTTTCAAAGGATCAGAATGGCTGCAGTATTTTACATCAATATGACTTTAACCTTGGGAACAATCTAGGGTTTTTCATTCTGAGGTGTTAGACTATTGTGTACCTCAGTGTTTGTGTATGTGGTGGCATGACTGTTGCAGTGCGATTCCCCCCCTCCCCCCCCCACACACTTGCCTACATGATAAGTAAGCAAATTGAGAAATGTAATACTTTCACTGCACTAAGTTTATTTTGTGTACTTTATAATGTGTAATTTTTGTGTATGTTTTGATGTGTATGTGACTGTAAAGTACACATGAGCCTATGATGAGTGAATATGCTTAGGGTTATATCTGTGATAATCATTGGTCCATTAACTTAATCTCTATTAAAGGGAAGTATCTGGTAGGTTTTCAGTCTCTACACCTTTACAACAAATAGCAAACAATAAATGAGACAACCAAGTAGTTCCCAATTCAACAGGCATAATCTCTTATAACCATTAATATAATGACATGCTCCAATGCACTAGGGAGCCAAAGAAACACTGAAACTCATTTTTATTGCTCTCTACACTTTTTGCTTTGAAAATGTCAGTTTTTAGAGAGAAAGCAAAATTTAACAAACTCCATCCGATGAATTAATATGTTCACCTAGTTAGAATCAGATGCTTTTTCTGTGGTGACTGCAACCTCATATACGAAGAATGAACTAAGATTTGCTCTCCCTCACTGACACTGAGAAGAACTGCTGAACACATAATTGGATGAATTAGGGTAACCACATATATTATTGTGAAAAGGCATTGACCTGACTTCTCACAGCTTAGACATACATGAATGAAATGTCAAGGTATGTGGATTGGGATTTGCAGTATGTGATACACTAAATACTCCATAATAGAACAGTTTGTTGTATGTGTTGGGTGGGAGGTGAATTAACATTTATTATACACAGCTGACTTCACATTATAAATTACTTTTTTTTTTTTTTTTTTTTTTTTTTACAAATGATTTTACATAAAAACAAGATCTATCCACCAAGAACAGTAAAGGATCCTATGAAAAATGAAGTTTCTAGTAACAGTCACTATCAGAGTCCAACACACATGGGAAAACATCTTCACCTTGGCTAAACAAGTTGGATGTAACCAAGAAGGAGTACACAATCTTCTCTTCAGGAAACATCTCCACATCCACAGCCATCCATTAATGTTTACTGAGACGTCCAACGAAAGAAGCTCAGCCTGATACCAAACCGGGTAACCTCAGTGAAGCCTTGAAGCTGCATGCTGTCCAAACATTACATCACACTTTGAACTAAATGGAAGGAGTCTCAGGGGAACTGAAGTTTCAGGTTATCAATGAATCTACATCTTAAACTCTGTATTACTCTAGTGGTCTACATACAGTTTTTCAGTGCTCACTCGATTCACATGACTGGGAGCTAAGAAACCAATGCTGAAGATCATACATTACAATTCTTGAGATATAAATTTGGCAGGTAAGTACCTGTATATAAACAGTATGAAACACAGTGAACTACTAAAGCTTACTTTGACCATCATTCCCTTCGTGTTCAGACAGACTGGCAGTAATTACCTAATACAATAAACTGCAAAAAGTTTACTAATTTTGGTAACTATGAATTTCAGTTTTACAGTATTTAATTAATCACAAGCAACCATCAACCCTTGTTAAAAGGTTTTTATCATGGCACATGGTATAGATGTACAGATATTGGTCATGAGTCTGTAAACAGTATTTTCATTATTAAAGGATCAGTTTCAGTAAAATGTGGTACTACTTTCATCACTTCATTACAGCTTATCAGCAGCTACACTAAATTTTTAATGCAGTCTCCATCAGCTTCCAAACATTAATGAACCTAGTATCTCAAATCTTGGTGCAATTTATCCACTGGGGTGGTTGCATTCTCCCTCATAAAGTTTTCTTTCAGCTAATCATGCATGTAAGGCCTGTCATTAAATGCTTTTCTCTCACAGTAACCCCACAATCAGGAAAAAGTAATTAAATCAGGAGAATTAAAAATATGTGGCCTGTCATAGTGTATGGCATGATCACTAGATCAATGCAGGTGACCAACTGATGCCCACTCAGCACCCTTCTGGTGGAAGAACAGCATTTTATTTCCAGCATGTCTTGTAATTCAAGTCAGGGCATATTTCAACTGCAATAAATGGCTTGATATAGACTGAAGTTTGTAAGTACAGTACTGAGTTTCAGTTACATCTGTTATTTAGTTACAAATATGTTGTATTGACGTTATTCTGGGGACTCATAGTAGTGAACTATAATTCTGCTGACGGATGAGGAACCATACTAATGCAGTAAATAATCTAAGAAATGTATGGCCAGTGAAAAATGGCCACATGAATGAGAAATATAAATATAAATATTTCAAGGTACCACAAGCCTACATTTATTACACAAAAAGAAATGATGTACTGGTATTTACTGCTGTACTGTACTTACAAGCCCAAGAAATTTATGAAATAACTATGGTTAAGACACAGAAATCATAAGTAAAATAAGGCACTTCATAATATTGTCCTCATCCCATATCACCAGAACACCACATTATTTACAGTACTTTGAAAAGAGAACTAAGAGACTGATGTGGAAAAATTAAGGGGGGGATGTGGGGGTGATGAATGCTGTACATACTGGGTTTTGGATAATGAAAGATTACACTGAGGGAAAAAAAAATTAAATGGCAGTACTAACTGTAACTCTCCTCCAAGTTCCTACTTACATCTTTTGCATCATTCTCCCAATCTTTATCATCATCATAATCATCCTAACCTTCCTCTCCCCTCCCAAACAAGAGTATAAAATAAGGTTTTCAACTCACATTCCCTCCTGTAATGTAACCTTTCTCTTACTCAATCTTCTGAATTTTTCATGTCCTTCCTCCTGATACCTTTTTAAATCCTCTTGGGTAGCCTTGCCAATACACACACAAAACAAATGTTCGCAATCATGCACTATAAATAGCAACATCATAAGTGTCTGCCTCGCAACAATGCCACAAAATGTTTCCTACAATCCCAATGGAAAGGGATACCTACAGCATGAATCTCACTCTAAATCTGTTACAGCATTAGTTAAAATGCTGGCACAATCTCACCTGTTGCCATACAAGGATTTCTCAAATTCCCACTAAAATTTAATTACTCATGATGCAATGAGCACCTGATAAGAGACTTCAGTCATGTTTACCATATACACACAGAGGCCCCCTCCACATCTTTGAATGGAGCACCAAGAAATAACTGACAATAAGGAGAAAATACAGACTGTGTCCTTTAGTGTACCAGGAACAAAAGAAATGCACATAATGTAGGGATTCTTATTTTTTCTTTTTCCAGGAAGACCAAAATGTTATACTCAGCAAGACTTCTTTTCACTTCAAAAATTATAGTAGAGTGAGGTCAAGAGAAATAAACATAATGGCATATATGTTTCCTTTTACAGTGTACAATATGAACATTACAATGACGAGCTCTAAAATGTGTCATAATGTGTAACCTGCTTCATGTTACACTGTCAGTTTCTATACTCAGTGGTAATGAACCCAAATTCTTGTCTCACTGACCATAATGCAGTGTAGATCATTACATACTGCTAGTTAAAATATAAATTTCAATGTCTCAGATAAATGTAAACAGTGTGTAATAGTCAACTGCTTTGTGAACAGGTCTGGAAGGAAATGGCAAGTAAGGAATATTTGTCAGTAGGCCACTGGTTTGATACCAGATTAAAGGTTTAACTCAATAACAAACCAAGAAGTACTGCTGGGTATCCACAACTACTTGCTTTGATAATGAAGTAGGGAATCATGTTACAGGTATGTATGGCTGTATAAAAAGGTGAGACTATCTATCAATGAAAACTTACTGAACTATTGTACACTCAAAAGATAATGGAAATTTCTTTACATGTTAATAAGTGGAGGGAACAAGAGCTCATTAATAATGTCAGTAAACATGGAAAAAAAAGGGAAAAAAGGACTTGTAGGGACAAGCCACAATATAATAATCTGCTGAATAATGGGAGGCCTTTGTACTAATCCATCAAATATCACTGAATGTTTGTTTAAAGATTGTTGAGGAAGTCTATATATTTAACCCCTTAATCGCGGGGCGTCACTTTCGTGACGCTTGGGAGCAAGGGATCATACCGCGGGGCGTCACTTTTGTGATTCTGTGTTATTTTGAATTCGCCCAGGCTTTCAAGTGGTGGCTTGTATCATCTATCAGTACTGCCAATGTCCAACACTAGTCAGCACTCCTAATCTCATCTATACTCCCATCCGTTGTTGACAATTTAGCCATTTCTCCCCGTTCTTGACTCCCCACCCTACCTTCCCTCCATTACCCTCTCCTCTCGCCTGCCCGGCCGTGCTACGCAAAGTAAATCTTCCCTGGAATTTTCCACTGATTTCATCCATTGAAATAAGCCCTATGCCGTATTCTTATACCAAATAATATATACAAAAAAGAAATAAGATAAGTGATAGCGCCATACTCCTGGAATTGGCTAATTATCACCTGACCACACCTCACATGCATTTGTTCGCTAATTTTCGCTGTTTATTTCCCCTTGAAATATGCCGTATAATCTATTCTCATAATAAAAATATATATAAGAAAGGAAGGGAGAGGCCTAAGTGATATTTACATTCACCTGGAACTACCCAATTTATTATGTATTGTCTAGATTTCCTGCCAATCATTTCATAGCGTATATATTAGCAGCTGTCACCGCGCTGACATTGGCAGCATTGCACTTCCCCTAGGCCACCACACTGTATTCAGTTTACTGTTGTCTTTCAAGGTGAAACCACATCGGATTCGCGCCTGTCCAATTCCGCCGCTTTTTAGCCCCATGCAAAGGGCCCTGTGACCTCTACCCCCTACTAAACCTCGTGCAAAAAGGGGTAAAGGGTTAAGTGACTGCTGTGGAATGTCAACTGGCTAATTTATCAATGAAAATGATAGACAGTGACTACTATCTTTCTGGTGAGTAAAACAGTGCAAGTGGAAATGTAAATAATGTGTAAACGGCAAGTGAAAGCAATGAATGTAAATATAAGTGAACAGTGGAAAATAGTTTTATAAGTTACTGCAAGTGACAGTGCATAACACAGTGTAAATAAAACAGAAATGCAAATAATGTAAATAAAATAGAGAATGTAAATAGAAATGTAAATGAGTAGTAATATAAGAATACAAGTATATATACTAGGAGTAATGAAAGTGAAAGTTTCACTCTAGCATGTATGAATACTATGAGTTATGAAAGTGGAAGTGAAAGTGACAGATTCACTCAACGCTAGTATACAGGACGAGAAAGTGAATGCTACGTATTTTACTGAAAGAGAAATTGAATGCCTACAGTACAGTGACAATAAACTACTATTACTGAAGGAAACTTATGGATAAAGACTGTATATATATATAAGTGTTATATAGTAATAGAAATATAAAGTGTGAGTGTTTTTATGAATAATAAATGACAGAACACCAGCAGCGAACGAGCACAAGTGGCAAGGTCATACGCACTCGTAATTTTCATTGCTTTCACAGTTATTCTTTTTTTGAGTATGGATTCCAAACTATTTGAGAATCATAGAATAGTGTTTCTAGTGATAATATCAGGCTGTGGTAATCATATTACGGGTTGTCGGGAAGTGTAAAGTGGAGACTTCGTTACCCAACTTCAGAGGTCTCCACAAGTCCTACGGTACTCGATGAAGGCTCAACAAACATCCCAGGAGAAAGCTGAATGTATGTGCAATATGCATATTTAATTTTAATATTCTAGGACTAATAACTGATTTTTGGCAAATATTTTTAGAGAGTCTGTCGGAGCGCGAATATGTCCGCGAGACACACAAGTCAAACAAAAACAACCCCGCGGTTTAGGGGTTAAAGACATACCACAAACTAGAAAGGAATATCTCAATATTTAATCATGTATAATCATCTCACTGTATATTTGTGATGCAAAAAGCTGAAAGTATCACAAAATTATACAGTATCCAATAATGCAGTTAACCTTCTGGAACACCAATTTATTTTTGGGACTAAATTTGTGGTATTAACATGGATGTGACTGAAAGTGTTATAAGAACTATCCTGAGATTGTCTTGCCAAGTGGAAAGAACAGAGAGTGAAGGATTGACAAGGAAATTGTATGTGAATACAGTGGAGACAGAGACCAAGAATAAGGTGGAGGGGTAAGCTGGTGAGGTATATGAATGAGGATGGTAAGGGTTTGAGAACAGACAACATGATGGTGGAGGACAGGATGACATGGAGGTGATTTGTCCATGACCACCTCCTCCTGAGAATAAAGTTTGTGGCTACAAACAGACAGAGAGATTAGATGTGCTAAGCTGACTCCGTGCCTTCTTTACCTCTGCACAGCTATTGACTTTATACAGGGGTTTCATTCAGTCCTATGTAGAGAACAGCTCTCCTGTGTGGGAGGGCTCCCCACATACAATTCTTTTGAACAGGGTGGAGTCTTTTTGTATCAATAACTCTCTGTCTCTTACTTTCTCCCTTCAGTTCTTGTCTCTTCACTGCACTGTTGCATTTTTCTCTCTCTTCTTATACTACTTCAATGGTCACTGCTCTTCTGAAGTCTCTGCTTGCATCCCCCCCTCCATTAGGTTGGGCACATTGCACCTGTTTAGCAGCAAACTCTCACCCCTATTCGGGGGGCGCGGTAGCACAGTGGTAGCGCGCCGGACTCGTAATCGGGGGATTGCGAGTTCGAGCCTTGCCCAGGCTGCCGTGCCGGGAGTGGTAGCTTGCTCCTGTAACCCTAGCGGGGCTATATAGTCCAATACAGGGCTTAGCTCGGGGGAACTCCATTTCTCCCATTTCCATTTTCTCACCCCTTTTCTTCCCAACTCCCTAAAGCAAAGTTAACCACTACTCTCAGTCCATCATGTAGGCAACAGGTCAACTATGGAGCTGTCTTCCTCTGTCTGTATTTCCCTCTACCTGTGACCTCCAGTCTTTTTAATGCAATGTGTCAAGGCATCTCAAAATGAACAGATCTTAAATCTGACTTCTTCCCCTCCCCCCTTTAAAGGCAATAATCTTGCAGACCTCTAGCCTTTGGTTCCTTCTTCCTTGCATTAAAAAAAATATATATATATAATTTACATTACAACATGCATGCTTATTTGTCGTTCTGTTGCCTACCAACTAGTGCAGGTAAAAATTTATTTCTCCACCTAAGAAGGACACCACAGCCCTAATGAATAACTGAACCTTCATGTAAGCTGATCAAAAATTAGAAAGAAGCAACAGAAAGTATCTCTATGTTAAGGGTACAAAGCAGCATACTGAGAAGCATTTAATGCACAACTTCACAAACTCTTCACCAATATGGGAAACAGTCATTTGGATTATACTGAAAAGATGTGGAATGGCTTGGAAATTTATATGCCACTGTGTCTGAGTTACTACACAGTACAAAATATGGGGAAAGTCACCCATATTTTGGTGTGACAACAAGAATGAATATTAGAGAAATCTGTGTACAGTATAAGAGTACTGACAACATCTACAAGGGAATGTCTTACTTCCTTCTAAAGAATGATAGCCTGCTTGTTAAGTGACATGACACTTGTTAGGGAAAATCCAAAAAATCATATTTAAATGTGTTTTGAGTCTCCAGTGCAACAGTGTGTCTTGTAGGAAGGAAAATTCCTAGACATCTTGTGTCCAGATGTTCAAGAGGATTAATACGTCTGAGTACATTATAATATTATGGCAGTAAACTTCAAATGTTTTTTACTGGAACATTATTCTACAAAAGCAAATAAATGAACTTTTAGTAATATGAAAATAATGATATTTTCTTAAACTACTGCCTTTTCATTGCCTGCATTGGCAGTATCAGGTCTTAAAACTCACCCAGATAATGTTTGCTGGGGGAGATGTTGCATTTATCCTTACCTTAAAGTGTAATCATACCATTCTACTTTTTTTTAATGAAGATGGAAACAGCAAGCAAGGGTGCAGCCTGGGTTGGTGGCCAAAGGATTCAGACCTCCCCTTTCTAAAAGAATAGAAGAACAGTAAAAACTAAGTGCCAAAATCCAGCTTAGAGCCAGATCATCAGCTACAAGTTGTGTATGTTGGGCAGACCGTGAACACTGACGTGGCATGGTTATAGAAATGTATTAACAGAAGAAGTATATCATATTACAAATGTGACTCCTGAAATAGGGAACGGCATTAAATGTCATAAAGAATACCAATAGAGGTAAGGAAGGACATGATTTTACAGAAGGAAAAATATGGTGATTCTCGGAGGAAGTCTTCAAGAAGGAGGGGACGTCGAAGGTGTGTCAAGAAAAGAAGAACAACACATCGCTGTAAAGTGCAAAGAGGACAATCAAGGG
Source organism: Coenobita brevimanus (assembly GCF_032717465.1). NCBI lineage: Eukaryota > Metazoa > Arthropoda > Malacostraca > Decapoda > Coenobitidae > Coenobita > Coenobita brevimanus. Next base: position 48,954,562 of record NC_137008.1, read on the forward strand.
AAGTATGGTGTATGGATAGGAGGGTATTGCAATGACTGCAGAGGGGAAGGCGGTCACCGGACATCAAATAAGAGTGAGTAAACCTACTATAGACAATTCTAAGACGAGCTAAAGCAGTCTCCCACCTCCTATTATGGTAGCAAGGAGTCAACCAGGGAGAAATAAAGGGTTTAACAACACGGAGTTTGTTATTAGTGACAGAGTCTCAGCAAGACTGCCACCAATGTTTAACCCGCCCCATCCCGACGTTTTCTGGGCAGTGGCATGCCCCAGTCCCGACATTTTTGGACCATTTTTTTTGGGGGGGGGGCTCAAACATCTGCTTTTGGTGAGAAACATCGAAAATTCATGGAGAAATTGCTCACCTGAGGTTTAAAATACTCGATCCAGGTAGGAGTATCTCCTTACCTTACAGAGTTTTCTGTCAGGCTGGCTGCAAAGAAAACGAGCTCTGTGGGAAGATAACTATTCTACACCACTCATAAACGGTATTTATTTACTTATTTGGTACGAATTTATATGTAGTACGAGAGTATATTGGGTTTCAAACGGTAATATAGGCATTATAAGCATTGTTTCACTCACTAACTCATCACTATTCCTGACCTTTTTTTGCCACATTACCTGATCATCATTTCTGACTGTTTCTTCCTCTAATGTTTGTCCTCCACATTGTCATCGATTGGGGAATCACTCTGGCCCTGAATTTCGTACCGTGGCATGACATGGCTTTACTGGCCAAGTCACTGATAACAGGTGAATTGCTGAGAAAAGGTCATGCAGGGGGGGGGGAAGTCATGCTGGGTAAGGCATTGTCCCTGCCTGGCATCTTGTAGAGGAAGGTGTCCCATGTATATGTGCCAAAAATCACTCGCGAAAATTGAAAATTGTGCAAATTAGGGACCTTGCAATGTCCTTGCAATGTTGCCGTGTTAATTTACGTCTCTGGGATATGAGTGCACATCATGTGAGGACGTGAATTCACGTCTCCGGGACGGGGCGGGTTAAGGAAGGCAGATAGGGCAGGAAGGAAATCGGAGACTGGAATGAGTAAGGAAGGATCTGGCAACAGCTGTGCAAGTCAACTGGTCAGCAGATTTACAACGAGAGGAAATACAGAACAACCATTCTAAGGTATGAAGGACTGAAGGGTGAGAAGTAGAATGTGACTGAAGAAGGGTCATAGCACCAAAATAATAAGAGAAGATCACAGATGAGGAAGAGGGGGACCAACAAATATACCACAACACAAACAAGAGGGCATACAACTTGGCCGTTAAAACACTCGCACAATCAGGAAGGCTAAAGTAATAAAAGGTGTCAGGAAAGAGAACTGTGAACCCAACACCTTCTGGGGTTTTGGAACCATCTGTGTATACAGGGACTGCAGAAGAATGGTGGGAAAGATGGTCTAAAAACTGGGAATGGAGAATGAGGGAGGAAGAATTGGAATAAGGGAAAATAGAGGGACAAATATTGGGGCATGGAAGAAGCCATGGGGGAAAAAGACTCATGCAGAGAGAGAAAACATTGCTAACAGTAAGGAAGTATTGTGAGAGGAGGGTACGAGCTCGAATTGCAAAAGGTGGTTTGATCCTAGGATGTAAGGAAAGGGTGTTCAAGTCAGGACCAGAAGGAAGCAGAGAAAGGGTATTAGGGAAACAGTGCAACTTAGCATAGGTACAAAGAGAAAGTAAAGCACGACGACGGAAAAGTGAAGGCACTCCTGATTCAGCAAAGAGACTTTCAACTGGGAAAGATTTAAAAGTGCCAATAGCCAGACACTAACCATGATGATGCACAGAATCAAGTTGTTGGAGGGTGGTATCTGAGGTGGAAGAATAAACCTGGCAACCATAATCAAGTTTGGGGAGAACAAGAACAGTATGGAGGAGAAGGAGAGTAGTTCAATCAGCACCCCACAACACGAGACAAAGTTTGTAAGAGACTGAGGTGCTGCAAAGCTGAAATTTTTAAGAAGGCAATATGGTCCTGTAAGGCAAGAGTTAAAAATAAGGCCAAGAAAGGAAGCAGAGGTTTTATATGGGAGAGGAGAGCCATAATTTAAAAAAAAGGCAGTTGAGGAATAACACAAGAGCAGGTAAAAGTGATCGCATGAGACTTAAGGGGAGAAAATTGTAAACTATGGGTAGTAGCCCACTCTGAAGCAGCAGAATCTGCACGATGAATAACAGCACCAAGGACTAAGATATCAGAATTTGAGGCATATATTGTAATGTCATCCACACATAAAGAAGAGCAAACACCAACTGGGAGGCAAGAAACAATCCTATTAATTGCCAGTAAAAAGATAGGAGTGCTAAGAACACTGCCTTGGGGAACACCTTCATATTGTGGGAATGGATCTGAATAAGTATGCTGAACACAGACCTGAAAGAAATGGACTGATAGAAAATTCTTCAAGAAACACCAGGGTTACCACCAATACCACAAGAATGAACCGTGTGCAAAATATGAAAGCACCAGGCAGTATCATATGACTTCTCAAGATCAAAGAAAAATGCAATAACAGATTGCAATGGCAAAGACAGAGCGGATTTAAGTTTCTAGATTAAGGACAGGAGTTAAGGTACCACAGGCTTTTTGAATACCAAACTGGAAGGATGACAAAAGTTGTTTACATTCTAAGAGCCATGTAAGATGATGATTTATCATATGCTCGAACAACTTGCAGAGACAACTGGTATGAGCAGCGGTGCGATAATCCTTAGAAGCACGGCCTAGCTTTCCTGGGTTAAGAAATGGGAGAATGATGGCATTACAAAAAGAGGGAGGGGGAAAACACCCTCAGTCCAGATACAATTATAAATAGCTAATAAAAAGAACAGGGCTGGGGAGAAAAGGTGATGGAGCATACAGTGTTGTAATGTATGCCATCGGGACTTTCGCAAGTGTTCTGACAGAGACGAAGGGTGGAGGACAATTCATAGTGTGTGAAAGGTGCATTATACAATTGACTAGACAACAGCTGGAAGACAACAGGCATACATTCAGAAGTGGTTTTAAGGGCATGGACTTCAGGGGCGAGGTAAGAACTACTACTAACATTACAAAAATGAAGACCCAAGCCATCAGCAATTAGATGCACATGTGCAACTAATTCCCCATCTAGATGAAGGACAGGGGAAGGCATGGGAATATGCTTACCGGCTATTTTGCAAATACATTTCCAGACGGAAGCAATGGATGTATTGGTAGTAATAGTGGAAACATATAACCTCCAGCTATGGCGTTTTGCCTGTTTACCAGTCTTGCAAAGAGAAGTGCAGGCCTTTTTAAACAAAAGAAATGAACTCTGTTCATCCGGGGTGTTGTGTTTGCACAGATAACTCTTCCAATATGCACGTTTAACACAGAGTTCCACAGTGCAATCAGAGTGCCACCAAAGCACTCATTCAGAAGTAAAAGGACGGGACAACCTAGGAATCATAGTCAAAACTGCACTCAGAACTGAAACATTAAAAAAGTAAGCATATCTAAAACAGTGGGAAAGGAGGAAGGGGGTATGGAGGGAACCGACAGAGAAGTAAAAGACGGCCTGTCAGCTTTCAGAAAGCACCATCGAGGAGGCCTGAGCACAGGACAACAGGAAGTAAGAGTAAGTATAGGAAAGTGATCACTATAAACAGCATCAAAAAGAACAGACCAATGGAAATCTAAAGAGAAAGAGGGGGAAAAGAAGAAGAGATCGAGACATGAGAATGTCTGCGTTCTGGCAGCAAAATGCATCGTTGCTCCTGTATTCAATAAAGACAAATCATTATTAAAAACAAATGACTCAAGATGGTGGCCACAAGAACTAGTAACACTATCACCCCATAAAGCATGGTGACAATTAAAATCACCTAACGATAAAACTGGGGTGGTTGACTGGGACAATAAAAGACATAAGACATGAAAATCAACAGACTGGGAGGGAGAGAAATAAATGGAAATCACAGTAATCCAATGGCCAAGAGAAACACGAACAAAACAACATGAAACAGTGGTGTTAATGGACAGACGTTCAAGAGGAACTGTATGGTAGACTAAGATAGCTGAAACAGAAAGAGAAGCAAGAGAGAACAAGAAACAATCGCCAGGTATAGGTACTGGAGGGGAAGACAAACGAGGTTCTTGTAAACAGACTAAGGACAGACGGTGAACCAAAAGAAGATAGCGAAGGTCACTGAAATGGGCAGTAAAATTTCTACTGTTCCATTGTAAAACAGACATACTGAAACTTAAAACATCAAATAAATGTATAACCCAACAGAAAAGTAAGAGGTAGGAAAGATAAAAGGAAATAAATACTAAAGGTAAAATGTAATACACAGGAAGTAAAATATAATACAGAACAGAAACATACAGTATATTACCAAGTCGTTACGATAGTAGGAATAGAGGCACGAAGTGGAATAGGAGGACGAGCGGGACGGTCACCATACATAAAGGGGAGGGAGTACTGGAAGAGGTGGAAAAGGAAGGGAGCAAAGAGGAGGAGGAGAGAACAGAAAACGAAGGAGAAGGAAAAGAAGGAGGGAGAGGAATGAAAGGGAGGCAAGGAGGCACAGGATGAACTTCAATAGAGAGGGTGGAAGAAGAGGGTACAGCACTGTCCACTGAATCTGGCATGGAAGTTAAAACGTAATCCATAATCTTGGGGACTGTCTCACTGTCATCATTACCATAGGGTTTCATGTCACAAGTAGCCAGCAGTGGAGCAGTCCAGGTACGTGACTGAGGTGATTGCTGAGATGTGGATTTCGATGAGGCAGAGTGTATAGGTCTCGAGGGTGGGTACTCGTCGCACGGACTTTACGAGCTGGAGAAGTAGGAGGATGGGCAGAAGAGGTCTTAGAGTCCGATGTGATGGACAGACTGCACTTACCACCAGAGGAGGACGGGGTCGGATGTTAAGTTGGGCCATAGGTGCCAAACAGCGGGTATGAGAAACAGAACTGGAGGAGTGAGAGGATGGACAAGGTTGGGAATGGGAGGAAGGACGAGAAGAGGGAATGGGTGAGGAAGGGGAAGGACGAGAAGAGGGAATGGGTGAGGAAGGGGAAGGACGAGAAGAGGGAATGGGTGAGGAAGGGGATGGAGAGGAAGCAGGAGTGGAGGAATCTAAAACAGAGAAAGAATTAGAGACAGAAACAGGAGGAGTCTGTAAGGAGAGGACTGAACCAGAGGGATGGGGGGTTAGGTAGAGAGGAGGGAGAGGTATAAATAGGAGCTCTGGAAGGAAGGGAAGAGGAGACAACAGTCACAGGGGTTGGGACAGAGTTACAGGTGGAAAGACGAGAAGTGAGAGGAGAGGAAGAGGGGACAACAGATGCAGAGACTGGTGCAGAAGGGGAAGAAATAGAACTGGTACTAGAAGCAGATGGAACAACAGGAACAGAAGGGGAAATAGATACAGACGGAACTGAGGAAGAATACTATGAAAGAGAGGAATGGAGGCACCCAGCATAAGAGGCGATATGCTGAAAACCCCAATGACAAACACTAGTATGAGCCTCACGGGGAGACAGTCCCTCAAAGTAACGAACTCAAACAACTTCCGATTCAAACTTAAAGGTCAGACAGTTGCAATGAAAGGCAGCATGCACTTCACCACAATCTGAGCAGCAATGGACGACAGCAGGGCAGTCAGGCTGAGAGTGACCAGGTTGACTGCAGAGAGGAGAGCCTTGGGAGGAACGACAATACTTTTGCAGGACGGCTAAATTGCCAACAAGAAGTACAATGATGGGAGGAAGGGATAAACGCCCTCACTGAAAGTCATGTACTTCCAATGATAACAGTGTCAGGGAGGGTGCAAGAGTCAAAGGTAATCTTGGCAATGTTGACAGAATGTTGACGGTTACCTCAAGGAGGGATAGCATAGCATGAAACAGTCTGGAAAGGACAACCTTGTTTGTTGAGTACGTCAGAAATTATGGGGGAATACTCTATGAGAGACCTGTTCCCAAGTTTAAGACAAAGTGGTAAAACAACTGTTCCAGTAAAAGAGTTGTGTAGCCTATCACATTAAATGGGGATAGGGACTCCTGATGGGTCAACAAGTTTAGACATGGCTTCAGCTTGTTGTTCAGAACGAACGGTAACTAGGTGTGAGTCACTGAAATGGGAGTGGAAGAGAACACTGGGACCAACCTGATGGATGAGCTGTAATTGAATGAAGAGGTCATCAGAAGAGACAGGAGAGCCAACCAGGATACTGAAGAACGCAGTCAAAGTTCCAGGGTCAAAAACTGAGGAAGAAGGAATGGAAGCGGTAGAGACGACAGAAGGACGAGGGTGAGAGGAGGAGAGGAGAGGGGAGGTAGAAGCAACAGAGACAGACGAAGAAGTAACTAAGGAAAGAGAAGAAGTACTGGAAGGGTTCAGAGACTGGGTTGCAAATGAAGTAGAGAAGGGCAGGGACGGGTTGATAGAGGGGGTTGAAGACCCAGTGTTGCCATTCGGAACCTGGAAAGGTTTTAGGGTGACGATGAGGGAGGGCAGAGAAGAGGGAGCTGGAGATAAGTGGACGTCAGGGAGACAGGGAGGTCTGGGTAAAGTAGAAGGAGATGTAATCATATGGGGAGAGGAGGAAGAAGACGAAATAGGAGGAGAACAGGAAGAGGAGGAGTGGGGCAGAAAGGTAGGGGAGGGGGAATCCGCCTGACCTGGAGAAGGTTTAGAATGAAGGGGAACAATGGAAGGGGTCGGAGAAGCACCAGGAAAAGAAGCCAAGGTCGTTGTTGGGGTAAAAAAATCGGCAGAACCAGGGAGGAAGAACCTATGACCATGCCCATAATTTTACACAAGAAGGAAAACGCTCATCGTGACTGTTGAAAAAGAAAGGATTATTTGGGCGGAACGCAGAGTATAGAGGCCTGGCCAATGACCCAAGTAGAGATCAAGCTCCAAGTATGCACTTCCTACCCTACCCTAGAAGGGATAACAACACCGTGTGGGAGAACTAAGTCTCCCAACACAATGATGGCCCGCTGGCTATTGGCCAAGAGTCCTACCACCAAGCAACAGCACCTCCAGATCCAAAAGCTGCTGCTTAGCATCAGGTTTACCCCTGCAGTGGTCTACTGCTTCAAAGGTCCACACACTGGGGTGGTGCCGAACCACCATGATCCCTACAATTGGCTAGACCAATAGCCCACGGACACACGCTTATCCTTCCTGCTGCAACTTACTCGAGGTCACTGATGAGAATTTTGATGAATGGAAATTTCCACTCTATTTAATGCCAAAGATATAATAGAGAGGATAGGAAAAAAGGAAAGAATAAGCACTAGTAGAAGAGAAGAGCCTTGCAAAATTAGTTAAGGCAGCGACAGGGACCCAAGGAGAGGGGAGAGGGTAGAGCAGAGTGGAGATGCGAGTGTGACATCCACCTAGCAACCAGACTCCCACACACTTTGGAGTTCATTAAGGTACACCTGCTATAGCTCTCCCACTCATCAAATCCCAATTGACGTCTCTGAAGCCCTCCCACGACAACAATGAGCAAGGAAACGGGGGTTCTAAAAGATTACAGTACAGTAAGGGGAATGGGAAGGCAGTCTTTCAGTAACTTATTAACATTTTTATTTACTCATTCTGCTATTCATGATTGTTTCCTGGGCTTTTTTTCCTTTACTATTTGACACAAGATACTCTTCTGATTAAACTAGATACTGTACTGTTATAACAGGTGCTGCAGAGAAACACCTTCACATGGTGGGACCAATAAAGCTGAGTGATTCCACTGCCCACTTACATCTGAGTCCCTCAACTCACTCCCAGACCCCCCAAATTGCAGAAGGTTGACTGCAGAAGACAGGCAGCTTCAGTGTGCAACTCACCGGGATCATGTTTCAGATGAGCCTGGGATCACAGCAACTATTATAAATACAATCTAAGCATCTGTATCTCAAAAATAATGACAACCAAAGTTCAAGTTCACTCATAACAAAATCCTGGCTACAACCCTTATAGCAAGTAATCTCTGACATCACAGCAACTGAAAAGCATCAAATGATAAGTTCCTAAAACAATCATGTGGTCCATGAAAGGGATGCTTCACCCTGACAAATGAGGCAACACTGACTCAGATATACAGCATCTGCTTTCTATAGTCTTTAGATTTCCTTTGGCCCTGAATAAATTCAATGTAAATTAATCATGATGGCAAGACTATTCGAATAGCATGAACAATATAAAAGAGTACATCAAATTAAAAAAAAAAAAAAAAGAGTGTCATGGCCTTGATGGACAATTTAAAAGTGCATGTTAAGCAAGGTAAAATACTGACTAAAATTATATTACAGTAGACCCTCAAATTATATGGGACCAACTTACACTTAACACATTTCATGCAGAGAAATAAACACTGACCTGGCCCAGTCACAAAAAAGGAGGAGGAGGAGCAGCAGGAGGAGGAGGAGATGAAATTTACATGAAATTTACAAAGGAAAATCCCAGAAGTTGGCCCCCATTCCCAACAACATTCAAAGGTCCCACACAGTGACACATGTCAACATGGCAGCCGTGCATGCGGACTTTGTGTCTTTCTCCCTCTTCCTCTCCCTGTTGTTTCTGCCAACCAACCTTGACAGCTGGCTTTCCCACTAGCTGAGTACCTTTCATGACAACAAAATCCTTCATATTATCAATGCTGTTCCCCAAATGACGATCAATGGCCTCATCAAAGAGGTTGAGGAGGAGTGCCTGGCACCTCAGGCCACACAGCAGGCACCAGCAGCACCCAAGCAACAGCATGTTGAGAGGCCCACTCACCAGTAGCTAAGCGAGGTGCTGGAAATTGCCAATCAGCTCAATGACACTCTACTGATGGTGGTGCACATCACAGATAAGCTGCAGTCCTTCCAGACTGAAACTGCATCTCATGAGGGCAGAGGGAGCAGCTTGTGAAGAAAAATAATGAGTTATCCCAAACCCTCAATGCCACTTACCTTGCTCCAGCCCCAGCCTTGATGCCTGCCTTGCCATCTCAGTCTCTCCAGCCTAGCATCTCCACAACATCTGACTTCCCACAACTTTTACAATGATTGAAGGAGGAACTCTGAGGGATTCCAGGCCTAACCTCAGCCCTGGAGAGCTTAAAGGCATAGCTCATGCCCCCCTCCTCTAGCCTCTCATCCTCAGATACCTCCTTCTCCGGCACCAAAACTTTGCTCAGAACCCTGTCGTGGTAAGTGATCACCATTTATTCACCACTCTGTACAATTGAGTTAACCCTCTTTTCATGCCCAGTGATGTTCCTAGATGTGTACTACAGTGAATGTTAGGTATGATCAGGAGGGGGTGAAAAGTTTTCAAAAGGGCTAAAAAGGGGACTCTGGGATAATTATGGGATTTCACCATACTAATTAGCTACATTACATGGGTTTCAATGGCACGATTTATGCATTTCAATATGCATGGTAAACTTCCAAGATACTGTCATGTCCCAGTATATGATGAGGTTACATCATGAAAACAGACCGCACAGTGAGAAACCGCATACTGAGGTTGATTAAGCATGGCTTCAGTGGGGATGGGGAGGAGGTCAAGGGCCATGTAACCTAAAATATTTAAAAAAAAACATTTCTGCCACCCACCTGAAGTATGTCCTGGGCTGCTTTGAGTTATCCCACAATGGTCCTCTTGAGGCTAGGGGACAGCAATGCAGTGTTTTCCAGGTCACAAGTTTCATTACAAAAGTTATTGCACACTACACTATTTTTTGTGCACTTGCACTGTTATATTACGATAGCGGTGCAGTTTCGATGTACATGTAAACAACGGGCAGCCATCCTGGCTCAAATATATGACTGTCGGCTTGCGTGAGAGGCACATGTCCACATCGGATCATCGTTCTTGGCCATCGAAAAAAGTCAAATAAATGATTTTCGCTATCATTAACCTGAGACTGGGTATAAGTTTTCACTGATCATTCCACTGACTGTTCACATACTCAACTATCACATGAGTATAATTTACCACTGATTGTCTTGTCAATCACATACTCAACTATCGTATAATGGGGCATGACTGTACATTATCCGTCCAATCTGAGGGTCTACTGTACACAGAAAAAGTAACAGATAATAATAAATTTATTCTAATACAGGATGCATAAGATTTTGATATGTATGGTATGACTACCACTTTGAGCTGTATCATATGTGGCATAGGAGGCCTTAAAGCTCCTCTTCCTTAGTGATTTCTTTTATATATCAAATTCACTGTTATTTTACTTATGTCTCTTTCACGTCGACACCAAATTCACCTTCATTTTATTTATGTCTCTTTCATATCGACATAGTTTGCATCAGTAACATACAAGAGCATATTGAGGCGTAATGTACAGATTAAATCACTAACAAAGAGGTATTATAAAATTTTCAAATACCAATAAGAAAATGGCCATTAACTGAATGGCAACAAGTGTAGCTTGATCTTGTGTAACAGCCTGCCATCTGGTATCTTGTTCTTTACAGAAATCCTTCAGTACATACTTTGTGTATACCTATTTTGTCTTGATCTTCTGAGATCTCCCTGCACTGAGCTTGTCCCTTATGCTGAGCATAAAATTGAAGTATAGTACTTACAGGTAGTGGCATTTATATCACAACTGTGCCAAAATACAGTACCCCTTAGTGCCATTTTTTCATTTACATTAACTAGAGTTGATTGCACCTTGTGATTTTTTTAACTGAATGGACTTGATAAATAGTCTGTGTAATAAGGCAGAGCTTCTCTTTCAGAGGAAAGGCATATAAAGACTAGGAAGAAACTACATCTGCATAGAATGTTCCGGCTGCGTTCAAAAATTAACAAGAAACAAAGACAGTGTCTGTGAGGCCACACAAGCAACGGTTAGCATATTCCTCCAATAATTACCTTCAAATAATATCAACAACAGTCCTATTCTGTAGGGAAACTATGCTGACATATGCTTGCTGACTTAACATTTTATCTTTGAAAGAAAAGGTGAGGCCACAGTTTGAATGGCCAAAATTCCACCTCAAATATTTTTCAGAGTTCATTTCTTTGGAATCATGAGCAAATTCCTTCTATACTGAATAATCTAGGATATATATCACAATAGCTCATTTTTATGCAGCTCATACAGTGCAGAATCTATTATACGGTATATACATTATTGGTGACTAATTATTTTCCTAACAAACAAAAGGTTTACAGGGGGATGGATGCACTGAACAACACAACCAAAAATACTTCACTTGCACGAAACACTGATATACAAAATTAAGAGCTGTGCTCCTCCAAATGGATTGCATTGTACAGTATACTGTATGAATATACAATTGTGAATAAAAATAACTTTTTAAAGAAATACGGAATGTGAATTGACTACAACTGAGCAAAAACTGTAATTGGGAGACTGCAAATGCTGTACCTTGGTAAAGTGGTAGTAAAAAATCTAAGTGGTATATTGCATCAGCAAGATGGCATTCACTAAATTACAAAAGCTAACATGTCTCTTCCAGTCTGGAATGTCAGGTGATGAACACATATACACATGTACCAGGAACTGAAAAGTTTCCTGGTGATGCAAACAAACAAAGAGCATTGCTGAACGCAGCCTTTAATTTTCACACTTTATGTATCTCAGACAATTTGCATCCAAACTGTTTGTGATGCTTCTTAATATACCATACTCATATTAAAACTCCAATGACATAGCTATATACAGTGCTTAACAATAATGACAGGATCAACATGTCTAGTGATTGTATACAACTTCAATTTCCTCTTCATACATGGAATGACAGGCTCCCGCTGTAAACACTGTACAGCACTGCCAAGTGGAGATATTCTCAGTGCCTCAGACTAATTTAACAAGTGTGATTTTTCTTTCCCCCCACATCCCAGAATCACTGAAGAAATACAGCACAATAAATCATTCCTATTTCTTTTTTTTTTTCTTAACAGAGCCCATAACCAGAACTTTACTTAAATTCAGAGTTTCTTGGAAAAAAAAAAAAAGGTTAGCACTGGGCATTCAGAGTGCCTCCACTTGACTGTACAAATAGAGAAGAATTTCATTGAAAGATGATTGTGCTTCGTAAGGAGTCCTTCAAAAACTGTGTAACGCTCCACTCTCAATCAACCATGTTCTAACAAAACTCAGTAAAATAATCTGTACAACTTTTGCCTTACCTCTAAGTCACCTTCCATGCGTTAAATAATTTTTGCTTGGCCCCAAACAAGATAAACATGAGAATGGTGGGATCTGTAACACCTTGAGGAATTAGTGTAACTTAATGAGACAGGACAGGTACTGTACTGGTAATATCTGCAGGTGGATAAAACACTTTCCCTAAAAAGTTAGCAAATTTCATCTTTAACATTTTACTGTAAAATGAACATTAATTTATATTGGCACAACTGAACTTCTATCCTCAACAACCTATAAAAAAGTTCCTATATACAGCTATAAATCAAAATATACAATGTTTTACTACTTTTAAATGAAAAGGAAATGATTCTGAATGTTTCTGTTGACTTAAATAACTTCACACTCATCAGTGTGAACCCTGCAGTAGAACTATGTGGATGATGGATGACTGAAAAATGTGAATAAATATATTTTTATGAATAAAGTATCATAAATAATGATACATTAATGAGTAGTATGTTCTCTATTTTGTGATCTTATCATAAATTTGTATTTATTCCTCTTTAATGCTTGAGGATATAACATTTACATAAACTTCAATTCCCAAAATGTTTAACAAAACAAGCTTATCGCTTAGGTTAGCTTCTAATGTCAGGTTTCTAGTTTACAGCAAATATAAAAACTCTCATCAGAAATACACTGTACATAATAAACCCACATGTACACAAATTAAAAAACACACATGGAACTAGTATGGGCAGCACTAGTGGGTTCCCCTCTAGACAGTGACTAGCATTGAATGACCCACATACATAAAGCTTCATAATTTCAGGCGCCAACAAATCTAAGCATGCATACATGCATGACATAAACATGCACATATACACACCCATCCATCCACACACATACTTACTGACACACACACATGCACGCATGCACGCACGCATGCATGCATGCGCACACATGCCCGCACACGCACACACACACACACACACACACACACACACACACACACACACACACACACACAAGCCCAGGAATGAGCGTCACGAGGGGACAGACTTGCATGGGGGAAATCTGAACCCAGCGTGAAATCACATACAATTTGTTGTCTTTTTTCTAAGCCTAAGTGCCTCAGCTCTTGGAGTATGTCACCTGTGTGGTCAGCCAAACCATATGCTGTAATACGATATATACAGCCTCTCGTCTTTCTCTGAAAAGGAAAAGGTGAAGAGATAATAACTGGGTAGATGATGACATCATTTTTAATCTGTGTTAATAATATTACTGCCAGCCGGAGACAATTCAAGGAAACACAGCTTATATCTGTTTTCTGATCAACTGTTATTTTATTGTTACTTTTGTATACTTCTTTAATTCTTTCAGGTTGAAGAGATTCATAAGTAGAAATACACTGCATGTAGTGTCAGTGTAATTCACTCAATAAAATCTTTAAAAGGTGAAACCGTATAAACTTTTTTTTTTTTTATGTGCCTGATTCTGGGCAAAGGCTTCAGGGCCTATCCCAATGCCCAGGAGTCCTCATACACACCTCTACATGTCACCACTTTGGCACTAACACCCATCGTCCATATTGAATACATGCTAGGGCTGTCTAATACAGGACTGGAGTTCTGGTATTAGCAGGGATATTTTTACGACATGTCAGCAGGTCTTCTGGTAGATCAGTAAAGTCTGCTTTTTCATCCATCATCATCCAGTCCTACGTTGCCCCATGAAAAGCGTAGAAGCCCAGGGCTAGGCAAGTTGGTCCTGATATTTAAGATGAGAGTGACCAGCCTCATTCATCCCTGAGTGGCATTACGTGACCAATAAACCCCAACCAACCCTTGGATATAAACCTGAACTAGCTCAATCCGATTGGAGCACCTTAATTACCTACTAAACCACCAGGCGCCAATTAAATGGTTTCCTGGTGTACAGGAAACCATTTGGCTTGTCACTCATTCTAGAGTCACCCACAGGCAGAAGGAAGAGGAAAGAATGAAGGAAAGAAAGACACAAGAGGGAGTATATAGGCACTCATAGGCAGAAGGACAAGGAAAGAATGAAGGAAAGAAAGACAAGTGAGGATGGAAGGAAAAAAGGATGGAGGAGAGGAAAGGGCAGACACCTGAGGGAAGCACTACATCGAGTGAGTGGATGGTGAGCACTCCCACCTATCTCTGCTTTTATGATATTCAAATTCTCAAACTGTTCCCTGCCCCAGCCGGGATTCGATCCTGGGCCTATTAGGACTGCAGGCTGCCTCTCTACCAATCCAGCCACTGCCTCCCTCAAATGAAAATTATACTTGAAATAGTTCATGTACCAATGTAGGTTACTAAAGAGAAGATAGTGACAACCCATCCTGAAAAGAGAAGAATAATATGGACTCACCTCTCTAAGCCTAAGAAGTTAAACATCCATTCTAGAGCCTAAGAGGACAGGAACTCACCCCAAAAAAGAGCCTTGGAAGACAGAGATTCACTATAAACAGGGAAGAAGGAAATGTATTACTCCATAGAACATACAAGAAAAGGAACTTAACCATGCCTAGGAGAGCAATTACTTCCTCCACAGTCTTAACAGGCCCATTTGCTCACCTGCTACACCTATCCTTGGATCCAGGGAAAAATGGCCAAAGCTTTATACTAAACAAAAGAGCTATCATTCAGCATTAAGGTGAGTAGTTCAAAGTTTTGGTAGACTACATAAGTAGCTGCATCTTGTGAAGACTAACAAAGCTTCTAATTATCCGGCCATCCGACATCTAATCCTGTGTTGCCCCATGAGGAGCCATAGGAGCCCATGGTTAGGCAAATTAGTCCTGACATTTAAGATGAAAGTGACCAGCCTCACTTATCCCTAAATGGCATTACATGAGCAATAAACCTCAACCACCTCTTGGATATACACCTGCACAAGCTCAATCCAACTGGAGTGCCTTAATTACCAACTAAACCAACAGGGGCCATAATTTGGTTCTATGGTTACTACCCAGCATAGTAAATGGTTTCCTGGGTTACAGGAAACCATTTGGCTTGTCATAGCTTGTCACTCAGTGTAGTGACCATAAGGCAGCACTACACTGAGTGGATGATGGGTGCCCCCAACTACCACAAAGCTTCAAATTATTATCTTAAAATTTGAAGACCTATCTTCATTTGGTACCACGTCCTGCCTACAACTTCCCACCAACCAGGGGTTGGGACTGGGGATAACAAGAATTACCCAGTACAGATTATGATCGTATTTACCCTGATTCATATAAAGAGGAAGGGGCTTCCCCAAGATTATCAGACAGCCTAACTCTAACCTGCATAAAAGCACATCTCAGAGATAAAAACAACCAAACTACACAGCCTATGGGGGAAGGAATGCACCCAGTAGCCTGGTATGCCATCATTATACTCAAGATAGCCAAGATCAATGTGATTAATCCTTAATAGCCAGTAACAATGAGGATTATACAAAACAATTACTGTGAAGCCCCGCAGTTAGTGACATCATCGTTCACGGTTTCATGGTTAGTGGTGGCCTGCAAATATTTTCAAACACCAGGTTTCATGTGAAAACCCCTCCATTAGCGGTGAGGAAAAGTAAACAAACCTCACGCACGAAAAGCAATCTTCACTTTTTCGCTACCTTTGCCGAAGACCCACTTTGCTCTGTGAGATGTGTGTTTATACCTGCTCCCTGAGCCTTTTTTTCAACGCCATGCTGCTCGCAGTCCTGGTTTTACTCTCGCGCTATGGCTTCCTGCTGTTCTGGAGGTTTGGAAGGCAGTCCTATGTGCTTCAATTTCCACATTAGTCTCTTATTGGGTACAGTGGGCTCGCACAGTGCGCGAGAGATTGGGCGCTGCACAAGCTCGCGCACTGGGAATTCGCGTACTAGGAATACATAATCTTATGGGAATAATTACATATGGGCGGTACCCCCTCATACCTGGACATTTTTTGGCCCTTAGAGACATAATAAAGGTCATATGTTTCTGACATTGTACTAAAGCTATAGCTACAATAACAAAAATATGGGTAGTCACCTTAACAACAGTAGACAACAGGCCTGATGACCTTAAATAACAGGGGTTCCGAGGCGCAGCAACACTTACAGCGCCGCACTCCCCACTGCACCAACACTTCCCTCCGCAGACTCCTCTTGATCACCTTCCCCAGGAGCATCAAAGTCACTCACTTCGGCCATAAACCTTTCAAAGTTCAATGTTGACACTTCTGACATTGCATCCTCTTCATCCTCAACAGGAACAGGAGCAGACGATGTTGATGGTTCCGTTATTTCACCAACTTGAGCCCGCTGTGTGTAGCTTGTTATGAGTGTCTGTCTTCTCCTGTTTATTTCTTCCCTGTGCCTGTCTGTGTAGAAACGGAAGAGTTTGTCGATACCAACCAGAAGTTCCTCCGTTCTTAGGTTGCTCACTTCCTGTTCCTTCACCTCTTCCTTGAGCTTATCCACGGCAGCAAGGATCTTGCTAATGTTTGACATACACAGCTCAGTCCTGCCTTCCATCACGCTAGGCTGCTCAACTTGACTCAGTCTGGCGCATCAACATGACGACACGTGACGTGCTGTGTGAGGGGTGGTCGCGCACTAGTAGAAAATGGGATTTTTGAGTCACTCCTTGCCTCTGCCTCGCGTTCTGTGCGGTAAACTCGCGCATTAAAGGGTTTTTGGTTATGATTTTTGGTCACTCATGCACAAGGCGAATCGCGCACCGCAGTGACGCGCACTGTGCGAGCCCACTGTACCTTGTCGAAGGCCTTCTCCAAATCTAAATACACACAATCCACCCAACCATCTCTCTCCTGTAGCACATCAATCATTCTTGAGTGAAAGCTCAACAAGTTGGAAACACATGACCTGCCATTTCTGAATCCAAACGGACTTTCAGCCAAAATGTTCATCTCTTCCAGATATTTCATCCATCTCTCTTTTAGGATTCTCGCACAATTTTGTGACCATGCTGGTCAGGGACACCGGTCTATAATTCTGGGGGTTCTTCTTTGTTTCCTCCCTTATAAACTGGTACCCCATTTGCCCTCTTCCATTCCCAAGGTACTTTCCCCTCGTCCAGAGAACACACAATTAAACTGTGAATCATATCAGCCAGTTATTCTCTGCATTCCTTCAGTACCCAATTAGAGATTCAATCTGGTCCTGGGACTTTCCTTACATCTTGAGTTTCCAGTAATTTATACACTTCCTGCACTTCCACTTTTATATCTTTTATCAATGCATTTCTAGTCACTCCCTCCCCCTCCACAAACTCTGTTTCATTAGTGAAAACTGATTGGAAACATTTGTTAATTATTTCGGCTTGCATTGCCACATCTTTATAGACTTCTCCTTCTACTTTCAGTTTGATGATTCCTTCCTTTCGTTCCAATTTGCCATTGACAAATCTATAAAACAATTTGGGTTCTTCCTTACATTTGTCAATTATACCTTTTTCAAAGTTCCTTTCTTCCACCCCATGTATTCTTGTATATTCATTTCTAGTTCTTCTATATTCTTCCTTTATTCTGTTATTACCTCTCTTTCTCCAGTTGTTCCACGCCATGTCCCTCTCTTTTTTTGCTATCATACACCTTCTGTTAAACTATTCCTTTTTCTTGTTTTCTTTCCCACGTACTTTTGGTACATATTTTTCCACTTCTGAATTATAGAGATCTAGAATGATATCTCACTTCCTCTGTATCTCTCGTTTCTTTAAATTTTCTCCAATCCACACTTTCGAAAGATTTTCTCAATCCTGTAAAGTTTGCTTTCCCAAAGTTGTATCTTCCCTGCCTATAATGCTCGTCCCTTGACACCATGTTCCCTTTTATCATCTGGAACTCAATGACCACATGATCACTTTTTCCTATTGGATACAGATATTTCAAAGATTCAATTACGTCAGGTTCTTTGGCTAACAGTAAATATAGTCTTGCTGGTGTGTCATTGCCTCAGAATCGTGTGTCTTCCTTGACCCACTGCTATATTTAACAATATAGTGCCCCACGAATCTCCACTGCCTCCCGAGTCCCATTCCTTCCAGTTCACTTCTTTACAATTAAAATCACCCATTAGAAATAAACTGTTGCTTTTCTCAATTATTTTCTGTAGATAACTAACCAAGTCTGACAACATCTCCAGGTATTCATCATCATTCCATGCTCTTGTCTCAAGGGGAACATATACTACTGCCGTATCTCTCCATTTTCTCCACCTTCTAAATTCATATTTATCACTTCAGCCCTAACCTCTCCCATTTCAACAGTATCCACACTGATGTTGTTCTTCACTGCTGTCATTACTCCTCCTGTTTTTTCTTTTCTCTCTTCTCCAGAGTTTGTACTTAGCAACTCCCATATGGATATCAACATCCTCTCATTACTTGGTTTCTACAAAGCATATGACATCTGGTTCATGTACCCTCAAGAAATCATTGATTTCTAACCTTGCCGATATTAAACTATCAACATTAGTATATGCCACTTTCAAACTTTTTTTGTTGTTTTTTATTTCCTCTTCTCTCCCCCTCTCCATCGGTACCACTTCCTCAATTTCTGATCCATAACTCTCCAATAAAACACTGTCTTCTCTTCCTCCATTCTCTGTTTGTTTTTTTGTCTTTGCTTCCTTTACTAACTCTTTATTTTAGCTCTTTCTTCCTCATTTGCATCTCTCCTTACCCTAACATTCTTGAACTCCTCTTTGGCTGATAATTTCCATGTTCTGTTGATGATTTCATTTACTATTACCTGGGACTTAAGCTTCATCTTAAGTGGCCTTGCTGTATGTATTTACCTATTTGTAGTATACAGGAATTGAGCAATGCTCGTGTTGTCCTGTCTCCATATCCACATTTATCAAGTCTACCTTTACACACATGAATGTTTTTCTCATGCACCACCTCTTTGTCTAAGTCGTTCCAAATATTTAAGTATTTACCTAATATACCTAATTGTGATATACACTGAATGTACTATGCTCGTGGGTTTCCGTCGCTGTTTCTCAATAAGTCGAATTTAACTTTAAACTCGTTTAAGTTTTTAGACTGGACGATCTCTTTGTCCAGGCTATTCCATAAGTCTATACTTCTGTAAGGAAAGCTATATTTCTTGATATCCTTCAAGCAGCTTGACTTTTTCAATTTCATTCCATGTCCTCTTGTTGCTCTCTTATCCCATACAAACAGATCTTCTTTGTCAATTTTATCTACTCCCACCATGGTCCTGAACACCGCAATCATGTCTCCCCTCTTTCTCCTTTCCTCTAACGAAGGCAAATCCAGTTTTTCCAGCCTCTCTCTGTATGACAGGTCTGTCAGACTGGGGACCATCTTGGTTGCTGTTCTTTGTATTCTCTCAATCTTGTTTATATCTTTCTTTTTGTGTGGGGACCACACTACTGCTGGTGCATATTCTAACCGGGGGCGGATCATGGCCAGTATCAATTTTTTCATCATCTCATCCATGTAATAAAATGCTACTCTTATGTTAGTCAATAGTTTATACATCTCTTTAACTGTCTTGTTAATGTGTTTTTCAGGTGACAAACTAACCTGGACCAGCACTCCCAACTCTTTTTCTTCTCTCGCTTTTGTGATCAGTTCATTACCCTTCAAATAATTCAGTGATGGCCTCTTGATACTTTTACCCATTTCCATTATTTTACATTTTTTTTGCGTTGAATTTGATTTCCCACATCTGGCTCCAATCATGTATCCTGTCCAGATCCTCCTGCAGCATTTTACAGTCCTCCTCAACCTCTATCTTCCTCAAGATGTTTCAATCATCAGCGAACAGACTTGCATAACTGTGGACTGCATCTGCCAAATCATTTACGCAAATCAAGAATATTACTGGCGCCAACACTGAGCCCTGTGAGACTCCACTTGTTACTTCCCTCCATCCAGACATCCTGTCCTTTATTACTATCCTCATTTGTCTGTCTCTCAAAAAGTCTCTCATCCATTCCAGGAGGTTTCCCTTCAGTCCTCCTATATTCTCTAATTTCCACATTAGTCTCTTAAGGGTTACCTCATCAAAGGCCGTCTCCAAATCTAAATACACACAATCCACCCAATCATCTCTCTCCTGTAACACATCAATCGCTCTTGAGTAAATGCTCAACAAGTTGGAAACACATGACCTTGCACTTCTGAATCCAAACTGACTTTCAGCAAAAATATTCATCTCTTCCAGATATTTTATCCATCTATGTTTCAGGATTCTCTTGCACAATTTTGCGACCATGCTGGTTAGGGACACTGGTCTATAATTCTGGGGGTTCTTCCTTGTTTTCTCCCTTATAAATTGGTATCATATTTGCCCTCTTCCATTCTTGAGGCACTTTCCCCTATTCCAGAGAACGCACAATTAAACTGTGAATCTTATCAAGCAGTTGTTCTCTGCATTCCTTCAGTACCCAATCAGAGATGCCATCTAGTCCTGGGGCTTTCCTTACATCTTGAGTTTCCAGTAATTAATACACTTCCTGCACTTCCACTTTTATATCTTTTATCACTACATTTCTAGTCACTCCCTCCCACTCCATAAACTCCGTTTCATTAGTGAAAACTGATTGGAAACATTTGTTAATTATATCAGCTTACAATGCCACATTTTTATAGGCCTCTCTCTCTACTATCACTTTAGTGATTTCTTCCTTTTGTTTCAATTTGCCATTGACAAATCTATAAAACAATTTGGGTTCTTCCTTACATTTGTCAATTATGTCTTTTCAAAGTTCCTTTCTTCCACTCTACGTCTATCTATCTATCTATCTATTGCCAGACACCATAATCCCGTAAGGGGTCGCACACTGGCTTTGAGTTATTTGTTTTACAGGGAGGGGCACTAACCCTCCACCAACCCACTTGACACGTAGGATTTGGTTATATGGTTACCACCCAGCGTTGTAAATGGTTTCTTGGCTTACAGGAAACCATTTGGCTTGTCTATCTATCTATCTATTGCCAGACGCCTCAATCCCGTTTGGGGTGGCCACAAACAAATCGCCTCCACATCGCCCTGTCCCCTGCCATCTCACTGCCCTGCTCCCAACTGACACATCCCTCTCTCATATACCTCTCCACCCCATCCCTCCATCTCATCCTCGGCCTCCCCATCCCTCTCCCCCCCTCCACCTCACTCACATACACTCTCCTCATCAGTCTTTCACCCTCCATCCTCTCCACTTGGCCAAACCACATCAATGTATTCCTCCTAACGCATCCTATCACATCCACATCCATACCACAACGCTCCTTTATATCCTCATTTGTCAGCCTGTCTCTCCATGTGACTCCACAGGCTCCTCTTAAATAACTCATTTCCACTGCTCTCACTCTTGACTTGTGTCCTTCCAACAACATCCAAGCTTCACTTCCATACGTTAGAGTTGGTATCACAATACCATCATGTAGTAACTTTTTCATTTCCATGCTCACTTCCCCGTTTCTTATCACTGCTTTCAAGGAACCAGCAACCTTTCTTCCCTGCTGTACCCTGTCAAGCACTGCACCCTCCAAACCTCCATCCTTACTCATCACACTACCCAAGTACTTAAACGTACAGTACTCACATTTTCCAATTCCTCACCATCCAACCTCACTGTACATTCACTGACTTCACCTCTCTCAAAGACCATCACTTAACTCTTCCCTACATTCACCTTTAGATTCCGTTTCTTACACACTCTTCCAAACTCATCCACCAAGCCTTGCAGCTCCCCTTAGTCTTCACTCAACAACACAGTATCATCTGCAAGCAACAGTACAGGGAGTTTCCAAGTACTACCCTCTCTCACCAGGGCCACTCCAGCATCCACTACCCTGCCTTGTACCTCTTTTATTACCCCATCCACGTACAGATTGAACAACCATGGTGACATGACACATCCCTGTTTCAACCCAACCTTCAAAGAGAAAAATTCACTCAGTTCACCATCCACATGCCCTGCAGCCTTAGCACCATCATACATACGCTTTACAGCATTCAACAACTTCCCATCTAGTCCATATATTCTTAACACTTTCCACAATCCTTGTCTAACCACCCTGTCATATGCTTTCTCCAAATCCATGAAAGCCACATACAACTTCTTTCCCTTCTTTAGAAACTTTTCCACCAAAGATCTAAGAATGAATATCTGATCTACACAACCTCTTCCCTTCCTAAAGCCTCCCTGTTCTTCTCCAACTAATTCCTCTGTTCCTTCTCTAACTCTGTCAGTGAGTATCCTTCCATACACTTTTCCTATTATACTATGAAGACAAATGCCCCAATGATTACCACACACTTCTTTTTCCCCTTTTCCTTTGTACAAGGGAATAATTATACCTGATTTCCAATCCTCCAGGACTCTACTTTCCTCCCAGGCCAATCTGCACATCTTCCACATCCATTCTACTACTATCTCTCCCCCATGCTTCAGCATTCCACCACACACTTAACATCAATTCCTGGGGCTTTTCCCAATTTGACTTTCTTCATTGCTTCCACAACTTCTATCCTACTGATTTCTTCCTGTCTTCTCACCTCCCTCCTTCTCCCAGCCTTTCCCCAGCCACTTATACTCGCATTACTTCAGTCTCTATGTTCAACAATTCCTTAAAGTGTTCTCTCCATCTGCTCACTTTTTCTCCCTTCTCCACTAGTAATTTACCATTTTTATCTTTCACTCCCCTTCTAACTTCAATTCCACCCTGTCTTACTCTCTATACCTCTTTCCAGAACATTTTCTTAGTCCCTCCACTTTACACTCAAATTCCTTAAAAATTCCTCATCCACTCTCTTCTTACTCTCTTTTACTAATCTTTTCACCTCTCTATTCCTTTCTACATAAAACTCTCTCTTCTGCCTCTCAACTTCTTCCACGCCCCTATTTCTCATCCATTTATTGTATGCTTTCTTCTTTTGTGCCACAGCCTGTCTCACCTCTTCATTCCACCACGCTGTTCCTTGCACCCCCCTCCGTCTTCTCTTCATCCCACACACCACGTCTTGTATTCTTGTATATTCTTGTACTGTAAATTCATTTCTAGTTCTTTTATATTCTTCCCTTGTTCTGCTATTACCTCTCTTCTTCCAGTTGTTCCATGCCATGTCCTGCTCTTTTTTATCTACAGTATCATACACCTTCTATTAAACCACTCCTTTTTCCTGTTTTCTTTCCCCCTTACTCTTGGCGTATATTTTTCCACTCCCGAATTACAGAAAGCTAGAAAGATATCCCACTTCCTCAGTATCTCTCGTTTCTCTGAATTTTCTCCAATCCGCATTTTGGAAAAATTTTCTCAATCCTGTAAAGTTTGCTTTCCCAGAGTTGTATCTTCCCAGACTATAAAGTTCGTCTCTTGGCAACACGTTCCCTATTATCATCTGGAACTCAATGACCACATGATCACGTTTTCCTATAGGATACAGATATTTCAAAGATTCAATTACATCTGGATCTTTGGTTAGCATTAAATCTAATGTTGCTGGTGTGTCATCATCTCGGAATTAAATCTCTTCTTTAACCCACTGCGTCATTACATTATTCATTGCTATATTGAACAATGTAGTGCCTCACGAATCTTCACTGCCTCCTGAGTCTCATTCCACCCAGTTCTCCTCTTTACAATTAAAATCACCCATTAGAATTATGCTCAGACCTTCAATTATGTGCAAGTATGGTCGACAATGTGCACCGCAATTTTGAAAATGCACATAATTCAAACACTATAAACAATTAAATAAATAGAATATGGTTGACATCCTCACCGTTTGGCACATTTTCGCCTCATTTTACTCATCTTTTTATACCCATCCAACAGCAGTCCTTCCTTCTCATTTCTGTTGATGTAATGAGCTAGGTTGCATTCCATATGGATAAGCACTGTGTTGGTGAAATGGCTCTGGAGTTGCTAAAGTACATGAGGCAGTTGCAGAAACTGAGGAAAAGGGAGTGAGTACTCTGTGGTGGTTTGTTTGCAAATGACCATGAGGCGCCAAGACAGACGACGCTGTTAGCCGTTTTGGCTCGCAAAAACACATGAGTGTGACGGGCACTCGACTCTGCTAGCCGTTTTGCCTCACAAAAGCTGCTCACATGTTAGCCACTTTTGGGCTAGTGTGATGCCGCCTTTAGGTGACCTGAGTCAGGTTTTCAGGTGGAAGAGTCCCACTTGTTTGAAGTCTGTCCCACTTATTTTTATTGTAACTAAAATGTCCCTCTTTTGGTGCATATTATCTTAAATTTTCTGCTTTTAGAAAATTACTGTTACATTAGTTGTAACATGACCTTCTTTTATGAAATTATGGTAAATTAGAAAAATTATGAATAATCTAAACAAAATGAAATACCAAACCGTCTAGTCACCTTGTGCATTTCATCTGACTCGTAAAGTAGTACGGAATGTAGCTGGAATGGTTCGGTCTTCCCAGAGTACAATTTAAACATACGCAGACAATACGAAAATTATTTAATCGCATTTTTGGGATGGCACCTGCATAACTGGCGAATCGCACAATTTATATGCGCATTTTTCAAGGTTGTACTGTATATTGTTGCTTTTCTCAATCACTTTCTGTAGATAACTAACCATGTCTGACAAAATCTGGTATTCATTGTCATTCCATGCTCTTGTCTTAGGGGGAACATATACTACTGCCATATCTCTCTTCCCATTCTCTCCTGTTTCTAATTTCATATTTATCACTTCAACCCTACCCTCTCCCATTTCCACAGTATCTACATTTATGTTGTTCTTCACTGCTATCATCACTCCTCCTCCCATGTTTTCTTTTCTCTCTTCTCCACAGTTTGTATTTACCATCTCCCATATGGATATCAATATCCTCTCTTAACTTGGTCTCTACAAAGCATATGACATCTGGTTCATGTACCCTCAAGAAATCGTTGATTTCTAACCTTGCCGATATTAAACCATCAACATTAGTGTATCCCACTTTCAAACTTTTTTCGTTGTTTTTCATATCCCCTGCTCTCCGTCGGTACCACTTCCTTAATTTCTGATCCATAACTCTCCAGAACACTGTCTTCTATTCCTCCGTTCTCTTCATTTTTTGCCTTTACTTTCTTTACTTGCTCCTTTATTTTAGCTCTTTCTTCCTTATCTACATCTCTCCTTATCCAAACATTTTTGAACCCTTCCTTGTCAGATAATTTCCATGTTCTACTGATAAATTAATTTACTGTTGCCTGGGACTTAAACTTTACCTACAATGGCCTCGCCCTTCCTTCCTTGAACTTTCCTAACCTAACCACTTCTTCAAACTCTTCTTGAGCATCATTGTTACCCTCCATAACTACAGATATTATCTCTTTAACCTTACTCAGTTCTTCTCATTCTCTTTCTGATCTTACTGTCATACATTTTTCTTTTACTCCTGAAATTCTTACACATTTTTTCTTATCTGCTACATCCCTGTCGAAAGATTCTCTATTTCTCGGTACCCTAACCACTTCCTTCTCCTTTTCCTTGACTTGTTGTTCTATAATCTCTTTCAGATTTACACTTCCTTCCTCCTGAATTTTCTTCAACCCCTTATATTGCTCCTTGATTTCCTTAAAGTGCGCATCTTGCATTCTTGATTTTGAGTCATATTCATCTAGTTTACTTTTCATCCTGTCCCTTTCTTCTTCCAACCTCTTATTTTCCTTTTTGAGCTGTTTTATTTCATTTGAGGCAGATTCATTACTCAGTTTTAATACTGTGACTTCTCTTGTTCAGCACTGCATGTGCAAACTTTTTCCAGTTTATTTTGTAGGACTTGGATCTCTTTCTCCTGCTCTGAGGTCTGTTCCTGCAACTCTCTAATTACTGCCCATACCATTTTTAACTCCTAGACATTCCTCTCTGCAATTTTCTCTACTCCTGCTACTTATGTTTGGTTCAGCTTAGTACTTCCTTTTCCCACATCATCATCGAAGAAGCCTGCAAATTCCTCTTCACCAGATGTAAACAAAGAACCGTCTCTCTCCATCATAATGCAACCATATGGAAACTTTCTATTTCCACTGTATCTTGTACTCTTGATGACTGAAACCTGCTTTTTTTTTTTTTTTAACTAATGTCTGACAGGACCACGACTCATGCACTCAATCACATAATCACAATAGGCTGGTCTCATTTTCACCTCTGATTCAGCGATTATTTCCCCTCGATCCAGGAAGAGCTCCGTCTCTGTCGGCGACCTGTGTGTGTTCTTACCTAATTGTTCTTACCTAATTGTATCTTTACAGGAATGAGTCAAGCTCGTACTGTCCCGTGTCTTAAACCATATTTATCGTACATATCCTTAAATTTGTGAATTGTTTTGGCACACACTATTTCATTCGGTAGTGCATTCCATTGATCAATTGCTCTGTTTGGGAAACTGAATTTCCTTACGTCTTTATCACCTCTCTTCTTATGCAGTTTTTTGCAGTGTCCTCTTGCTGATGCTTCTCCATATGTTAAGTAATCATTTATGTCTATTTTCTCCTTTCCTGATATGCACTTATATAGCATTATCATGTCACCTCTTTTCCTTCTCTCCTGTAGTGTTGGTAGATTCAGTTTATTTAGTCTTTCTTCGTAGCTTAGGTCCCTTAAGCTTGGTATCCATCTTGTAGCGGCCGTTTGAACTTTTTCAATCTTGTCTATATGCTTTTTGAGATAAGGACTCCAGACTACTGATGCATATTCCAGGGTTGGTCTAATGAATGATGTTATTATCCTTCTTAGCATGTCTTCATGTATGTATGTGAATGCTATTCTAATATTTGCAAGCAGTGTATACATGTTCCGTACCTTCTCGCTGATGTGGTCAGCTGGAGATAGTCTGTTATTGATAATCACACCTAGGTCTTTCTCTCTTTCTGATGTGTATAGGGTTTTATTTCCTAACTTATAATTCCAATCAGGTCTTTTTCCACTTTTACCAAACTTGATTACATGACACCTGTCCACATTGAATTCCATTTGCCATGTACTACTCCATTCATGAAGTTTATTTAATTCTTCTTGTAGCTCCCTACAAGAGTCTGTGCTAGTAATTCTCCTTTGTATTTTTGCATCATCTGCAAACATATTCAGATAGCTCTCATTTCCAGTGTTACTGTTTATATCATTTATGTACACTAAAAACATGATTGGTGCCAGCACCGAACCCTGTGGTACTCCACTAGTCACTTCTTTCCATGATGAGTAGTTTCCTTTTAGTACTGTCCTCATTTCTCTTTTTATGAGAAAGTCTTGCATCCAACAAAACAGTTTGCCTCGAATTCCTCCTTGATGGTACAGCTTCCATAAAAGTCTTTGGTGTGGTACTGTGTCAAAAGCTTTCTTGAAATCTAGATAGATACTGTCCACCCATCCTTCCCTTTCCTGTATTTTGTTTGTTACTCTGTCATAGTAGCTCAACAGATTAGTAACACATGATTTTCCTTTTCTGAAACCAAACTGTCTTTCTGTTATCATACTGTGTTCTTCTAGATGATTTACCCAAGCTTTTCTTATAAGTTTTTATAATACCTTGCTTACAACACTGGTCAGTGATACTGGTCGGTAGTTGAGAGGATTTTGTCTATTTCCTTTCTTGAATAAGGGGACTATATTTGCTTTTTTCCAAATATCAGGTAGTTTCCCTTGACTCAAGGATTTCTTGAAAATTAAAAATAATGGTTTACTTAACTCCTTTGCAAATTCTTGTAACACCCAACATGAAATTTCATCAGGACCACTTGCTTTTCCTCTGTCTAATCTACTTAACTCCTCCTGTATTGCTTTTCCTGCTATTTGTATATCTGGTAGTATGTGTGGACATGCGTGTTCCACAGTCCCTCTCAAAATTTTTTTCTTCTGTAAAAACTAATTGGAAATTCTTATTTAGTGCTTCACAAATATCTTTCTCTTGTGTATAAGTGATTCCCTCGTCTGTAATGGATTGTATTATATCCGCCAGTTGTTTTCTGCATTCCTTCAGTACCCAATTAGAGATTCCATCTGGTCCTGGGGCTTTCCTTACATCCTGAGTTTCCAGTAATTTATACATTTCCTGTACTTCCACTTTTATATCGTTTATCACTACATTTCTAGTCACTCCCTCTCTTTCCTCAAACTCCTTTTCATTAGTGAAAACTGACTGGAAACGTTTGTTCATTATTTCAGCTTGCATTGCCGGATCTTTATAGACCTCTCCTTCTACTTTCAGTTTGGTGATTCCTTCCTTTTGTTTCAATTTGCCATTGACAAATTTATAAAAAATTTTGGGTTCATCCTTATATTTGTCTATTATACCTTTTTCAAAATTCTTTTCTTCCTCTCAACATATTCTTGTGTATTCATTTCTAGTTCTTTTATATTCTTCCTTTGTTTTGCTGTTACCTCTCTTTCTCCAATTGTTCCATGCCGTGTCTCTCTCTTTTTTTGCTATCATACACCTTCTATTAAACCAATTCTTTTTCCTGTTTTCTTTCCCCCTTATTCTTGGCACAAATTTTTCCACTCCCGAACTATAGAGACCTAGTCTCTTGTTTCTCTGAATTTTCTCCAATCTGCATTTTCAAAAAATTTTCTCAATCCTGTAAAGTTTGCTTTCCCAAAGTTGTATCTTCCCTGCCTATAAAACTCGTCTCTTTGCTCCATGTTCCCTGTTATCATCTGGAACTCAGTGACAACATGATCATTTTTTCCAACAGGACACAGATATTTCAAGGATTCTATTACATCGGGTTCTTTGGTAAACAGTAAATCTAGTCTTGCTAGTGTGTCCTCACCTCGGAACCGTGTCTCTTCTTTGACCCACTGCATCATCATATTGTTCATTGTTATATTTAATAACATAGTGCCCCATGAATCTTCGCTGCCTCCTGAGTCCCATTCCTCCCAGTTCACCTCTTTACAACTGAAGTCACCCATTAAAATTATATTGTTGCTTTTCTCAATATTTTTCTGTAAATAACTAGCCATGTCTGACAACATTTCCTGGTACAGTAGAAGTCCTATTTTTCGGCATCAATGGGACCAAGCAAGTGCCGAAATATCAAAATTGTCGAATTATCAAAATCCCTACCCACTCAGTACAGTACCTTATATGTTTCGGTGAACATTATCATCACTACTCATATCATTACAAATGTATACTGTTTGATACTGTACAATATGTAATAAATACAGTACTATACATGAATATGAAAAATAAAGAAATTAGTGAACATACTGTATATAAATGTAATGATACAGTAGGCCTACAAGTTCACATGCACTTACCTAAACTTATAGTTGGTTCCTTATTTACATATGTACAATAGAAGGGGTTGATTGGAGTCTGCTACTGCTGGAAGAAGTCCCCAGCAGTAGAGGGGATGAAAAAAATCGGAAAATCTGCCGAACAATCAGAGATTTTCGTAAATGGGACTATTTCTCAAAACTGCCGAAATGTCAGATTTGCCGGGGAATTGGATGCCGAAGAATTGGACTTTTACTGTATTCATAATCACTCCATGCTCTTGTCTTAGGGGGAACATACTGTACACTACCGCCATATCTCTCTTGCTATTCTCTCCAGTTTCTAATATCATATTTATCACTTTGACCCTGCCTTGTCCCATATCCACAGTATCTACATTTATGTTATTCTTCACTGCTATCATCACTCCTCCTCCCGTTTTTTTCTTTTCTGTCTCTTCTCCACAGTTTGTATTTACCATCTCCCATATGAACATCAGTATCTTCTCTTAACTTGGTCTCTACAAAGCACATAACATCAGGTTCATGTACCCTCAAAAAATCGTCGATTTCTAGTCTTGCCGATATTAAACCATCAACATTAGTATATGCCACCTTCACATTATTTTTGATGTTTTTTATACCGTCTTTTCTCCTTCTCTCCGTCGGTACCACTTCCTTAATTTCTGATCCATAACTGTCCAATAAAACACTGTCTTCTCTTCCTCTGTTCGCAGTTCGTTTTTTACCTTTGCTTCCTTTACTAACTCCTTTATTTTAGCTCTTTCTTCCTCATTTGCATCTCTCCTTATCCAAACATTTTTGAACCATTCCTTGTCAGATAATTTCCATGTTCTACTGATAATTTCGTTTACTGTTGCCTGGGACTTAAACTTTACCTTCAGTGCCCTTGCCCCTCCTTCCTCGTACTTTCCTAACCTAAACACCTTTTCAGTCTCTTCTTGAGCTTCGTTGTTTTCCTCCATGACTACTGATTATTTTCTTTAACCTTATTCAGTTCATCTCTTTCTCTTACTGATCTTATTGTCATACGTTTTTCTTTAACTCCTGAAATTATTACACATATTTTCTTATCTGCTTCATCCCTAACTAAAGATTCTCTACTTCTCAGTACCCTAACCACTTCCCTCTCTACCTTTCCTTGCTTTGTTGTTCTATAATCTTTTTCAGATTTACATTTCCTTCCTCCTGATTTTTCTTCCACCCTTATGTTGCTCCTTGATTTCTTTAATGTGCTCGTCCTGTATTCTTGATTTGGATTCATACTCATCTAGTTTGCTTTTTGTCCTGTTCCGTTCTTCTTTCAACCTCTTATTCTCCCTCTTAAGCTGTTTTATTTCATTAGAGGCTGATTCATTGCTTACTTTTAATTCCCTAACTTCTTTTTCTTGTTCGTCACTGCGTGTACAAACTTTTTTCAGTTTATTCCATTGAATTGTGATCTCGTTTTCCTGCTCTATGGCCCGTTCCTTTAACTCTCTAATTACTGTCCATACATTTATTATCTCCTGGACATTCCTCTCTGCTGTTTTCTTTACTTCTGCTACTCTTGTTTGGTTCAACTTAATACTTCCATTTCCCACATCCTCTTCAGTGAAGCCCTCAAATCCTTTCTTGCCAGTCGTAAACAAAGCACTGTCCTTTTCCGCCATGATTCAACCATATGGAGACTTTCTATTTCCACTTTGTCTTGTTCTTTTTATGTCCGAAACCGCAGTTTTCCTTAACTACTGTCTGACAGGACCACCACTCATGCACTCATTTACATAATCACAAATAGGTTGGTCTTTTTTTTGTCCCTGATTCAGCTATTATTTCTCCATGATCCAGGAAGAGCTCCGTCTCTGTCGGCGACCTGTGTGTAATTCACCAGGTCGGTCAGGATCACTTGATGGTCGTGATGGTCAGCTTTTACCCTCCCGGAAGGGAGCTGAGAGCTCATATAGTCCGATCTAAGGGCAAGGCTGTGACCTTCACACACCCACACACCTGTCCCTTTGCTCAAGGGGGACAGTAACCACCCACTTCGTCAGTGAAACTTTTCGCAACCTGAGCGAGGCGCGAACTCCCGTCCACCAGTTGGTAAGCAAGAGCGTTACCACTGCACCAGCGAGCGGTGTGTGTGTGTGTGTGTGTGTGTGTGTGTGTGTGTGTGTGTGTGTGTGTGTGTGTGTGTGTGTGTGTGTGTTTACCTAGTTGTGATATATGTCAAGTCACCTATGGTGCATGTGTCTATAGCACGGTATTCTATGACACAGCAAGGTGCCAGACCCCCCAAAAATGAACCACACGCACAAAATACCTATGGTGCGGGAGCAGCAAGGTTTGAACGAAGCGCCAGGCGCACGCAAGGTGACGGTCACTCATCTTAGGCAAGATGGCGGCCCCAGCGTGCAGAGCATTGTTTTGGTTCAGTTGCGGTCCCGCCACCCCTTCAAAGCCCTGTCTTTTCCCATCGTTCACGTGTGCCCCCCCCAGCTATCATCACCTCTCAGCCTATTATCATAGTACAGTATACATCATGCAGCAACAGGCCAACATTATGCAAGTATGATTATTGTGTTATTGCAACAATTTACTGTATGTCAGTAACGCTGCCTGTATTGGTGTGATAGTGTTTGCTTTGGTCTTGGAGATGACTTGGACTGACATAGGAAGTGATTAAGGTGGGCTGTCATTTTTGTTTGACTGATTGCTTGATTGTGTGTGTGTGTGTGTAAAGTGGAGAAAAATAGGGAGAAGTGGGGTGAAAAAGGGGACTTTGGGTGAACGTCCAGAACCAAACTGCATTTTTCCCATAGGTTTAGTTATTTGTATGGAGCAGTTTTCTATGGCACAGGCTCAGTCCAGAACCAATTAGCCGCACCTTAGGCAACGTGACTGTACAAGAAATGTGCTATGCTTGTGGGGTCCCATTTCCATGTCTCAAGAAGTCAAACTTTGCTTTGAACTCGTTTAAGTTTTTGGACTGGATGATCTCTTGTCCAGGCTATTCCACATGTCAATGCATCTTTATGGAAAACTGTATTTCTTGATATCCTTGAGCAACTTGGCTTTTTCAATTCCTTTTCATGCCCTCTTATTACTCTCTCATCCCAGTCAAACAGATTTTCTGTCAATTTTGTCTACTCCCATTATAGCCTTGAACATTGCAATCATGTCGCCCCTCTCTCTTCCTTCTTCTACTGAAGGCATCCACAGCTTTTCTAGTCTTTCCTTGCATGATAGATCTGTCACGCTAGGGACCATCTTGGCTGCTGCTCTTTGTATTCTCTCAATCTTGTTTATATCTTTCTTTTTATGTGGGGACCAAACCACTGTTGCATATTCCAATCTTGAACGGATAATAGCCACTATTAATTTTTTCATCATCTCCTCGTCCATGTACTGAAATGCCACTCTTATATTTGTCAGGGGCCTATATGTCTCTCTAACAATCTTGTTAATGTAATTTTTGAGTGACAAATTATCCTGTACCAACACTCCCAGGTCCTTCTCTTCTCTCGTTTTTGTGATTGCTTCATTATCCATCAAATAATTCAATGATGACCTCTTGGTACTTTTACCCATTTTCAGTAATTTACAGTTTTTTGCATTAAATTTCATTTTCCATATCCAGCTCCAATCATGATTCCTATCCAGATCTTCCTGCAGCATTTTACAATCCTCTTCAAAATCTACTCTTCCCATGATCTTCGCATCATCTGCAAACAGACTTGCATAACTGTTCATTCCATCCACTAAATCGTTTTAGGTAAATGCAAAACATTATGGGCACTAGCACCAAGCCCTGCGGGACTCCGCTTGTTACTTCCCTCCACCCTGACACCGTATCCTTTATTACTTTCCTCATCTGTCTGTCTCTCATCCTTTCCAAGAGGTTCCCCCGTAGTCCTCCTATGTGCTCCAATTTCCACATTATTGCTTATAGGGTACCTTGTCAAAGGCCTTCTCCAGATCTAAATACACACAATCCACCCAATTACCTCTCTCCTGTAGCACATCAATCACCCTTGAGAGCTCAGCAAGTTAGCGACACACGACCTCCCAGTTCTGAATCCAAACTGACTTTCTGCCGACATGTCCATCTCCTCCAAATATTTAATCCATCAGTCTTTCATGATTCTCCCACTCAGTTTTGCGACTGTGCTGGTCAGCGACACTGGTCTATAATGCAAGGGTTCTTCCATATTCCTATTCTATTCATCTAGTACCAGACGCCTCAATCCCATATGGGGTGGCCACAAACAAATCACCTCCATGTTGCCCTGTCCAATGCCATTTCCCTATCCAATGCCACTTCCCTACCCTGCTCTCAGCTCACACCCCCCTCTCTCATATACCTCTCCTGTTTCCACTCCATCTCTCCATCTCATTCTCGGCCTCCCCCTCCCTCTCCCCATCTCCACCTTACTCGCATACACTCTCCTCATTAGTCTCTAGCTTTCCATCCTCTCCATATGACCAAACAACCCCAATGTATTTCTCCTAATGCTTGCTATCACATCCACATCTACATCACAGTGCTCCTTCACTTCCTCATTTGTCAGTCTGTCCCTCCACCTGACTCCACATGCTCCTCTCAGATAACTAATTTCCACTGCTCTCACTCTTGACTTGTGTCCCTCCAACAAGGTCCAATCTTCACTTCCATACATTAGGGTTGGCATCACAATACTGTCATGCAGTGACTTTTTTTACTCCCATGCTCACTACCCTGTTTCTTGTCACTGCCTTCCAAGAACCAGCAACCTTTCTTCCCTGTTGTACCCTTCAAGCACTTCACCATCTGAACTTCTATCCTTATTCATCACATTATCCAAGAACTTAACCCATGGACTGCAAGCCACACCTCAGGCTGGGCAGCGTCACATTGCGAGCCACAGCTCAGGCTGTGCTGGCCGTGCATCACCTCTAACTACTCCACCCCTACCCAAACTTACACATGGCACTACGCAAACACAAAGAGAGAGATTTTTTTTCTTTTCACCAGATAATGCCCTGAATGTTTATCTTCAAGTTTATAATAAACAAAAACAATTTTTTTTTTCCCCACTACTCCCCTATGTAAACTTATGCATGGCCCTACGCAAAGACAGAGAGAGAGAGAGAGAGAGATCATTTTTTCTTTCACCAGTTGATGCCCTGGATGTTTATCTTCAAGTTTATGATAAACAAAAACTGAAAAGAAAATCTTTTTTCTCTTCATTTTTTACACACCACGGGGTGGGATTAAAAAAAGGTAATTGCGCAATCCACTGGTTAAACACATTCACATTTTCTATTTCTTCTTCATCCAGCCTCACTATACATTCACTGGCTTCATTTCTCTTGAAGACCATAACTTTACTCTTCCCTAAATTCACCTTTAGATTCCATTTCTTACAAACTTACCCAAACTCATGCACCAAGCCTTGCAGCTGCCCTTCGTCTTCACTTAACAATACAGTATCATCTGCAAACAACAGTACATAGAGTTTCCAAACACTGCCCTCTCTCATTAGGGTCACTCCAACATCTACTGGCCTACCTTGTGCCACTTTTATAACCCCATCCATATACAAATTGAACAACCATGGGGACATGACATCCCTGTTTGAATTCAACATTCATATAAAAAAATTCACACAGTTCAGTATCCACACGCACTGCAGCCTTGGTCACCTAATATATACCGTATTTCGCGGCATATAAGACGCACTTTTTTGTTTCAAAGTTACCTTAAAATATCCCCATGCGTCCTGCACGTTAGACTAAGGCAGGTTAGTTAGGCTTCACTGAGAAGAAACTCTTATAAAGATGATCATCTCAATGCTTAGCAACCACAGGTGTTTTCTACAGTATGCAGACTTGATTTTATTTTTAAAAATAATATACACTAGTGTGTATATGCAGCAGATTTAAGAAACACCCGAGATCAGAAACACATAAAACTTTCGCGGGTTTGTTTACAGCTCAACTGGCTAACATCGTGAAGATATTTAGCGGTTTAGCAATTTAACAGTTTAGCATCCGCACTATTCCAGCAAGCTAACGTACATGATCACTGGTGAACTGTCTGCTAACCTTCTGAAAGGCAATCATGACCACTTTGCTTGCCATCCATTCACTAACGAGCAAAGCAATCATACTGGAGAGATGCTGGCTAGTGAAACTGCCAAGTCATCAAAACAGACTTTCGTCACGTATGGAAATACAGTAACCCTAATTAGGTCAGTTACTTTTGTGACATTTTGTGAGTGTATATATGCAGCAGACATTAAAACACGCAAGTTCAAAAACACAAAGCATTCACGGTTTTCAGCTCAACTGGCCAATACCGTCAAGGAGTTTAGCGGTTTAGCAACTTAGCAGTTTAGTGTCTAGCGTACACCCTACTCTAGCAAGCTAACGTGCTCACTGGTGAACTGTCTGCTAACCTTCTGAAAGGCAATCATGACCACTTTGCTTGCCATCCATTCACTAACTAGCAAAGCAATCATGCTGGAGAGATGCTGGCTAGTGAAACTGCAAAGTCATCAAAACAGACTTTCGTCACGTATGGAAATTCAGTAACCCTAATTAGGTCAGTTACTTTTGTGATATTTTGTGAGTGTATATATGCAGCAGATATTAAAACATGCAAGTTCAAGAACACAAAGCATTCACGGGATTGTTTTCAGCTCAACTGGCCAATACCGTCAAGGGGTTTAGCGGTTTAGCAACTTAGCAGTTTAGTGTCTAGCGTACACCCTACTCTAGCAAGCTAACGAAGTTACAGCTTCACTTTTTCAACTAAGTGAAGTACTTTAGCAATGTCTATGCAACTCAGGGCACACCCAATTACAGTATTTTGTTATGAAAATAGGATAAAATTCACTGAGTAGCATAACTGATGCAATATCTGAAATAGCAGTGCCTGACGGGCATTCATATCAGCTTCCGCCATTTCTGCTGTATTCTTAGCAGACGAAGCAATCAGTATGATTGACAACGTTCACTCTCTGCATCTCTGCTGCCTAAGCAAAGCTCTCATGATCGGCAATGGGGATCATTTAGGCCGTAACGTCCAAATTTGTTAGGTTAGGTTGTAAAATCGTTTGCCATTTTGGACGTTACGGCCGAAACGACCAGGATAATCCGCTTATTATAATCCCTTCAGCCCAGCAATGTATTTTATAGGGTAGTTTATTCATGCTCGCCATATGATTTTATTCAGTTCAGGAAACATGTACTGAGGAGGTTAATGTGGGCTGTATCAAATGCCCCAAGTCTGAATATCGCCTGTGCTCAGTTAAAACGATTGCCAAGTTAAAATCGTATGACGTGTGGTATAAGCAATTCAATGGATGATACTGAGGACCATTTACTGTATGAAAGTGACAGTGAAACAGTGATGATGACTGAGGTGATGACTTCCAGTGATGCTTCAGGACTCGGGGGAAGTAGTGATGAAGTCTCAGGATTTGAAGACGAGTGAAATTTTCACCATGTCAGTAATATGAAGTGAATATAGGTTTTAGGTGATCATGACAGATGCAACCATGGAAAATTTAGGATCAATGGTGCTGTACACCTTTAGTCTTGCACTGACGATGTTTGGATGAATAAATTGTTTGAGATGTTTTGTGTCCTTAAGTGATGATATTTATATTGAACAACCAAATACATTTTGATGTTTTTGGCATATAATAAAGCCACTGGGTACTCCAAAACGGACTGATGTAAATGTTTCAGAGGTGAGCGAATGTTGCATGTGGTGTGTACATGTGTACGTGTGTGTGTGTTTGTGTGTACCATAGCGACTAGGAGGCAGCAGTGTTAAGACCAAAAATGGATGTTTTCAATGTTTTGAGATGGATGTCTGTTTTTAGCAAATTCTGGTAAGAGAAATATGCATTTTTAATTGTTGATGCTGCAAGGAAAACAGCTGACAGTAAGGGAGTGATACTGGGAGAAGAGGGTTGAGCCAGTTGTCTAGCGCTTGGGATGCAGCAGTGCCGCTAAGAGATAGTTTCACCATTCTCGACATGTTTTGAGATGAATGTCTGTTTTTAGTAAATTGTGATCAGTGAAGAACGTATTTTTAACTGTTGATGCTGCAAGGGAAACATCGCTGACAGTGAGGAAGTGATACTGAGAGGAAGGGGTAGAGACTGCTGTCTAGCGACTGGGAGGCAGCAGTGTTACTAAGGTGTAACAATGGATGTTTTCACCATAGTATGTTTTGAAATGAATGTTTATAGTAAATTATGATCAGTGAAGCATACATTTTTAATTGTTGATGCTGCAAGGCAAACATAGCTGACAGTGAAGGAGTGATACTGAGAGAAGAGAGTAAAAACAGCTGTCTATTCTGTTCCCAAGCAGCCTTGCTATATTGAACTTTGGTTGTAAAACATTGTAATTTGTGTATTTACAAGTGCTACCTTTTTATATTATTTGTGGAGGTAATTACAGGTTAGTTAGAGTGCATGATTAATGATGGTAGTCGTCTGATATTGTGCTTGAGTCAAGGCAATGTGAGGAAATTCCGTAACAGGTGTGGAATATGACGGGGTTCTTTTAGGATAAATGAACTGATGTGAACATTCATTGTATTTTATGTTTTCGTCAGTGAATGAAAGAATAGAGTTTATTGACTTCATTTGTGGTTTTAAATTCATAAAATATTAAAAACAGTGTTTAGATCAGTTTACTGATACATTTTTATCAACAAAGTTGAGATGGCCTCGTGGTTTGGTCACGTTTTGTTAAGATGGGGTTTTGTTTTCTCTTTTCCTGTATCATTCTTTGTACATAAAAGAAGAAACTAAAGGATGATGAGCAGTACTGAATAGATTCTGAAAGGTGAGTGTGTATCTAAGTGATAGTGGCTCATATCAGTCACGTTTTGTCAAGAAGGGGCATTGTTTTCTTTTCCTGTACCATTCTTTGTATATAAAAAAAGAAACCAAAGGCTGATGATCAGTAATGAATAGATTCTGAAAGGTGAATGTGTATCTGTGTGGTAATGGCTCTTATCAAGAAACTCTTACTGCAGTCTTGGTTGGGGCAAACTTTTTTTTCACAGAACTGCCCTGCCAGAATTAGGGTGCGTCTTTCACAATGCTGCGTCTTACATGCCGCAAAATACGGTACTCTCCACAGCATTCAACACCTTCCCATTTACTCCATATATTCTTAATACTTGCCATATTTCTTGTTTATCCATGCTGTTATATGCTTTCTCCAAATCTATGAAGACCACATACGATTTCTTTCCCTTCTCTAGAAACTTTTCTGCTAAAGACCTAACAATTAATATCTGATCTACACAACCTCTTCCCTTCTTAAAACCTCCCTGTTCATCTCCAACTAATTCCACTTTTATTTCCCCAACTCTGCCAATAAGTATCTAACCATAAACTTTTCCTGTTACAATAAGAAGATAAATACCCCTGTGATTACCACACACTTCTTTTCCCCCGTTTCCTTTGTACAGGGGAATAATTATAGCTAACTTCCAATCCTCTGGGGCTCTACCTTCCTTCCAGGCCAATCTGAAGATCTACTGTATCCATTCTACTACTAACTCTCTCCCATGCTTCAGCATTTCAGCACACAGTCCACCAATTCCTGGGGCTTTCCCCATTCTGACTTTCTTCATTACCTCCACTATTTCCATCCAACTGATTTCTCCCACTCGTCACCTCGCTCCTTCTCCCATCCATTTCCCAGCCACTTATACTTACATAACTTTCATTCTCTACGATCAACAATTCCTTAAAGTGTTCTCTCCATCTGCTCACCTTTTCTCCCTTCTCCACTAGCAATCTACCATTTTATCTTTCACTTCCCAACTTGTTAATCACCCTGTCTAACTCTCCTTACCTCCTTCAAGAACATTTTTGAACATTCCTTCCACTTTACACTCAACTTTCTATCCACTCTCTTCTTACTCTCTCTTACAAATCTTTTCAACTCTCTCTTCCCCTTTACATATAACTCTCTCTTCCGTCTCTCAGCCTCCTCCCTGCCCATTTCTCATCCACTCCCTATGTGCCTTTTTTTTTTTTGCCACAGTCTGTCTCACCTCTTCATTCCAGCATGCTGTTCCTTGCACCCTGTTTCATCTTCTCCTCACACCACACACCACCTCACGTTGCACAGATCCTTGTGAATATCTCATATACACCTTCCATGTCCCCCATCTGCTCCAAATCTTAGTTACCCAATTGCCTCCACTTCTCTCTTATATTCTGCCTTTTGTTCCATCCTCTAGCAACCTTCTATGTTCCTTGTATGGACTACTTCCTCCTATCCTTCCCTTCTTCTATTCCTACATTTCATTTGAACCTTGACTTTCACCACCACCTTGTGGTCATCAGAAAGTCCACTCCCCCTCCTCTGTATGCCCCTGCATCAATTACACACCTTGTCATTCTATCATCCATACACACACATAATCAATCACTGCCTTTCATTCATTCAGTTCACCACCCACCCATCTCATCACTTGCCACGTATGCCTGTGGATCATTTTGTGTCTAAAGAGGGTACTGGCTATCACCAACCCCCTCCCTGCACACATGACCACTAGAACACTGCAATTCTCATCCATTTCTGCAGGCACACCTCACTCTCCAACTACTCCATCCACCTTCTCATTCCCTACTTTTCCATTCATATCTCCAATCAAAAACACTCTCATTCCTTTCATATTTTTCCATGCACACTTCCACATTTGCCCAGAACTCTTCTTTCACTCTACTTGCACAATCTTGCTTTGGCGCATAGAACACACACACACACATATATATTTGTAGTCCAACTTTCAGTCTTACCCACAAAATCCTTGAGACAACAGATCCATACTCTCTTATATTCTCCTTCCATCTCTTGCACACAATACAAATTCCCTTTTTTGCCCTCTCATTCTCACCTACTCTTGCACATATACCCCATCCATATTGCCTTATTCTCAGTCTCACCTCTCCAGTTTGTCTTAGTTATTCCACATACAGTACATCCACTTTTGCATCCTCAAGCACCTGTACAATCTCTCTTTCGCCACATCATTCGCACCCCTTACATCCCATGTCGCAATGCGTACCATGTCCTCTGTTCAGTCCTTAGTTGTCACCTTTTGGTCAGTCCTGGTCTGAGGCTCCTTGTTCGTATTTTTAGCTAGTTATTTTCCGGAGAGGGGCACTAACCTTCCACCAACCCACTTGTTGTCACGTAGGAAACACGTGTTGCTCGGTTATAAGGTTACTACCCAGTGCTGTAAATGATTTCCTGGTTTACTGGAAATCATTTGGCTACCACTCAGTGTAAAGCTACCCTAAAAAAGAGTACTGCTACACTAAGTGGTACCATGTTGGCTCTCTTCCATTTCTAAGGCACTTTCCCTTCTTCCAAAGAACACACAATTAAACTGTGAATCTTATCCGCCAGTTGTTCTCTGCATTCGTTTAGTATCCAGTTAGAAATTTCGTCAGACCCTGGGGTCTTCCTTACATCTTGAGTTTCCAGTAATTTATACACTTCCTGCACTTTCACTTTTTTATCTTTTCACACTACATTTCTAGTCACTCTCTCTCTCACTTCACAAAATCACGTTCTTTAGTGAAAACCAATTGGAAGCATTTGTTCATTATTTCAGCTTGCATTACTGCATCTTTAAAGACATTTCCTTCTATTCTCAGCTTACTGATTCCTTCTTTTTGTCTCAATCTGCCATTAACAAACCTATAAAACAATTTAGGTTCTTCCGTACATGTCAATTATACCTTTTTCAAAGTTTCTTTCATCCTCTCTATGTATTCTTGTACTGAATATTCATTTTTTTTTTTTTTTATTCTTTCTTTGTTCTATTGTTACCTCTCTTTCTCTCTTTGTTCCACACCACATTCTTTTCTTTCTTTGCTATCATACTCCTTTTGTTGAACCAGTCTTTTTTCCAGTTCTCTTTCCCACTTACTCTTGGCACATATGTTTCTATACCTGTATTACAGAAGTCTACAAATATATCCCACTTCTGTCTCTCTCTTGTTTCTCTGAATTCTCTCCAATCCACATTTTCAAAAATTTCCTCAATCCTGTAAAGCTTGGTTTACCAAAGTTCTTTCTTCCATGACTGTATGGTTCATCTCTTGGCTCCACAATTCAGCTTTCATTTGGAACTCAGTCAATACATGATCACTTTTTCCTATAGGACACAGATACTTCAGGGATTCAGTTATGTCAGGTTCTTTGATTAGCAGTAAATCTAGTCTTGCTGGTGTGTCATCACTTCTAAATCTTGTCTCTTCTTTGACTCACTGGGTCATTACACTATTCATTACTATATTCAATAGTACAGTATACTGCCCCACGAATCTTTACTACCTCCTGAGTCTCACTCCTCCCAGTTCACCTGTTTGCAATTAAAACCACCCATCAGGACTATGTTGTTGCTTTTCTCAATCACTTTCTGTAGGTATCTACCCATGTCCGACAACATCTGGTATTCATTCTCATTCCATGCACTTGTCTAAGGGGGACATATGCCATTGCGATGTCTCTTTTGCCTTTCCCTCTTGTTTCTGATTTAATATTTATCACTTCAGCCATACCTTCTCCCAATTCCACATTATCCACATTTAAGCTGTTCTTCATTACTATCATCAATCTTCCTCCCATTTTTTCTTTTCAATCTCTTCTCCATAGTATGTATTTCCCATCTCCCATTCGGATTTCAGTATCTTCTCTTAACTTGGTCTACACAAAGCATATAATATCTGGCTCACTGACCCTCAAGAAATTGCTAATTTCTAGCCCAGCCGAGATTAGACCATCTACATTAGTACAGTAAAACTTCACTACAGCAGACTAATTGGGGCCCAAGCCATACTGAAAAAAAGTGAAACTCCGATAAAAGCGACATATGGACTTCCCCCCACTAACCCAGACTTTTCCCTATATATTAAACATTAGTCCGGCCCACACCAATGTTTTTTCACCGTGGTATCACCAACTGTTTTCACTACCACTGCAGTACTGTATGGTGCTGTATTATGCACTACAATAATCAAATGGTACAATATACTGTATATATATACAGTGGGTACACCACGCCGAACTCAATTATCACCAAACTCGCGATATTTATTTACATGTAAATAGCCGTGCTCCTTCTGTCTCGCAGCAGTATCCATTCATATTTACCTTTTAGTCCGAGTTATTCTCTCTAAGCAGTACACTGCACAACACGTATAATTTTAGCAAGGTTTAGACTTCATAAAGGCCATACAGTGTGTAACACACACAAGAAGATACAGTAAAACCTCGTTATAACAAACTTCAATAGACCAGAATTCGCTTTTATCAGAATCGAGGAGCTACCGCACTAAATTCCTATATATCGGAAAAAGTCTGATAAAGCCAGAAGCAGTCCGGACTGCCTGACCACTTCAGCTATGTTCACCACAATAAGGTAAACAAAAGACATGTTTATCAGTGTACAGTAAGGTATTATTATATATATTATACCATATGATTAATGTAGGGAAGTTGTAACACAGTAGAGTACCGCAATGATAGTCAAAACAGTTTAAAAACCATTCATGCTATCCGGACTAATGTCTGATATATCGGAAAAAGTCCAAGTTAGCAGGGGGAAGTCTGGATGTTGCTTTTATTGGAATTTTGCATTTTTCAGAGTGGCTTGGGCCACAATTAGTCCGTTATAGTGAGGTCTACTGTATTTTCATACAGTACCCTCGCATCCAGTACGGTATTTTTGTCAGACAGTACTGCCGCACTGGACTAAATCCATACTGGACAAACAACAAACCTTATGAGAGAAATGAATAATGTCAGACAAGCCTTGAAAAAGTCCCCCCAAAATTCAACTTAACTACGTTTTGACACAACTAAGATTTTACCAACCTTTAAGGTGAGTGGTGATAGGCTTGGAAGGGAAGGGGGAGGGGTATCCCAGGCTGTAGGAGGTCCTACTGACCCCCTGAAGGTGGGCCTTCAGGATCCTGAGGAGGCCTCTCTGCCTCAAGCTCC
This sequence comes from Coenobita brevimanus, assembly GCF_032717465.1. Classification (NCBI taxonomy): domain Eukaryota; kingdom Metazoa; phylum Arthropoda; class Malacostraca; order Decapoda; family Coenobitidae; genus Coenobita; species Coenobita brevimanus. Next base: position 48,997,971 of record NC_137008.1, read on the forward strand.
CTCATAAATCCCTCAGTCACACACTGCCATCATCATCTTCATCATCACGAGTAAGTGCAATGCTGTACTGCAATGTGACTGGCACACAAGTCACAAGGAAGGCGTACTGGACTGGCGCGGCAGTACGAGGAAGGTGTACTGGACTGGCGAGGCAATACTAGGGAAACCTTCCTCTGTATTTGCCATCTTTCCGCGCCCAGGCGGGTAATAGTACTGGACGCAGCACGTCTAAACTAGAGAAGAACTCTTCGGATTTGGCCCACTTTGTGCAGCCGATCCGTAGTTGCCCAACAAATCCGTACTACAGTAATGAATTATTTTATTTTTTTGCCAACCGTACTGGACGAGACTAGTACTGGACAAACACATACTGGATGCGAGGGCATAGAACATGAAAAACATCATAGCCACTATCCTGCTTCACCCCACCAGAACCTTCTAACTTGTGGCAATATCCCATTTGTCTCTAACTTTTCTCATGTGCCACTATAAGTACAGTAATTTAATGCATAACACAGTAAAATTTAAGCATGATTTGGACACAATAAAACTCATAAGTAATAAAAAAAATTATTTTCTTACGTAACCATTTCAACTCACTTGGCTCACCCGACTCTTCCCCCACCTTGCCAAGTGTTTATCATCATTCAGCACCTGGTGACGGATCCTTCAGAGCAAATCCTTCAGAATCATTACCCATTATCTTCAAGGTCATCGTCAAGGAACAGTGAATCGTCCTCCTGATTATCTTCACTGGCAGGAGCTGAATCGTGGATGAGAATGGGCCAGTGCACTGAGTGGTCCTGCCATCTCGTGGGAGTCCGTGAACTTCTCCCAGAAACATGTTCTGCAGGTTTCAAAGATAAATTTTTCTACGCGCTTTCATGAAGTTTCCTCAAATTACAAAATTTTTTCAAATGCCTTTGACAATCATGCTACTGGTGTGTAAGTGGCATTATAAGAAAAAAAATTCATAAAACAGGAATCATCATCCCCACTGAATTAACTTCTACATACAATTTACTATTCAACGAACATCCCTTATAACTGGTGTAAGACTATAACATGGTAAATATATGGAGAAATGCTTTCATGCACAAATTTTGCCATATTTTAAAATTCGCTGCCAGAGCAATGTACAACATGTTTCCCTGTTGCTGTCCACTCCACACCTGTTCTACATGGCATCTCCCACAGCCTATGACATTTGACGTCCATCTTTGATGGAAACCTGGCCCATCCTTTCACTTGTTTCATGAATGGGTGCTGATCTGCGTTGAAAGTTGAAATTGATTTGCAGTCAGCCACAGCACAAACAAAGTTCATAATTTTGGTAACTGTTCTTATTGTTAATGTACCGCAACCAAGTGATCCCTATCACCGATGCACCTCGCCAGTCTCGTTTTTGTTTTCAGTCATACGTGTGGCAGAGCCGAGTACCATATGGAAATGTCGCATGGCGAATTTATCCATATGTTTCATCATTGTCTTTATGAAATGGAAATTATATTACCCTTGTTCGAATTATCTACTGTCTTTATACATGCATGAAGGCAATATTTCCACATAAACCCTCTTTAATACATCCCTACAAATCACCTGATAGACAGGAGTAGAACAGATGTTTGAATACTACTTTTTCCCATCTTCTTTACAAGGCCATGAATATCATAGAACCCTTAGTTTTGTTAATGTAAACCTGTTGTTCAACATAAAAATACTCAGTTTTAGCTGGCTCTGGGTAGAATAACATCAAATATTGGTAGCTGTAACCCACACACCAGCAAATCGTGTTTCTGGGAGAAGTTCACAGACTCCTACCAGATGGCAGAACCATTCAGTGCACTGGCCCACTGGAGGTGTAGCATGTATCTTGCAGGCTGTGTACTATGTGATTAATGCCTGGTGTCTTGAATTTATATTCCATCCATCCATCCATCATCCAATCCCACATCATCTCATAAGGCGCATAGGAACCTGGGACTAGACAAGTTGGCCCTGATATTTAAGTTGAGAGTGACCAGCCTCATTCATCCCTGAGTGGTATTACGTGAGCAATAAACCCCAACCATCCCTTGGACATAAACCTACACAGGCTTAATCCAATTGGAGCACTTTAATTACCCACTAAACCACCAGGCACCTTAATTTGGTTTTATGATTACCACCCAGCGTAGTACAGTAAGAGGTTTCCTGGTGTACAGGAAACCATCTGGCTTGTCACTCAGTGTAAAGCCACCCATAGGCAGAAGGAAGAGGAAAGAATGAAGGAAAGACAGAAGAGGACGGATGGATGAGAGGAAAGGGCAGACACCCAAAGCAGCACAATATTGAGTGCAAGGATGGTGAGTGCCCCCCCCCCACAAGAATTTTTAATATTAATATTAAAGTAGCCCACTTTTTTTAATTTTTAGCTTTTAGAAAATACTTTATTGTTACAACTTAATTTTACACACTTTTCATATACTGTATAATAGAACCCAACAACTGCCGAACTCATAATTAACAGCTTCACTAATTAGCGAGTTCTTCTGAAAGAAATAGTCGGAAAAATACAGAAAATAAATGGGAGGAATATGAACTGAACTGGTAACGACTTTTTGCTGAAAGTTAAACGTACATTTAGTGCTCAATCTTTTGTTTGTTTTTGTGTGTCTGTGTGAAAGAGAGAGTATTACTGAAAACAATAATGTATTCCATTAATATCTTAATAACCCCAGACGTTGAACAACCCTTTACAGTACTGTACCAGTGTCGGTGACGTCAAGTTAGCACGAGCTATAAAAAACTGTGCACAATTATGGGAAGGGAACGAAGGTCACTGGTATGTTTATATGATTCTAAGCTACCATCCCAGGCAGTCAGGCGGTCACTTATCCTCAGATGTTTTCACCCATGCTGACATGCACTGTAACATTATAAATTCTTCTATGAATCATAGCAAATCACAGGATGGGTTTAGAATGCTAAAAAACACACTGCTAGTCGCCAGACGATTCTCTTCACATCTGTAAGAAAAATAAATTGATTTTAAAACTTAAAAAATCGTCCCGGGACCAGCCAAAGTTGCACGCAAATTTCTGAACCACGGCCATTGAGGGGTTAATCCATTAAGCCATACCTGTGACTGTTTCCAGTGCAATGGAAGAAACTTACTCTACGTATTCAAAGGTGGATATTGTTCCCAAATTACCCAACTGTAAGTTAGGTTAGGTTAGGTTAAATTATTAGGCATAAATAAACTATGTTACTGTTGGCTAGGATTAGTTAAACGCTTATGACAGTTCCTCCCGCCATTACACTGACGAATCAAACAAGAGTTGTCAAAGCTGAACAGCTAAAAACAATGGGGAAACAGATTTAACAAGAAACATTTATTTATGAGTAATGCATTACAGTATCAGAGGTTCATAAGCTACACAATTACTGGTAAATGTCATTTGCAGGAAGGCATCAAGAATGAACAAATTTCAAGAATTAGCAAGGGGGTTTGGAACGTAACCCTCGCTAATTTGGAAAGGTTACTGTGTACTGTACACTTTATAAACCTTAGTATTTATGATCTTACAAACTAAAGATGTTCACTTTGTCTGTATAGTATATTTCACTTATTGCTTGCCACTCTCGAGCAGTATATCAGGGACTTCAGGGAAAATGATGTGGGTCAGACTGAGGCAGAGTGCAGGGGGGCAACACTGATGCTGCCAGCCTGCCACCACCTGACACATGAATACACAAACCGCACAGACAATACGGCCGTTCTGGACTGAGGTCATGCAGTCCGGATCGCTTCTAGCTTTATCAGAGTTTTCTCCATATATAAGAATTTAGTCCGGTCAGCTCCTTGACTCTGATAAAAGCAAATTCCAGTCTACTGAAGTATGCCGTAGTGAAGTTTTACTGAATATGCCACTTCAATCTTTTGCATTGTTTTTTATTCCCTCCTTCTCTATCCCTCTCCCTTTCAGTACCCCTTCCTCAATTTCTGTTCCATAACTCTCCAATAAAACTCTGTCTTTTCTTTCTCCGTTCTCTGTTCATTATTTTTCCTTAGCTTCCTTTACAAGCTCCTTTATTTTACCTCTTTCTTCCTCATTTGCATATCTCCTTGTCTCCTAGTTTCCATGTCCTGTTGATGATTTCATTTACTGTGACCTGAGACTGAAATTTAACTTTTAGTGGCCTTCCTCCTCCTTCCTCATATCTTCCCAGCCTAAACACCTCTTCAATCCCCTCTTGAGGTTCGTTGTTACCCTCCATGTCTATTGACACTATCTCTTTACCCCTTCTCAGTTCTTCTCTTTCTCTTTGTGATCTTACTGACATAGGTTTTTCTTCAAACCTGAGATTATCATGCATCTTTTTCCTGTCTGCTACATCCCTGACTAGAGATTCTCAACTTTTTAGTACCTTAAACCACTTCCTTCTCTGCCTTATCCCGTTTTCTTTTCTCTGTTCGTCTATGATCTTTAAATTTATTTTCTCTTCCTCCTGAATTTTCTCACACCCCTTGTGCTCTTCCTTGATTTCCCCTATGTGTTCATCTTGCATTCTTGTTTTTTATTCATAATCGTCAACTTTACTCTTAAACTCATCCCTTTCTTCCTCCAACCTCTTATTTTCTCTCTCTTGAGCTGTTTTATTTTATTAAAGGCTGATTCATTACTCACTTTTAATTCCGTTACTTCCCACACTTGCTCACCACTGCATGAGCGGATGCTCGTTTTTTAATACTTGGTCAGTTCCTGCAGCTCCCTAATTACTGATCATAACTTTTTGAATTCCTGGGCATTCTTGTCAACCATTTTCTCCACACCTGCTACTCTTGTTTGGTTCAGTTTAATACCTCCATTATTCCAAGCTTCATCTGAGAATCCCACAGATTCATCTTCGTTGGATGTAAACTATGGAAAATCCCCTTCCGCCATTATGCAGCCGAATGAAAAATTTAAACTTCCACTGTGTACTATGCACTTGTTTGACCGAATCCTCAGGCTTTTTCACTAATATCTGATGGCACCACCACTCACGCATTCAATTCACACAAAGGCCTCCTTTCCATTACTGATCAGGCGTTTTTTCCCCACGAGTCAACAAGGACCTCCGACTTTGATGATGTCTCACACCTGTGTGTGTGTATTTACCTAATTCTGTTTACCTAGTAGTGATATACAGGAAATGAGCTACGTTCATGAGGTCCCACCTATGTTTATAGGCTGGACGATCTCTTTGTCCAGATTATTCCACAGGTCTATGCATCTATATGGAAAACTATGTTTCTTGATATCCTTCAAGCAACTTAGCTTTTCCAGTTTCATTCCATGTACTCTTGTTACTCTCCCATCCCATACAAACGGATCTTCTCTGTTAATTTTTTCTACTCCCATCATGGCCCTGAACACTGCAATCATGTTGCCCCTCTCTCTCTTTTCTTCTAAGGAAGGCAGGTGTAGCTTATTCAGTCTTTCCCTGTATGATAGATCTGCCAGGCTAGGGTCCATCTTGGATGCTATTCGTTGTAGTCTCTCGATCTTGTATATATCTTTCTTTTTATGCAGGGAACAAACTACTGCTGCACATTCCAACCTAGGGTGGATCATGGCCACTTTCAATTTTTTCATCATCTCCTCAATCATGTAATGAAATGCTACTCTTATGTTAGTCAAGAGATTATACATCTCTCTATCTTGTTAACAAGTTTTTCAGGTGACAAATTATCCTGGACCAGCACTCCCAAGTCCTTCTCTTCTCTCACTTTTGTGATTGGTTCATTACCCATCAAATAATTCAGTGATGGTCTCTTGGAAAGTATTAAGAATATATGGAGTAGATGGGAAGTTGTTGAATGCTGTGAAGAGTATGTATGATGGTGCTAAGGCTGCAGTGCATGTGGATGGTGAACTGAGTGAATTTTTCTTTTTGAAGGTTGGTTGAAAGAGGGATTTGTCATGTCTCCATGGTTGTTCAATCTGTATATGGATGGGGTAATAAAAGAGGTACAAGGTAGGACAGTTGATGTTGGAGTGGCCCTGGTGAGAGAGGGTAGTGTTTGGAAACTCCCTGTACTGTTGTTTGCAGATGATACTGTGTTGTTGAGTGAACACAAAGGGGAGCTGCATGGCTTGGTGGATGAGTTTGGGAGAGTGTGTAAGAAACGGAATCTAAAGGTGAATGTAGGGAAGAGTAAAGTGATGGTCTTTGAGAGAGATGAAGTCAGTGAATGTACAGTGAGGTTGGATTGTGAGGAAATGGAAAATGTGAGTACGTTTAAGTATTTGGGTAGTGTGATGAGTAAGGATGGAAGTTTGGAGGGTGAAGTGCTTGAAAGGGAACAACAAGGAAGAAAGGTTGCTGGTTCCTTGAAAGCAGTGATAAGAAACAGGGAAGTGAGCATGGATGTGAAAAAGTAACTACATGACAGTATTGTGATACCAACTCTAATGTACGGAAGTGAAGCTTGGACGTTGTTGGAAGGACACAAGTCAAGAGTGAGAGCAATGGAAATGAGTTATTTAAGAGGAGCCTGTGGAGTCACATGGAGAGATAGGCCGATGAATGAGGATATAATGTAGTGTTGTGGTGTGGATGTGGATGTGATAGGATGCGTTAGGAGGAACACACTGTGGTGGTTTGGCCATGTAGAGAGGATGCAGGGTGAGAGACTGATGAGGAGTGAATGTGAGTGACGTGGAGGGGGGGGAGAGGGAGGGGGAAGCCGAGGATGAGATGGAGGGATGGGGTGGAGAGGTATATGAGAGAGGGGTGTGTGAGTTGGGAGAAGGGCAGTGAAATGGCAGGGTACAGGGTGACGTGGCCACCCTGTACGGGATTGAGGCGTCTGGCAATAGGTTGATAGATAGACAATATTTTACATTTTCTGCATTCAATTTCATTTCCCACATCTGGCTCCAATCATGAATCCTATGCAGGTCCTCCTGCAACATTTTACAGTCTTCTTCAACTTCTATTCTCCTCATGATCTTTGCATCATCAGCAAACAGACTGCAAACCAGTTTATTCCATCTACCATATCGTTCATGTAAATCAGGATTACAGGTGTTAACACTGAGCCCTGTGGGACTCCACTTGTTCCTTCCCTCCATCCAGACATCCTGTCTTTTATTACTGTCCTCAATTGTCTGTCTCTCAAGGAGTCTCTCATCCAATCCAAGAGATTCCCTTTCAGTTCTCCTAGGTGTTCCAATTTCCAGAGTCACTTGTGGGGTGCTTTGTCAAAGGCTTTCCCCAAATCTAAATACTCAAAATCTACCCAACTATCTCTCTCCCGTAGCACGTCAGATGACCTTGAGTAGATGCTCAAAAAGGAAAGCAAACTGGACAAAATTCGCTGAAGAAACAGAAAAACTCTTCAGCACACTAAACAACATGCCCATCACCATCATTGACAGGCATATTACAAATTTTATGTTCATGCTTAATGTGGACTAACCCCATTTTCCATGAGGGAACAGAAGACACTACAATTAAAGCTGTACACCAGAGATTGCTCTACCTCATAAGCCAACATAACATGAAAACACTGTTCCCCTTTTACACACACACACACAGGTCACCGACAGAGACGGACTTCTTCCAGGATCATGGGGAAATAAAAGCTGAATCACCGACGAAAGGAAGCTGAGCCTCTAGTTGTGACTGTGTTAATCAGTGCGTGAGTGGTGGTCCCATCGGACAGTAATAAAAAAAAACGCGGTTTCGGTCATAAAAGGGACAAGATAAAGTGAAAACAGAAAGTCTCCATATAGGTGGCTGAATCGGTAGAGAGGCGGCCTGCAGTCCTGATGGACGCAGGTTCGAATCCCGGCTGGGGCAGAGAACAGTTTAAGGATTTGAATTTCATAAAAAGCAGACTTTCCTGATCTACCAGATGACCCGCCGACATGTCGTAAAAATACCCCCGCTAATACCATTACACCAGTCCTGTATGAGGCAGCCCTAGCATGTATTCAGTATGGACGGTGGGTGTTAGTGCCGAAGTGGTGACATGTGGAGATGTAGGAGGACTACTGGGCCTTGGGATAGGCTACTGCCCCCGAGATATAGGCCCTGAAGCCTTTGCCCAGAGTCGGACACATAAAAAAAAAAAAAAAAAAAAAAAAAAAAAAAAAATAAATCATGGAGAAAATGGACGGTGCATTGTTTACGGTCAGTGAGAAAGAATTTGAGGGCTTTTGTGAAAAGGATGTGGGAAAAGGAAGTATTACATTGAACCAGACAAGAATAGCAGGTGTAGAGAAAACAGCGGAGAGGAATGACCAGGAGATAAGAAAGGTATGGACAGTAATTAAAGAGTTACAGGAACGGACCATAGAGCAGGAAAACGAGATCAAAAGTTTAAGGAGTACACTGGAAAAAATCTGTACACGTAGTGACGAACAAGAAAGAGAAGTTCATTCATTCATTCATTCATTCATTGCCAGACGCCATGTATCCCAAACGGGGTGGCCAAAGGCTTAGAGTTAATTGTTTTTACAGGGAGGGGCACTAATCCTCCACCAACCCCACTTGACACGTAGGGGTTATGCCAACAGCATCTGGTGTTCCCAGGCGGTCACCCTTTACTGAATTAAAAGTAAACAATGAATCACCCTCAAATGAAATAAAACAGCTTAAGAGGGAGAATAAGAGGTTGGAAGAGGAAAGGGACATGATGAAAAGCAAACTAGATGAGTATGAATCCAAGTCAAGAATACAGGAAGAGCACATTAAAGAAATCAAGGAGCAACATAAGGGGTGGAAGAAAATTCAGGAAGAGGGAAATGTAAATTTGAGAGAGATTATAGACCAACAAAGCAAGGAAAAAGTGGAGAGGGAAGTGGTTAGGGTGTTGAGAAGTAGAGAATCTTTAGTTAGAGATGTAGCAGATAAGCAAAAATGTATAATAATTTCAGGAGTTAAAGAAAAATGTATGAAAATAAGATCAGACAGAAAAAGACAAGAACTGAGTAAGGTTAAAGAAATAATATCAATAGTCATGGAGGAAAACATGGAAGCCCAAGAAGAGATTGAAGAGGTGTTTAGGTTGCGAAAATACAAAGAAGGAGGCGCAAGGCCATTGAAGGTAAAGTTCAAGTCCCAAGAAACAGTTAACGAAATTATCAGTAGAACATGGAAACTATCGGACAAGGAAGGGTTTAAGAATGTTTGGATAAGGAGAGATGCAAATGAGGAAGAAAGAGCTAAAATAAAGGACTTAGTAAAGGAAGCAAAGGTAAAAAACGAACAGAGAACGGAGGAAGAGAAGACAGTGTTTTATTGGAGTGTCATGGATCAGAAGTTAAGGAAGTGGTACCGGCGGAGAGAAGGAGAAAAGAGGGTACAGAAAACGCCAAAAATCATTGGAAGGTGGCATATACTAATGTTGATGGTTTAATATCGGCAAGGTTAGAAATCAACGATCTTTTGAGGATACATGAACCTGATGTTATGTGCTTTGTAGAGACCATGTTAAGAGAAGATATTGATGTTCATATTGGAGATGGTAAATACAAACTGTGGTGAAGAGACAGAAAAGAAAAAACAGGAGGAGGAGTGATGATAGCAGTGAAGAACAACATAAATGTAGATACCGTGGAAATGGGAGAAGGCAGGGCCGAAGTGATGAATATGAAATTAGAAACTGGAGTGAATAACAAGCGAGATATGGCAGTAGTGTACAGTATGTTCCCCCTAAGACAAGAGCATGGAGTGATGATGAATACCAGGAAATGCTGTCAGACATGGCATGTTATTTACAGAAACTGATTAACAAAAGCAACAATATAATTTTAATGGGTGACTTCAATTGTAAAGAGGTGAACTGGGAGGAATGGGACTCAGGAGGCGGCGAGGATTCGTGGGACCCTATATTATTAAATATAGCAATGAACAATGTGATGACGCAATGAGTCAAAGAAGAGACAAGGTTCCGAGGTGAGGACACACCAGCAAGACTAGACTTACTGTTTACCAAAGAACCCGATGTAATAGAATCCTTGAAATATCTGTGTCCTACTGGAAAGTGTGATCATGTTGTCATTGAGTTCCAGATGATAACAGGGAACGTGGAGCCAAGAGACGAGCTTTATAGGCAGGGAAGATACAACTTTGGGAAAGCAAAGTTTACAGGATTGAGAAAATTTTTTGAAAATGCAGATTGGAGAAAATTCAGAGAAACAAGAGAGATACAGAGGAAGTGGGATATTTTTCTAGACCTGTATAATTCGGGAGTGGAAAAATTTGTGCCAAGAGTAATGGGGAAAGAAAACAGGAAAAAAGAGTGGTTTAATAAAAGGTGTATGATAGCAAAAAAAGGGAGAGACACGGCGTGGAAAAATTGGAGAAAGGGAGGTAACAACAGAACAAAGGAAGAATATAAAAGAATTAGAAATGAATACACAAGAATACGCAGAGAAGAATAAAGGAATTTTGAAAAAGGTATAATAGACAAATGTAAGGATGAACCCAAACTGTTTTATAGATTTGTTAATGGCAAACTGAAACAAAAGGAAGGAATCACCAAACTGAAAGTAGAAGGAGAGGTCTATAAGGATGCGGCAATGCAAGCAGAAATAATGAACAAACGTTTCCAGTCAGTTTTCACTAATGAAAAGGAGTTTGTGGAAGTGGAGGTAGTGACTAGAAATGTAGTGATAAAAGATATAAAAGTGGAAGTACAGGAAGTGTATAAACTACTAGAAACTCAAGATGTGAGGAAAGCCCCAGGACCAGATGGAATCTCTAATTGGGTACTGAAGGAATGCAGAGAACAACTGGCAGATAAGATTCACAGTTTAATTGTGTGTTCTCTTGAAGAGGGGAAAGTGCCTCAAGAATGGAAGATGGCAAATGTGGTACCAATTTATAAGGGAGGAAACAAGGAAGAACCTCTGAATTATAGACCAGTGTCCCTAACCAGCATGGTCGCTAAATTGTGTGAAAGAATTCTGAAAGATAGATGGATAAAATATCTGGAAGAGATGAATATTTTGGCTGACAGTCAGTTTGGATTTAGAAGTGGAAGGTCATGTGTTTCCAACTTGTTGAGTTTTTACTCAAGAGCGATTGACGTGCTTCAGGAAAGAGAAGGTTGGGTGGATTGTGTGTATTTAGATTTGGAGAAGGCCTTTGACAAGGTACCCCATAAGAGACTAATGTGGAAACTAGAGCATATAGGAGGACTGAAGGGGAACCTCCTAGAATGGATGAGAGACTTTTTGAATGACAGACAAATGAGGACAGTAATAAAGGATAAGATGTCTGGATGGAGGGAAGTAACAAGTGGAGTCCCACAGGGCTCGGTGTTGGCGCCAGTAATGTTCCTGATTTACGTAAATGATATGGTAGCTGGAGAGAACAGTTATGCAAGTCTGTTTGCTGATGATGCAAAGATCATGAGGAAGGTAGAGGTTGAGGAGGATTGCAAAATGCTGCAGAAGGATCTGGATAGGATACACGAATGAAGCTGGATGTGGGAAATGAAATTCAATGCAAAGAAATATAAAATATTGGAAATGGGTAAGAGTACCAAGAGGCCATCATTGAATTATTTGATGGGTAATGAACCATTCACAAAAGTGAGAGAAGAGAAAGATTTGGGTGTGCTGGTCCAGGACAGTTTGTCACCTGAAAAACACATTAACAAGACAGTTAGAGAGACGTATAAACTCCTGACTAATATAAGAGTAGCTTTTCATTATATGGATGAGGAGATGATGAAAAAATTGATAGTGGCCATGATTCGCCCCAGGTTGGAATATGCAGCAGTAGTGTGGTCACCACACAAAAAGAAAGATATAAACAAGATTGAGAGAATACAAAGAACATTAACCAAGATGGTCCCCAGTCTGGCAGATCTGCCGTACAGAGAGAGGGTAGAAAAGCTGGATTTGCCCTCCTTAGAAGAAAGGAGAAAGAGAGGTGACATGACTGCAGTGTTCAGGACCATGATGGGAGTAGATAAAATTGACAAAGAAGATCTGTTTTTATGGGATAAGAGAGTAACAAGAGGACATGGGATGAAACTGAGTAAGCCAAGCTGCCTGAAGGATATCAGGAAATATAGTTTTCCTTATAGATGTATAGACCTGTGGAATAACCTGGACAAAGAGATCGTTCAGTCTAAAAACTTAAACGAGTTTAAAGCTAAATTTGACTTACTGAGAAACAGAGACGGGACCCCACGAGCCCAGCTCATTTCCTGTATATCACAATTAGTTAAATACAATTAGATAGGTAAATACATGACCTTCCACTTCTGAATCCAAACTGACCTGCCAAAATATCCATCTCCTTCAAATATTTTATCCATCTGTCTTTCAGGATTCTCTCACATAATTTTGCGACCATGCTGGTCAGGGACAATGGTCTATAATCTGGGGGTTCTTCCTTGTTCCCTCCCTTATAAACTGCTACCACATTGGTCCTCTTCTATTCCCGAGGCACTTTCCCTTCTTCCTGAGAATACACAATTAAATTGTGAATGTTATCTGCCAGCTGTTCTCTGCATTCCTTTAGTATCCATTAGAGATCCCGTCAGGTCCTGAGGCCTTCCTCACATCTTGAGTTTCCAGTAATTCGTACACTTCTTGCACTTCAACTTTTACATTTTTTAACACTACGTTTCTAGTCACACCCTCCTCCTCCACAAAAGCACTTTCTTTAGCAAAGACTAATTAGAGGTAGTCGTTCATTATTTCAGCTTGCACGACTGCATCTTTGTAGACATTTCCTTCTACTTTCAGCTTATTGATTCCTTCCTTTTGTTTCAATCTGCCAATAACAAACCTGATAAACAATTTAGGTTCTTCCTTACATTTGTCAACTATACCTTTTTTGAAGTTTCTTTCTTCTTCTCAATGTATTCTTGCATATTCTTGTCTAGTTCATTTTCATTTGTTGTATCATTACCTCTCTCCATTTGTTACATGCCTTATCTCTTTCTTTTTTTGCTATCATACACCTTTTGTTGAAACAGTCATTTCTATGGTTCTCTTTCCCACCAACTTTTGGCACATACTTTTCCACACCCATACTACTACAATAGTCTATAAAGATATTCCACTTCTTCCGCATCTCTCTTGTTCCCTGAATTCTCGCTTCTTAGAAATCTGTTTCTTAGAAAAATGTTTTGAATCCTCTAAGTTTGCATCCCCAAAGTAGTAGCTTTCATGCGCGTATAGTTCATCTCTTGTCTCCCCATTTCCTTGTATTGTAGTCTATCACTGCATGATCACTTTTTCCTAAAGGCACAGATATTTCTGGGATTCATTTATGTCAGGTACTTTGGTTACAATTAAATCTAATCTTGCTGGTGTGTCATCACCTCTATATCTTATCTCTTCTTTGACCCACTGGGTCATTATATTATCCATTGCTATATTTAACAGTATACTGCCCTACTTCCTGAGTCCTGCTACTCCCAGTTTATCACTTTAATATTAAAGTAACTCATCAGGATTATGTTGTTGCTTTTCTCAATCGCTTTCTGTAGGTATCTAACCATGTCTGACAACATCTCTTGATATTCTTCCTTATTAAAACTGTCATTATATTTAATATGTTTCATGATTTTAGCATCATCTACAAACATACTCATGCAACTATTCAAACCTTCTGGTAAGTTTTTTAAATACATCAGAAACATTTTTGGGGCTATGGCAGAACCCTGGGGCACTCCACTAGTCACATTTTTCCATTGTCAAACCTTGTCTCTTCTGACTGATCTCATTTGCCTTCCTACCAGATAATCTTCCATCCAATTGTTTTCCATCCACTTCTCCCAGGGTCTTCATCTTCCACAGCAATCTCTAACAGGGCACCCTGTCAAATGCTTTCCTGAGGTTTAGGTTGAGGCAATCTGCCCACCCCTCTCTCTCTTATATGACATCTATCACCCTATTGTGTGTGTGTGTGTGTGTGTATTTACCTATTTGTAGTATACAGGAATTGAGTTAGGCTCGTGTTGTCCTGTCTCCACATCTACATTTATCTAGTCCAGTTTTAAACACATGAATGTTTTTTGCCTGCACCAGCTCTTCGTCTAAGTCTATCTATCTATCTATCTATAGCCCGACGCCCTAATCCCGCAAAGGGTGGCCGCAGACAAAACGCCTCCAAGTCACTCTGTCACCCACCATTTGACTCCCCTCCCCCCAACTCACCCCCCCTCCCTCATATACCTCTCAACTCCATCCCTCCACCTCATCCTCGGTCTACCCCTCCCTCTCCCTCCCTCCACCTCACCTACATACACCCTCTTAGTCAGTCTTTCATTCTCCATCCTCTCCACATGTCCAAACCACCTCAGTGTATTTCTCCTAATCTTTTCAACCACATCCACATCTACCCCACAACGTTCCTTCACTTCTTCATTCGTCAACCTGTCCCTCCATGTCACTCCACATGCTCCTCTCAAGTAACTCATTTCCACTGCTCTCACTCTTGACTTGTTCCCCTCTTGCAAGGTCCACGCCTCGCTTCCATACGTCAGGGTAGGGATCACAATACCATCATGCAGTGACTTCTTAACTTCCATACTCACCTCCCTATTTCTCATCACTGCTTTCAGTGTGCCAACAACCTTCCTTCCCTGCTGTACCCTTTCACGTACTTCATCCCCCAAAGTTCCATCCTTACTCATCACACTACCCAAGTACTTGAATGCACTCACATTCTCCATATCCTCACCATCCAACCTCACTGCACACTCTGTGACTTCATTCCTCTCAAACACCATAACTTTACTTTTGTTTACATTAACTTCCAGCTTCCTCCTCCTACACACTGTCCCAAATTCATTCACCAAACCTTGCAACTCCCATTCATCTTCACTCAACAATACTGTATCATCAGCAAACAGCAACACCGGAAGCTTCCAAATCTCACCCTCATTCATTAGGGCCACCCCCACATCCACTGCCCTACCTTGTACCTCCTTTACGACCCCATCCATCGTCTAAGTCATTCCAAATATTTATCCTTCTATTCGGGAAACTGAACCTTTTAAGATTATTAAGACATCTATTTTTCCTCAACTTGAAGTTATGACTTCTTGTTCTTCCATCATCCAACACAAAAAGATCCTCTCTATCCAAGTTTTCCAATTTTCTTACATTTCAAAACATCGTGATCGTCACCTCTTTCCCTTCTCTCGCGCAGTGTTGGTAACTTCAGTTTTCCCACTCTCCCTTTGTAGGTCAGTTCCCTTAAGCTTGGTACAATATCATCCTTGTAGCCATCCGTTGAACCCTCTCTAGTTTATCAATATGCTTCTTCAAATGAGGTGACCATACCACAGTCACATACTCTAGTCTCCATCTTATCTTGGTCACTGTCAATTCCCTCAGCATTTCCTCATCCATATAACTAAAAACCACTCTCATGTTGGTCAATAACACTGGCCTGCATTTCAAAACTTTTTTTTTCAAAGGTCAGAGGTTTTTCAACTGATTTAGGATCAGTTTTGCATGCCAAATTCAGAAATGCAATCCACTTTCTTCAATCAAATCAGGTTTTTTTGATACGCTCCATCTGAAAAACTGCACGTATGGCTCAAATTGAATTTTACCTAATTGCCTAATATGTATTTGTCCTGAATTGTCAAGGGTGCGACCTTCTTTCTTCGTTTCAGATCTGGATTGTCACTACAATGAATCGAAAATGCAAGAACCATCCTGACAGGTTCTGCTATATCTGTAGAAAGGTGACCCTTTCAGACCGTCAGGCGAGAATTACAGAATTTGTGAAGAAGTCATACCACGCTTACTTCTGAGTCAAACTAGGCGACCAAGATAAACCATCTGCCCCTCATATCTGTTGCAAAACATATGTTCAAAACCTACGGGATTGGAGAAACAAAACAAAGAAGAGTATGCTGTTTGGTGTTCCAATGGTGTGGAGAGAAGGTAAAGATCACAACACAGACTGTTATTTTTGTATGACGAATTTACTGGGCATCAATTGCAAGAACAAACATCATGTTCCGTATCCCAAAGTTCCATCAGCCATCAAGCCAGTCTTCCATGGCCCAGGCGTTCCTGTTCCTGAACCTGACGTCAACATGGAATTATCATCCGACTCTGAATCTGGAGATGCGACCAATGCAGACGAGTCTGATACATTCGAGCCAACAGAGGGAGACCGACCGGTGCCACTGAGCCAAGCTGAGCCTAACGATCTGACGTGGGACATAAACCTGTCCAAGGAATCTGCTCAGCTGCTGGGTTCGCGCCTTCGTGAGAAACGTTTGCTGGCACCGGAGACAACATTCTTTTGGTATCGAAATCGAGAGAAAGAGTTCCGATAATACTTCTCGTTTGATGAGACATCTTCTCTCGTCTACTGCAACAACATCACCTGCTTGACTGAAGTGATGGGTCTGAAGTATGACGCTCCAGAATGGAGGCTTTCCATTAAATGGTCGAGTAGGAGTCTCAAGGCAGTTCTTCTGAACAATGGCAACAAGTTCACCTCAATCCCTGTCGCACACTCAGTTGAAATGGGGGAAACCCACAACATCATGGAATGTCTGCTGTCTGCTATCAACTACAAGGACCATGGTTGGTTGATCTGTGGAGATCTCTAGGAAGTTGGTCTCATCCTAGGACTTCAAGGTGGGTACACGAAGTATCCATGCTGCATGTGCCTGTGGGACAGCTGGGCAGACGACCAGCATTATCTCCAACGAGAGTGACCGTCTAGACAAGGACTACAACCCGGCTCACACAGTGTTCTGTCCCACCCTCTGTTGAACCGTACAAGATTCTACTCCCACCACTGCATATAAAACTGGGTCTCATAAGGAACTTCGTGAAGGCACTGGACAAAGAAGTTGGAGGATTGACTTTTCTACGACAGAAGTTTCCATGCATAAGCAGAGAGAAACTGAAAGTGGGGATATTCAACGGTCCTCAGATAAGAAATCTCATCAAGAACACTCGCTTCGATGAATCATTGAGTCCCTCTGAGCTCTCTGCTTGGCTGGCTCTGAAGTTGATCATTGCGAACTTCCTGGGCAACCACCGGAGTACAGAGTACGAGAAAGCTGTCGATAAGCTGATGGAGAGTTTCTGCCGACTAGGTGCACATGTCGGTGAAAAAGCACTTCCTCAGATCTCATCTGGACTATTTTCCAGAGAACTGTGGAGACTTCAGTGAAGAACAGGGGGAGCGTTTTCACAAGGACATCCAAGTGATAGAGGAACACTACCAAGGATGGTGGGACGTCAACTTTCTGGCCAACTACTGCTGGTGCCTAAAGAGGGATGTGGTGTCTGCCCAGCACAAGCGGAAGTCCCTGAAGAGACCATTCATACCTGATTAGCCTAATATATCATGCTGTACCCTTTTTGCAATCTATAAGAACTGCATGTAAAGCCTGTATGCATATAACAGTTAAGTTATGCTACTAGAAGAATCACTCATCTACCAATGTAACAGAAAATGATCATTTCTAGAAAGTGTTTTATTTCCCAAACTTGACCGGATTGAGAAAAAATAATGCAATTTTCGGAATTGGCGTAAGAAACTGATCTATGAACAGCAAACATATCCATGACCTTTATAATCACGCGGACCAGTGTAATTATTTGTTCCTCCAATGATTCTGTTTATATGCTTTTCTGGTGACAAGTCATCCTGAGTAATCACTCCCATGTCTTTCTCATCTTTTCTTTTACTAATTATCTCACTGCCCATTTTATATGTCCAATGCGGTCTTTTTTCACTTATTCCCATTTCTAGTACATGACACTTCTTGGCATTAAAATCCATTTTCCAAGTCTAGTTCCAGCTGTGGTGTTTGTCCAAGTCCTCTCGCAGTTTTTTACAACTTGGGTACTCCACTATACTGGTGGCATTAGCCAGAGTCTCTTGTGCCCCACCCCCTTGGCCCCACCCACTCACCCACCAGCCCAGGTAGGATGAGGGAAGTCACTGCCACAGTCTTGCCAAGCCAGCATCAGATGAACATGTCAGGTGCTCTTGTTAACTGAAGCTGCAAAACTTTTACTTAACCCCTTAACTGCAATGATATCTTTTCCATTTAACTATGAAATATGTTTACAGTAAAGGATGTTGGAGAGAAATACCAAGGAACATCATTGGCCTGAAAGGTTTGTAGAGTAACGAAAGTTCCCTCTATGAAAATAAAAAGGTAGCCATTATACAAAGAACTTAATGTTTTGACTTTTTTCCTTATATTTGGTGTCAGGTATACATTCTACAAAGAACTTAGTGTTTTGACTTTTTTCCTTATACCTGTATTTGGTATCCACACACACACACACACACACAAAACCCTTTTCCCCTCTGTAACATTTCTTCACGTGCATAGAATCAAGTTTCTAATACGGGATTGTTGATATAAATAATTATACTGTATAAATGTCCTCTCCTCCATCCTTGTTTCCTTCCATCTTCTTCTATCTTTCTTTCCTTCATTCTTTCCTCGTACTTCTGCCCACGGGTGACTTTACATTCCCTCTTCTGTCTTTCATTCCTTCATTCTTTCCTATGGGTGACTCTACACTAAGTGACAAGCCAAATGGTTTCCTGTACACCAGGTAACTATTTACGCTGGGTGGTAACCATATAACCAAATTTTGGCGCCTGGTGGTTAGTGGGTAATTATTGTGCTCCAGTCGGATTGAGTCGGTGAAGGTTTATATCCAAGGGTTGGTTGGGGTTTACTGCTCACGTAATGCCACTCAGGGATGAGTGAGGTTGGTCACTTTCATCTTAAATGTCAGGACCAACTGCCTAGCCCCGGGCTCCTACGCTCCTCATAAGGCAACGTAGGATTGGATGATGGATGGATGGATGGATATAAATAATTATACTGTATTGAGTAGGCGAAGCCAGTGACATTTCGTTTTCCTACTTCTGTATTCGATCCCTCTATTTTTAATGAAATTAATGAAGGAAGTAAATAAGGAAAATTACAATATGGTTATGATACTGTGGTAACTTAGTAGACATGACAGATAGATGACTTAATATGTTTAACAGTAATAACGGCACAGCTGCGATGCGTTTCTTGGTACCAAAATTCTGCTGCAGTCGTGGGAGGAGGCAGGGTGGTTCTTTTCAAAATGATTTTGATTCAGTCAGTAACTTATAGTGTTTCCTTTGTCATACAGAAATGAATTCAAAGTAAAAGTAAAAAATATTATACTATTTCGTAGTAAGGCTTATTATTCTTTAAATAAGAAGAATAATTATCTTAGCCAATCAGCAACAAGTAGAGCCAGAAGAGGGCGAGGCATCAGTAGGGGGCGAGGCACAAGAGACTCTGGCTACAGCTACCAATATAGTCATGTTTCTCCACTGTGAAACCTTGTCTCTTATAACTGTTCTCATATGCCTTCCTATCAGATAATCTTCAATCCTCTTTAATATTTTCCCATGCACGCCTCCAAAGTTCTTCAATTTCCACAGCAGTCTCTTATAGGGAACCTTGTCAATTGCTTTCTTGAGATCAAGATACACACAATCTGCCCATCCCTCTCTCTCTTGTATGACATCTGTTACTCTACTGTAGAAACTTAATAGGGTAGCATCACATGATCTTCCATCCCTAAAACCAAACTGTCTTGGTGTTTTCACTTCATTTTCTTCTAAATACTTTATCCATCTTTTTCTAATAATTTTCTCACAGATTTTACAAACAACACTAATGAGTGATACAGGTCAATAACTGAGTGGATCTTCCCTATCTCCTCTCTTGAAGAGTGGCATAATATTTGCTCTTTTCCAGTCTTCAGGCAATTGTCCATTTTCCAGAGAGCTCTTAATGATGGCATACACATGCCACACTAATTGGTCAGCACACTCCTTCAGGATCCATCCAGCCACACCATCTGGTCCCATTGCTTTCCTCATATCCAAGTTCCTCATCAGATGTAGCACCTCATTCATGTCACTTGCAATTTCTGCCATTCCCATCATCCTGTGTTTCATTTCAGGATCCTTAAAATAACTCTTCTAACACACAGATAGATAGAACACACAGACTGACTGCAACTTGTTCATTATTCCGCACAATTCTTCTTCTCTTTCGTAAGTTTCATCTCCATCCCTCATATTGTATTATACTGTCCTTAACTTTCATTTTACAATTTACAAGCCTATAAAATAATGTGTGTGTGTGTGTGTGTGTGTGTGTGTGTGTGTGTGTGTTTCAGATTATTCATGTGTGTGTTTTGATGTTGCAAGGCTCAATACAAAGATCTATCTATCTATCTATCTACTGCCAGATGCCACAATCCCGCAAGGGGTGGCCATTGACTTTGAGTTATTTGTTTTACAGGGAGGGGCACTAACCCTCCACCAACACACTTGCTGACTAAGGAGGCAATAAATTATGCCTCTTGAGCCTACAAGTGCTGCACTCCGTTATTTAGTGCCAAAAAGTAAAAAATTCACCAAATAATCATTATATAACTAGCCCTGAGACAGCCTATCTATCTGTCTATCTATTGCCAGATGCCTTAATCCCACAAGGAGTTGCCACAAACACATTGCCTCCATGTCATCCTGTCCCCCACCATTTCACTGCCCTGCTCCCAGCTGACATCCCCCTCTCTCATATACCTCTCCACTCCATCCTTTCATCTCATCCTTGGCCTCCCCTTCCCTCTCCCCCCCTCCACCTCATTCACATACACTCTCCTTGTTAGTCTCTCACTCTCCATCCTCTCCACATGGCCAAACCACCTCAATGTGTTTCTCCTAATGCTTCCTATCACATCCACATCCACACCACAATGATCCTTCACTTCCTCATTTGTCAATCTGTCTCTCCATGTGACTCCACATGCTCCTCTCAAATAACTCATTTCCACAGCTCTCACTCTTGACTTCTGTCCCTCCAACATGGTCCAAGCTTCACTTCCATACGTTAGAGTTGATATAACAATACTGTCATAAAGTAACTTTTTCACTTCCATGCTCACTTCCCTGTTTCTTATCACTGCTTTCAAGGAACCAGCAACCTTTCTTCCTTACTGTACCCTTTCAAGCACTTCACCCTCTAAAACTTCCATCCTTACTTATCACACTACCCAAGTACTTAAATGCACTCACATTTTCCATTTCCTCTTCATCCAACCTCACTGTACATTCACTGACTTCACCTCTCTCGAAGACCATAACTTTACTCTTCCCTACAGTCACCTTTACATTCCGTTTCTTACACACTCTCCCAAACTCATCCACCAAGCCTTGAGCTTCTACTTCGTCTTCACTTAACAACACAGTATCATCTGCAAACAACAGTACAGGGAGTTTCCAAACACTGCTCTCTCTCATTAGGGCTGCTCCAACACCCACTGCCCTACCTTGAATCTCTTTTATAACCCCATCCATATACAGATTAAACAACCATGGAGACAATACACATCCCTGTTTCAATCCAACCTTCAAATAGAAAAATTCACTCAGTTCACTATCCACACGCACTGCAGCCTTAGCACCATCATACATACTCTTCACAGCATTCAACAACTTCCCATCTACTCCATATATTCTTAATACTTTCCACAATCCTTGTCTATCCACCCTGTCATATGCTTTCTCCAAATCCATGAAGGCTGCATACAACTTCTTTTCCTTCTCTAGAACCTTTTCCACTAAAGATCTAAGAATGAATATCTGATCTACACAACCTCTTCCCTTCCTAAAACCTCCCTGTTCTTCTCCAACTAATTCCTCTGTTTTTTCCCTAACTCAGTCAATAAGTATCCTACCATATACTTTTCCTATTATACTAAGAAGACAAATGCCCCAATGATTACCACATACTTCTTCTTCCCCTTTTCCTTTGTACAGGGGAATTATTATACCTGACTTCCAATTATCCGGGACTCTACCTTCCTCCCAGGCCAATCTGCACATCTTCCACATCCATTCTACTACAATCTCTCCCCCATGCTTCAGCATTTCACCACACACTCCATCAATTCCTGGGGCTTTCCCCATTTTAACTTTCTTCATCGCTTCCACAACTTCCGTCCTACTGATTTCTTCTTCTCTTCTCATATCCTCCCATCTCCCAGCCATTCCCCTGCCACTTATGCTCGCATTACTTTCATTCCCTATATTCAACAATTCGTTAAAGTGTTCTCTCCATGTGTTCACTTTTTCTCTCTTCTCCACTATTAATCTACCATTTTTATCTTTCACTCCCCAACTAACTTCTTTGGCACCATGTCTAACTCTCTTTACCTCTTTCCAGAACATTTTCTTACATTCCCTCCACTTTACACTCAAATTCCTTCCAAATTCCTCATCCACTCCCTTCTTACTAGTCTTTTCACCTCTCTCTTCCCCTCTACATACAACTCTCTCTTCTGTCTCTCAACTTCTTCACCCGTTTCACATCCACTCATTATATGCTTTCTTCTTTTGTGCCAGAGCCTCTCCCACCTCTTCATTCCACCATGCTGTTCCCTGCACCCCTTTCGTCTTCTCTTCACCCCACACACCACCTCACATGCTGCACAGATTTCTTCTGTGAATATCTTGCACACACCTTCCACATCCCCCATCTACTCCAATCCACATTTACCCAATTGCTCCTCCACTTTCCTCTTATATTCTGCCCTTTTTTCATCCTCTTGTAACTTTTCCACCCTCCTTGTATGGGATACTTCCTCCTGACCAGTATTTTCACTCTACAGGACCTTAAAGTTTTCATTCTAGCATATCTCACAAACTAAGAACACATTCTACAAAAAATGGAAGTACTTAAATTTCACTGTCAAATCTTACACATATAAGGATTCATAGAAGCATAAGGGGACAAGAACTCACCCTGGAGAGCCTAGAAAGGCAACATCTCTTTCTGGTGAACCTACAACATCAGGGACTCCTCCAATTTCAGGCGCCGCTCCTCATACTCTACTTCAATTTTATCTTTTGCCTGAAATAAATATATACATATCAATATTCTTTACTCCTGGTCACACTACATACCTTTTCTGTAGTAAATTCCAGGTGTAAAGAAACCTGTGGATGTTTGAGATGGATGTGGCCTTTTTGGACAGGGCCAAGGAGAGGAAGGGGCAGCTGGGAATAATCCCCAGGGCCTGGGTTTGATGGGGGGGGGGGGGCACAGCCTCCAAGATTGTGTTAAACAGGAGGAAAATATAATACAGCACAGCTGACTGTATAATGACACATTGGATTTTCAGTAAACAATATTTAAAGAAGTAGGAATAGTTATATCTTAACACATTAAAACAAGGTTATGTATTACATTTACAGTAATCACATTTTTTTTTTTTTTTTAATAACAGAACAGAGGAAGGAAAAGCAAATTAATAAAAAAAAATCCTCACACTAGATTACTGGCATCCTCCATTCATAAAATATCTGTAACAGTTGGACTTGAACAGCTGTAGGTTGAAGTTTGGGGGGAAACAACTCTGAAGAAGTGGGTTCCAGAGAGATGCATTTCAGGGAATAAAAGAATTCTGATAGACGGAAGTTCTGCAATATGGCTGAGTGACATTCCAGTCATGAGCACTACCAGTTGTGTATTACTGTATTTTTATATCATACTGATGGGGATGAGAGATATAAAGAACCTCTGACACTCTGTCTTGTTTTGTTTTAACTTCTTACAGACATACCAATCAATCAGAAAGACTCATACATAAACTAATACAGCACATACAAAACAGTATTTCTCATTTTTCTATATATAATGTACTATAATTTCCTTGTAATTATTACTGTTGTTTCACAGACAGGGAGGGAAAGATGCTATGGCAAACCAGGATTCTTTTGGCAGTACATCTATGTGCCACGACACTCTGGTTAGCGAGCTGTCTAGCCGTGAGCTAGACTCCAGCACAGTTTTCATGGGGACCTGGTATCGATAATCTTGTCCCGGGCCTGGTAATGGCTGTCAGTGTCCTTGTTTTTGGACAAACCGTTAATTCTGCTTTTGGTTACTTCCTGTGTTTTGAATTTATACAGTATTTGTAATTTATGGATTACACAGCATATGATAAAAAATTAACACCCTTTTTTTTTTTTTTTTTTTTTTTTTTTTTTTTAATGCAAGGAAGACAGACTCAGAGGCCAGGACCTGCAAGATTGTTTCTTCCATGATAAACAAAAACAAGATAACAGAGAGCCAGATTCAAGATCTGTTCATTTTGAAATGCCTGGAAACACTGCATTTGAAAGACAGGAGGTAATAGGCAGTAGGAAATATAGACAGGAAAACAGTTCCAGAGCTGACCTGATGCATACATGAAGGACTGGGAGTATCAGTTAACTCTGATTTAGAGAGCTGGTCAGAAAAGGAGTGATAGGGATGCATGCACACAGTTCAGAGGAGCAGTGACCACTGAAGTAGTAATAGAAGAGAGATAAAAATGCAACAGTATGGAGAAAAGACAGAGGTTGAAGGGAGCCAGTAAGATGAGAGTTAATGAGACAAAAAGCCTTTGATTCCACCTTGTTGAGAACAGCAGTGTGTGGGAAGCCTCCCCACACATGTGAGTTGTACTCTGCACTGGGGCAAATAAAATCCTTGTATAAAGTCAACAACAGTGCTGGGGTAAAGACTCAGAGTTGGCTTAGCATGCAGACAGAGCTGGAGCGATCGGACGTCTCTCAACCACCTCTGCAAACCTTAAGTAGTTTTAAGGGATTATGTTTGTCCTGTCTCCTGTAGTACAGTATTCTCTAAAGTTTGAAGTATTGTCTGTTAATAGTCTGTCAAAAATGTAAAGAGCAATTATCAGAAAATATTTGTGTATACATGAATGTTCATTGGCATCTCAGTAACTGATGTTAGTAAAACTATCAAACATGGCCAACAATGTAAACACTGAGGGACCTGAATTTCCAGGAATTGACAATGAAACAGGTGTGATGGATTAAGTTAAAACACTGATTATGAGAATTAGCAAAATAGAAAGAAAGTGGAGGATCGAGTATCAAGAAATATGCCTGCAATGACTGAAAATACTATACAGAGTCTGATACAGGCCAATGAAAAGGCGAACCAGGAGAATGAGAATCTGAAGCAAGAAAATATTGGATTAAGGAGAAAATTAGAAGAGGGCTGTAACAAAATGGAGAAGGTGGGTAGTGTGTTAGAAAAGCAAAAGACAAAGTGGGCAAACGTGGAGGAAGAACAGAAAGAAGTGGTCAGCTTAAGGGAAAATTTTCAGGAAGAAAGGGAAATGAACAAGAAAAAATGAAAGAAAATGTGATGAAAATATTGAAGAAGAAGGAGAAAACAGTGAGAGATACTGCAGAATGGAACAGATGTATGGTAATACTTGGAAACAGGGAGAAGGAAGAAAAGATTAGATCCATGAGACTTGAGAGAGACTTGAATCAAGTGAGAAAAATATTGGGCATGATCGATCCAGAAGGAAGCAAGTGGGAAAAAGAAACTGAGGAAGTAAGGAGGATGGGGTTGTATAAGAAGGGAGATGCAAGACCAATGAGAGTTAAGCTGTCATCAGAAAGTGTAGTAAATTACATACTTAAAGTGACCTGGAAACAAAGTAAAGAGGCAGGGATGAAAAATATTATAATAAGAAAAGATTTGAATGAAAAAGAAAAAAAAGTTTTAAAGCCATTGATGGAACAAGTAAAGGAAAAAAATGACAGAAGGACAGAGGAAGAGTGTAAATTTTTTGTTTGGATGGTGATGGATATGAAAGTAAGGAAGTGTTAGGTGAGAAACTAGAAATGAAGGAAACAAGAGGGATGGACGTGAATATGAAAATGAGAAAAGAGGGACACATGTGGAGGAAGAACAGAAAGAAGTGGTCAGCTTAAGGGAAATAATTCAGGAAGAAAGGGAAATGAACAAGACAAAAATGAAAGAAAATGTGGTGAAAATATTGAAGAAGAAAAAGACAATAGTGAGAGAAAGTGTGAGTGGAACAGATATGTGGTAATATTTGGAAACAGGGAGGAGGAAGAAAAGATTAGATCTGTGAGACTTGAGAGAGACGTGAAACAAGTGAGAAAAATATTGGGCATGATTGATCCAGATGGAAGGAAGTGAGAAACAGAACTTGAGGAAGTAGGGAGGATAAGGCTGTATAAGGGGAGAAGCAAGACCAATGAGAGTTGTCATCAGAAATTGTAGTAAATTACATACTTAAAGTGACCTGGAAACAAAGTAAAGAGGCAGGGATGGAAAATATTATAATAAGAAAAATCTGAATGGAAAATAAAGAGAATTTTTGAAGTCTTTGAAGGAACAAGTAAGGAAAAAAAGTGACAAGAGGACAGAGGAAGAATGTAAATTTTTTGTTTGGACCGTGATGGATAGGAAAGTAAGGATGTGGTATGTGAGGAACTAGAAGTGAAGGAAACAGGATGGATGGATGTGAATCTGAAAATGAGAAAGAGGGATGGAAGTGAATCTGAAAATGACAAAAGAGGGATGAATGTGAATATGAAAAAGAGAAGAATGAGTAAAGATAAAACTGGGGCAGTAAATCTAAAAATCATGCACAGTACAGTAATGTAGATGGTTTATTTTCTAGGGGGAAACTGGAGATTATATTAATGAAAAGAAATATGAAATTGTCTGCTTGGTGGAGAGAAAATTGCCCTGAGATATTGATGCAAAATAATTTGGATGAAACAATTATAATATTTGGAGGAAGGATAGAGAAAGCAGGTTTGGGAGAGGTGTAATGATTCTAACCCGTACTGACTTACGAACAAGAAAGATCGAAACTGAAAATACCACGGCTGAACTTTTGGAAATGGAAATAGAGGACTGTTGTGGAGAAAAAAATGATTTAATAATATTATGTATGTCCCCTCAAACTAGGGCATGGACAAAAGAAGATTATGAACAGTTAATAACAGAATCCATTATAAACATTAAGGCGTCATTTGAACGAAGAAATAGAAAAATAATCATGGGAGATTTTAACTGTAGAGAAGTTGACTGGGAAAGTATGGACGCTGGGAACAATGAGGTACCATGGGGAAATAAACTGATGGAAATGGTGATGGAAAATATGTTAATTAATTAAAGAAAATACAAGAATTAGAGGAGACGATGAACCATCAAGGCTCAATTTGGTCAAATGATGTGAAGAACATACCGGTAGCTTACCAATGCTGCTTTGGTATAACTGATCATCTGGCTACTGAGATGGAAGTGGTGGGATTAAGGGAAGGTGAAAGAGATGGAAAACATAGAGAAAATAGATATAATTATGGGAAGGCAGACTTTGCTTCCCTGAGGAACTTTTTCCAAAGTGTAGACTGGAGAAAAATTAATGCGATCACAAGTATTGATGAGAAATATGAGTTTTCGACAGAAGTATATAAAACAGGATTTAGTAAATACAGTATGTCCTAAATTGTCCACACCAGTGGAAAGGAAGAAAGAATGGTTTAACAATAGGTGCTGAGTGGCACTTGTGCCAGGAAGAAGAGCATGGAATAAAGTGAGAAGAAGGTATAGTTAAAGGGCTTGGAAGGAATACAAGCAGGTAAGAAATGAATATGCTAGAGTGCTGAGAAAGGAAGAAAGGAAATACGAAAAAGATATTGTAATTAATGAAAACAAGAACCTAAACTATTTTATAGGTTTCTAAATGTTAAAATGAAAGTTAAGGACAGTATATTATGATTGAGAGATGGAGATGAAACTTATGAAACAGAAGAAGAATTGTGCAAAATAATGAACAACAAGCAGCAGTCAGGCTATGTGCTGGAAGAGGAATTTAGGGAACATGAAATGGAACCCCGGATGACAAGAATGGCAGAAATTGCAGTTGACATGAATGAGGTGCTACAGCTGATGAGGGACTTGGATGTGAGGAAAGCAACAGGACTAGATGGTGTGGCTGCATGGATCTTGAAAGAATGTGCTGACCAACTAGTGTGGCCGGTTTATGTCATCATTAAAAACTCTGGAAAATGGACAGTTATCTAAAGACTGGAAAACAGCTAGTATTGTGCCAACCTTCAAGGGAAGAGATAGGGAAGATCCACTCAATTACAGACCTGTATCATTTACTAGTGTTGTTTGTAAAATCTGTGAGAAAATTGTTGGAAAAAGATGGACAAAGACTTTATATGAAAATGAAGTGATAAAGACTGGAAAAGAGCAAATATTGTGCCAATCTTCAAGGAAGGAGATAGGGAAGATCCACTTGTATCACTTACTAGTATTGTTTTTAAAATCTATGAAAAAATTATTGGAAAAAGATGGATAAAGAATTTAGAAGAAAATGAAGTGATAACACCAAGACAATTTGGTTTCTGGGAAGGAAGATCTCGTGTTACTAACCTATCAAGTTTCTATAGTAGGGTAATAGATGTCATACAAGAGACAGAGGAGTGGGCAGCTAGTGTCTATCTTAAGGTCAAGAAAGCATCTGACAGGGTGCCCTATAAGAGACTACTGAGGAAGTTGAAGACCTTTAGAGGGATGCGTGGGAAATCAATAGAGTGGATGGAAAATTATCTGATAGGAAGGCAGATGAGAACTGGTATAAGAGACAAGGTTTCACTATGGAAAAATATGACCAGGGCTCTGTTTTAGCCCCAATAATGTTTCTGATATATATATATATATATATATATATATATATATATATATATATAGATATATATATAAATGATTTGCCAGAAGGTTTGAATAGTTACATGCATAAGTTTGCAGATGATGCTAAAATCATGAAATAATTTAAATGTGACAATAGTTGTAAAAAACTGTAAGAGGACTTGGACAACCCCACACCTGGAGCCAGACTTGGAAAATGGATTTTAATGCCAGGAAGTGTCATGTATTAGAAATGGGAATAAGTGAAAAGGGACTGCATTGGACATATAAAATGGGCAATGAGATAATTAATAAAAGACAAGATAAGAAGGACTTGGTTGTGATTATGCAGGATGACTTGTCACCAGAAAAGCATATAAACAGAATCTTTGGAGGCACTTAAGGATTACTGACTAACATAAGAGTGGCTTTTAATTATATGGACGAGGAAATGCTGAGGGAGTTGATAGTGACCATGATAAGACCAAGACTAGAGTATGCAGCCGTGGTATAGTAACCTCATTTGAGAAGCATCATTGATAAACTGTAGAGGGTTCAATTGTTGGCAGCAAGGATAATACCATGCTAATAGGAACTGACCTATCAGGAGAGATTGGAAAAACAGTAGTTACCAACACTGCACAAGAAAAGAGAATGAGGTGACTTGATCACGATATTTAGGAATGTAAGAGAACTGGAAGGGGTGGATAGAAAGAATCTCTCTGTGTTGGATGATGGAAGAACGAGAGGTCATGACTTCAAGTTGAGGAAAAGCAGATGTCTTAATGATCTTAAAACAATCAGTTTCCCGAACAGAAGCATAGGTATTTGGAATGACTTAGACGAGGAGGTGGTTCAGGCAAAAAACATTCCAGTGTTTAAAACCTGACTGGATAAATGTAGATATGGAAACAGGACAACATGAGCTTAGCTCAATTCCCATTTACTACAAACAGGTAAATAAATATAGGTAAATACACCTAATCTCTTGAAAACAGACTTTCCAAGAGAGGTAATATGATCCTTCTTAGATAAATTCCAAGAGAATGAAACCCCAAGTATGTTTACTGATGATGCAGGATTGAGTTGTATACTGCTTTAAATCAGAGGAAATTCTATCTATCTATCTATCTATTGCCAGACGCTTTAATCCCATAAAGGGTGGCCACAAACAAATCGCCTCAATGTCACTCTGTCCCCAGCCATTTCATTGCCCTGCTTCCAACTCACACCCCCCTCTCTCATATACCTCTCCACTCCATCCCTCCAGCTCATCCTTGGCCTCCCCCTCCCTCTCCCAGCCTCTATCTCACTCACATACACTCTCCTCGTCAGTCTCTCACTCTCCATCCTCATCACATGTCCAAACCACCTCAGTGTGTTTCTCCTAATGCTTCCTATCACATCCACACCACGATGCTCCTTCACTTCCTTATTTGTCAGTCTGTCTCTCCATGTGACTCCACATGCTTCTCTCAAGTAACTCATTTCCACTGCTCTCACTCTTGGCTTCTGTCCCTCCAACAAGGTCCAAGCTTCACTTCCATAAGTTAGAGTTGGTATCACTATACTATCATGTACGGAAGTAGCGTTTTCACTTCCATGCCCACTTCTGTGTTTCTTATCACTGCTTTCAAGGTACCAGCAATCATTCTTCTCTGTTGCACCCTTTCAAGCACTTCACCCTCTATCCTTACTCGTCACACTCCCCAAGTACTTAAACGCACTCACATTTTCCATTTCCTCCTCATCCAGCCTCACTGTACATTCACTGACTTCACTTCTCTCAAAGACCATCACTTTACTCTTCCCTACATTCACCTTTAGATTTCATTTCTTACACACTCTCCTAAACTCATCCACCAAGCCTTGCAGCTCCCCTTCATCTTCACTTAACAACACAGTATCATCTGCAAACAACAGTACAGGGAGTTTCCAGACACTGCCCTCTCTCACTAGGGCCGCTCCAACATCCACTGCCCTACCTTGTATCTTTTATAACCCAATCCATATACAGATTGAACAACCATGGAGACATGACACATGCCTGTTTCAATCCAACCTCCAAACAGAAGTATTCACTCAGTTCACTATCGACATGCACTGCAGCTTTAGCACCATCATACATACTCTTCACGGCATTCAACAACTTCCCATCTAGTCCATATATTCTTAATACTTTCCACAATCCTTGTCTATCCACCCTGTCATATGCTTTCTCCAAACCCATGAAAGCTGCATACAACTTCTTTCCCTCCTATAGAAACTTTTCCACTAAAGTTCTAAGAATGAATATCTGATCTACAACCTCTTCCCTTCGTAAAACCTCCCTGTTCTTCTCCAACTAATGCCTCTGTTATTTCCCTCTGTCAATAAGTATCCTACCATATACTTTTCCTACTACACTAAGAAGGCAAATGCCTCAATAATTACCATACACTTCTTTTTCCCCTTTTCCTTTGTACAGGGGAATTATTATACCTGACTTCCAATCCTCCAGGACTCTACCTTCCTCCCAGGCCAATCTGCACATCGTCCACATCCATTCTACTGCTATTTCTCCCCCACGCTTCAGCATTTCACAATACACTCCATCACATCCTGGGGCTTTCCCCATTTTAACTTTCTTCATTGCTTCCACAACTTCCATCCGACTGATTTCTTCCTCTCTTCTCACATCCCTCCTTCTCCCAGCCAGTCCCTAGCCACTTATACTTGCATCACTTTCATTCTCTATGTTCAACAATTCCTTAAAGTGTTCTCTCCATCTGCTCACTTCTCCCTTCTCCAATAGTAATCTACCATTTTTATCTTTCACTCCCCAGCTAACTTCTTTGGCACCCCATTGAACTTTCTTAACATCATTATAGAACATTTTCTTACATTCCCTCCACTTTACACTCAAGTTCCTTCCAAATTCCTCATCCACTCTCTTCTTACTCTTTCTTACTAATCTTTTCACCCCTCTCATCCTCTCAACATATAACTCTCTCTTCCGTCTCTCAACTTCTTCCACGCCTGTTTCTCATCCACCCACTATGTGCTTTCTTCTTTTATGCCACAGCCTCTCTCACCTCTTCAGTCCACCATGATGTTCCCTGCACCCCCTTTCATGCTCTCTTCACCCCACACACCACCCAACATGCTGCACAGATTTCTTCCATGAATATCTTGCACACACCTTCCACGTCCCCAATCTGCTCCAATCTATATTTACCCAATCGCTCCTACAGTTCCCTCTTATATTCTGCCTTTTTTCCATCCTCTTGTAACTTTTCCATCCTCCTTGTATGCAGTACTTCCTCCTGTCCTTCCCTTCTTCTATTTCTCCATTTCATTTGGAGTTTAATTCTGACCACCACCAAGTGGTGGTCCAAAAGTCCACTCCCCCAACCTCTATATACTTATGTATCCATTGCACACCTTCTCATGCTTTCATCCACACACAAATAATCAGTCATTGCCTTCCATTCATTCAGTTCACTACCCACCTTTCTCATCACTTGCCAAGTATTCCTTTGGATCATTTTGTGCCTGAAGAGGGTATTGGCTATCACCAACCTCCTCCCAGCACAAATGTCCACTAAAGCAATGCCATTCTCATCCATCTCTGCAGGCACACCCCACTCATCAACTACTCCATCCACCTTCACATTCCCTACTTTTCCATTCATATCTCCGATCAAACACACTCTCTCATTCCTTTCTAACTTTTCCATGCACACTTCCACATTTGTCCAGAACTCTTCTTTCACTCTGCTTGCACAATCTTGAGTTGGCGCATACACACACAGTCACCCACATTTGTAGTCCAACTTTCAATCTTACCCACACAATCCTTGAGCCAACTGATCCATACTCTCTTATATTCTCCTTCCATCTGTTACTCACAATACACACTCCTGCTTTTACTCTCTCATTCTCACCTACTCCAGCTCATATACCCCATCCATACTCCCATTCTCTCACACTCTCACCTAACCATTTAGTTTCAGTTAACCCACATACATCCACTTTTGCACTTTCAAGCACCTGGACAATCTCTCTTTCTTTCACCTCATCATTTGCACCCCTTACATTCCACGTAGCTATCTGTACGAAGTCCTTAGTTCGGTCCTTAGTCATCACCTTTTGGTCAGTCCTGGCCCGAGGCTTCTTGTTCGTATTTTTAGTTAGTTGTTTTCCGGGGAGGGGCACTAACCCCTCTGCCAACCCACTTGCTGTCATGTGAGGAACACTTGTTGGTTGGTTATAAGGTTACCACCCAGAATTGTAAATGCTTTCCTGGTTTACAGGAAATTATTTGGCTTGCCACTCAATGTAGAGCTACCCAAAAAACAGAGTATCACTAAACTAAGTGGATGGATGATGGGCACCCCCACTGCACAATACTCCTGTAGAAGATTCTGACGGGTTGAAAGATGTAAGAAGTGAGGTTTTGTAGCATTATAAACAGAACAATTATTTTTTCCCCAAATCAGAAACATGTAACAGGTCAGACATTAGGTGTGCCATTACCTCATCCCTTGTTTGTTTAAGTAACTGCTGAGATAGATGAATGGAAAGGTGATGAGTGGTTATCAGTATATGAGCAGACAGGGCTAGATGTGCAGCTCAGAAGATCACTGATGAATGGAAGGAAGAGGGTTGGTGAAAAGACAGAGCCATGAGGAACACTACTATTGAAAACTCTGGGATAAAAACAGTGGCTGTCTACAACAGCAGTTACAGAACAACCAGAAAGGAAGCCTGAGATGAAGGCACAGATAGACGGACTGAAACCGTAAGGGGGCAGTTTGGAAATCAGATTTATTCCACACATGATCAAAAGCCTTTGAGACAACAAGTGCAATGGCAAAACTTTCTTGAAAATCTTGAAAGGAAGACGACCAGGGGTTGAAAGGTAGGGGAGAAGATTGCCAGTGGAGCGTCCCTGGTGGAACCCATACTGACGATCAGAAAGAAGATTGTGATAGGAAAGGTGTTATTAACATTTTTTTGTTAGGAAGAGACTCAAAAACTTTTGAAATACAGGATGTTAAAAGCAATTGGGCAATAGTTAGAGGGTTGAGAATGGTCACCCTTCTTTGGGACAGGCTGAATGACAGCACACTTCCAGCAAGAAGGAAAGGTACAAGTTCATGGACAAAGGCAATAGAGTTTACCGAGGCAGGGTGTAAGCACAGAAGCACAGTTCATGACAGCAACAGGAGGGACACCATCAGGCCCATATGCCTTGTCAGTATTGAGGACAGTGATGGCAGAAAATACATAAATTGAAGAAATTTTAATGTCAGCCATGAGGATGTCAGAGGGGAAAAGTGATGGCGAAACAGCACCGGAATCATCTACGGTGGAACTGGAGGAGAAAGTCTGAGCAAAGAGTTCTCCTTTATCAGTAGAAGAAACAGCTACGAAGCCATCATAAAGGAAAGGAGGAAGGAAGGATGATGAGGTAAAGTTGCTGGAAAGGTTTTTGCACGGTGCCGGAAGGAATGGGAAGAATTTGAGTTGGGGAGTTCAGAGTATTTAGTACCAATGAAAATATTTCTTGCAGGGTGAAGAAAATACTTAACAAGATTCCATACAGAAACATAGAAGAGATGAGATTTGGGAGTGGGTTGGCTCAGATACCTTCTGTAAGCCATCTCCTTGTTGAGGACAGCATTAGAACAGTGAGTTTTACGCGTGATTAAACAAAGATTTTTTGCATTAGTCACAGGATAAGAGAAAGGAATGTATGCTTCCAAGCCTGAGAGAATAACCTCTGTAATGCACAAGGCACACTAAGATGGCTCTCAGCCATGGAAGCAATAATCACTCCAAGGAAAATCAATGAAGTACAGCCAATCCTTGCGTAACACGGTTCTGTACCTACACAGTCAGCATAATGCAAGAGATTATAATCAACACGGGGAAAATCTCGAGCTTACGCGGGAAGAATCAGCTGGCTGGGAGAAACAATTTGAATGTCGCACATGGTGACGTCACCCGCCAGACTCACCATGACTGGCCAGCTTACATCTGAGTACATCCACCACTGACAACAAGGTCAACTCCATTGTGTCAGCCCTGGACATCAAAGGATTTGACTTAGATGTTGGAGAAGGAAGTTCAGGAACAGCAACATCTCAACAATGACAGCAACAACATTGGGGTTGGGGAGTAAGTGATGAGTGCCAAGAAGCCACGCATCAACAACACAGGTACCTGGCCTAACTCTTGCAATTTATTATGTGTGATAGTGATGCAGTAATTTCCAATTTTCAGATTAGAATGAAGTGCTGACAGGACCCTTTATTATTTTTTATAACTCAGTATAGGTGGTAACTTATTAAAATTGTTGTTTTTAAATAATGTCCATAAATAGGAGGGTCGATTATTGTTTTTCATACTGCATGTATCTTAGATTTTACTGAGTATGAAGTGTTCTAATTCAATCACCAAGTGCTATTTTGATAACCTGTATCATATTTTAATGGATATCTTCTGTGCGCTGTAAATGAAGATTTGCTTTATGCAAGGTCATGTGACAATTGCCAAACTCACCATGATTAAAGAATGTTCTTAATGCACAATACTGTGTTTGGCACAAGTTTACCTAATACTGTACAGAGATAGCCAAATTATCCGGGCTATACGGTGTGAAGGGGTGAACAAATAGTCCGAAATCACAATAAATCGGACAGAAACAAAACACAAGCTGTTAGACTGATTTTTTACCAGTAAATGTACACTTTAAGCAGCAAAATGACCTTACTAATTCAATTCACATTCCTCCAGCTTGTTTCTGTATTTTCCTTATTATTTTCATTTTGGTGAATTACTTTTTCTTGTTGAAAAGATTCTTCCCTGTTATTATTGTCAAGTTCCTTAAGCCGTAACTACGACTGTTTCTGGCGCAATGGAAGAAACTCAATGTACTCAAAGATGAATTTCGTTTCCCAATATCCCAACTGTAGGTTGGGTTAGGTTAAATTATTAGGTCCAGTTATGCTAAGTTAGGCCAGGTTTAGTTAAACAGTTAGGTTAGAACAGTCCCTTCCACCATTACATTAACAAATCAAACATGATGACACTGCAGAACAGCTAAAAACAACAGGGAAACAGATTTAACAAGAAATATTTATTTACCAACCCAGAAATAATCAGAAAAATATAACACAGTATCAGGAAGAACTGACTGGGTAAGGTGCATTTACTGCTTAAAGTAAAGCGCATGTTTAGCCCCCTCAATGACTGAGAGTTCAGAAATTTCTGTGCTCCTGTGGCTGGTCTTGGGACCATTTTTTCAAAGTTCTAAAACCAATTTCTTATTCTTATAGATGTGAAAAGACTCATCTGGCACACCTGGCTTTTTTTCCCCCCCACCCCCAAATCCATCCTGTGATTTGCTGATTCATGAAAGAATGAATAAAATTACGACGCACGTTACTTTAACATGTAAACATACCAGCGAAAACATCTAGGATGAAGTGACCACCTGACTGCTTGGAATGGTAGTAGGGTCGTGTAAACAAACCAATGACCTTCGTTCTCTTCTCATAATTGTTTGCTTTTTTTTATAGCTCACCCTACCTCTACGTCACTGACCGGTACAGTCAAGTGTTGTTCAAGGCCAGCAGCTATGAAAGGGTTAATGAAATATATTATTGTTTGTATCAATACTCTCTGTTTCACACATACACATAAGAACGAACAAAAGAATGAGCAGTAAATGTACACTTAACTTTAACTCCTACACGCCAGCTGATGTGTACAGCCGTCACAATTTTGGGCGCGGAACAACATCAGTTGACGTGCATAGCCGCAAGCATCTTCCCACCACCCTTTGAACTTTAACTTAGCCTTACTCATCGACGGGACCACCTGGGGACGTGGGGATCGCTTCATTTGAAAGAGGAATAGTTGATGAGTCTTATGTATCTTTAATTTTTTCTCTAGTTGTTATAGTTTGGCAGATATTAGGGTTTGAAGTAAGAGTATTTTTTCCAAAATCACGAAATCCCCCATAGGGAGGGGTGTAAAACATTAGAAAAATCCCGGCATGTAGGGGTTAAGAAGCAGAAATAACTCTATGCTCAGTCAGTCCAATATGTATTGGGAAGCACGATATCAAATGAAGAATGTGGAACCTAATGCTAACTTACAAGAACACATGGTTTTAAAGAGTAATTTTTTTTCTGATTAGCAATTTTGTTCCATTTCATCCCCTAAAATTGTGATACCCATAAATTTTCGTCTAAACATACAGCCTACAGACTTTACCAATTCATGTTCCTCTAGTTTGTTTTCTGTATTTTTCTATTTTGAGAGTGGTAAATTACCTTCTCCTGCTGAAAAATTTCCTTCCTTATTATCATCACGTTCCTTATGCCGTACCTATGACTGTTTCCAGCATAATGGAAGAAACTTACTCAAAATCAGGGCGCATGTTACAGTAGCATGTAAACATATCGACGAAAACATCTGGGATGAAGTGCCCGCCTGACTACTTGGGATAGTAGAGTAGGGTCGTGTAAACATACCAGTGACCTTCGTTCCCTTCCCATAATTGTTAGCAGTTTTTTATAGCTCCCCCTAACTCAGCGTCATTGACACTGGTACTGTAAAGCATTGTTTAAGGCCAGCAGCTATGAAGGGATTAATGGAATACATTACTGGTTGTATCAAAATTCTCTCTCTCACGCATACACATATGAGCAAACAAAAGAATGAGCAGTAAATGTACACTTAACTTGATCTATTGCCAGACACCTTAATCCCGTAAGGGATGGCCACAAACAAATCGCCACCATGTCGTCCTGTCCCCCGCCATTTCACTGCCCTGCTCCCAGCTGACACCCCCTTCTCTCATATACCTCTCCACTCCATCCCTCCAGGTCATTCTTGGCCTCCCCCTCCCGCTCCCCCCCCCTCCACCTCACTCACATACAGTTTCCTCGCCAAAGCTCTCCATCCTTTCCACATGGCCAAACCACCTCAATGTGTTTCTCCTAACACTTCCTATCACATCCATAACCACACCACAATGCTCCTTCACTTCCTCATCTGTCAGTCTGTCTCTCCATGTGACTCCACATGTTCATCTCAAATAACTCATTTCCACTGCCCTCACTCTTGACTTGTGTCCCTTCAACAAGGTCCAAGCTTCACTTCCATATATATGGGTTGGTATCACGATACTGTTATGCAGTAACTTTTTCACTTCCATGCTCACTTTCCTGTTTCATATCACTGCTTTCAAAGAACCGGCAACCTTTCTTCCTTGTTGTACCTTATCAAGCATTTCACCCTCCAAACGTCCATTTTTACTCATCACACTACCCAAGTACTTAAACGCACTCACATTTTCCATTTCCTCCTCATCCAACCTCACTATACATTCACTGACTTCATTTCTCTCGAAGACCATTACTGTACTCTTCCCTACATTCACCTTTAGATTCCATTTCTTACACACTCTCCCAAACTCAATCACCAAGCCTTGCATCTCCCCTTCATCTTCACTTAACAACACAGTATCATCTGCAAACAACAGTACAGGAAGTTTTCACACACTGCCCCTCTCTCACTAGGGCCACTCCTGCATCCACTGCCCTTAACTTAAAGAAGCAGATATAATTGTATGCTCAGCTGGTCTGAAATGTGCTTGGAAGCACCATACCAAATGAAGAATGTGGAACTGCATGCTAACTTATGAGAACACACAGGATGAAAGAGTAATTTTTTTCTGCTTAGCAAATATTTTTTATCCATTTCAACCCCTAAAATTGTGAAACCCATAAATTTTCTTCTAAGGATACAGTCTAAAGACCTTATCAATTCAATTCATGTTCCTCTAATTTGTTTTCTGTACGGTATTTTTCAGACCATTTTGAGGGTCGTAAATTACTTTCTCTAGTTGAAACATTTCCTCCTTTATAATCATCATATTCCTTAAGCCCTACCTACGATTGTTTCCAGCATAATGGAAGAAACTTACTTGACGTACTCAACGGTGGATTTCGTCTCCCAATTTCCCAACTGGAGCCCAGGTTAGGTTAGGTTAGGTTAGGGTCGGTTAAATTATTAGGTAGTTAGGCTAGGTTAAGCTAGGTTAGGTTATCAGTCGTCTCACCACACTCCATCCCACCACATCTGTGATTGAGTTGTGAGCAGGAGGTGTGGGTGGGGAGTAGACTCACGCTCGTTTACTCATAGCTCACCTGCTAGCAACCAGATGCCTGCTGTTTAAGGCCCGATTCACACAATACGTTTTGGTTCCAACAAGCAGTCTGCCGGCTTGACGCCGTCAGAAAGTTGTGTATTCACATGACGCGTTCCCGGTCCGTCCAGCATTGTCTGTGTTCATTGTTGCATAAGGATTATGGCCGGTTGGTCTCTAAGGAATTGGCTGCAATTGCTCTCCTATTAGAAGAGGAGGAGGAAGAAAACGTTCGTGGAATGAGGAAAAGTTATGGGTACACCAGTCACTGAAAAAGAAAGTTCAAGGGAGAATTCTGGGCCCTGTATAAAGAACTGGCAGATGATGAGGTAAAATTTTTCAGAACTGCTGGAGCACTATCTTGGGAGCGATGTAGCATATCCTTTATTAAGTCTAGAAAAAACAGTGAATTTTACCTGCAAAGATTATGAGTTATAATTTCATGTACAGTATAATAAACTAATGACACACTCATCTGGTTTGTTTACTTCCTCGCCAATCACTTTCCACTTCTTATTTTTATGCAGATTATCACTGTACTTCTTGATAGTCATATCAAATAACTCTTCATAAGAACGCACAAGTTCGATCAGCCTTTCGTCCATGATGCCAAACAAAGAACCGTATGTGTTATCTACATGGACAAGGCGATAACAGCGAGTCGTGGAATGGACGGGAACGCTATGTGTCCTCGTTCACATGAGCCATCACCAACCCGTCAGGCCAGCGTCAAGTTGCCAGCTAGCCGGCCAGGATTTCTCGAAAAGATATCCGTGACGTGTCGGTCGGCTGACGGATGGCTACTGCCATCAGCTTGAGAGGTCATGTGAAGTCACATTAGAATGCATGTAAGAAATCTTGACGGCGTCTAGCCGCCGGACAGCCTGTCGGAACCAAACGGGTCGTGTGATTCAGTCCTAAACTGGAGCTATCGTACAGATAATTTTATGTATTACCATACCACTGAACCATTCAGTCACGGCTCAATATACTGAAACCTGGATATTCTGAACCTGAATAATCGAGCTTTCACTGTATATTTTAGTTTGCACGCTGTGAGGTACATTATAATCACTGGGGGGTCTGGGGAGTGAAGCCCCCCAGTTAGCTTTCAACAACTACAGTTAGGCTTCCGTTGCTATTTATGGTTTTAAATTGTATACATCTGAGTGTGTTTGGTGTGCGACATCATGTCCAGTTGGTGAGATCGGCAATAACCACACTATCAGGCGTTCAGGCAGCTTTCTGTAATATCATTAGGTAGGTATCTTTTGTTTGTTCTCAAATGTTTCCTTATCAAAAATCCAATGGTAATTACCTGAGAGGTATCTAATACCAAAAGTATTTTCCTTGAGAGTGTAGATCTATAAGAAAACAGCTTGAATTACTGCATCACTGTCCTTTGTATTTTTGTTTTTTTTGTTACTGCTATATAATACCATTCATGTTCATAATTACAACACAGTTATATCTCTTTCAATGTTTTACCTGATGGTGGGTATGTGTGAGGTAATTTATGTGGGGAAGGGTGGTAAGAAGAGTTTTGGAAAGTGACCAGACTACACTGTACCGTAATAGAGGCAAATGTATTATTTGAGTGATGCAGGTTTGAGACCCACTGCCCTTGTGCAGTCTATATCGTCTGTGTTACTCAAAGACTGAATGTGCCACAGTCGCTGCTTCTTGAGAGGCTTCACAGGCCTTACTTGGGTGATAGGAGAGGTTAAGGTGATGAGGCGGTTATCAGAGGAGCCCAACAGAAAGAAAAGATTAACGCAGTAAGCAAAAGGATCAGTTGTAAGGAAGAGGTCAAGTATGCTGGAACTCCCCCCAAAGCAGCTAGGGATATGGGTAGGGTGCAGTACAAGCTGCTCTACGTCATTAACCGTCTAAGCACCAATGACGGCTGGAAGCCATCCAAATTTCTTGTGCATGAGGGACCAACAATGGTTAACAGATGTTTAAGGAAATTTCTGGATTTTTTCACTGCACGGCCCTCCTACGTGGGAAATATTCATGGTGTAAGTCTTCAGATGGCTTTATCAGATTAATCAGTAACTGGCAACTAATGGTGACACTCATAATTTACAGTGAATGGCATGTAGTGTGGGCATGGAGTGTTTTGTTTGTCTCCCGATCAGAGCATGACAGTATCCATGACAACAGCTCGAGTCACATGTGGTGTTGCCACACATACTGCTACTTCCACTGTTACATGACTTAGATGAACAGTATGACTTTCATGAACAGTAAAACTGCATTAAATAATGAAAATGACTTTATGTGGTAGCATTATGCTCAGTCAGCTACTGTCATTATCAACTACACCTTCTATCACTTGGGTGGCTGTGGCATACCTGCATCAGCTCGACTGGCAGGACGTTCAAACACAGCTGATTGGCAGGGAAAGGTGTCCCCCCACCTCCCCACCTGGACTGCATAATGACCTCAGTAAGTGCTATGACTGTTTTTCTTGAATATTTACTGACATGGGATAGGTTTCTGGAAAAAACTCAAAATGACTAAATTGGCCAGTCCTAGGTGCACTAAACATTTTAATTTGGGCTAGTGCTTGAAGGGTTAAAAATAGAAAAGATGTGCTTGTTCACCAGGTGGATCAGTGAAAGATGTGGAGAGCCAAAGGAGGTGGTAAACACTAAAATCAAACAGAATACAGAGAAAGGAAAAACTGATAGGATGTATTCCCTTTCAGAAGTAAGACAGTCAAAGAATTTCTCACAGTCAGTAGAATTAGGGGATATGTAAACAGCAAAATATATTTTGTCAGAGAATGACAGGGCAGCTGAAGTCAGAAAGCAGAGAATTCAAAAGATTCAAGTTCAGGAATATGGGAACAATATGAGTCGTTGCATACATATACACAACAGCTACCTTTGGCTTCAATTTAAGTACGTATAGAGAAAGTAGGAGGATACAGAGAAGGGTCTGCCACCACTTACCTCAGACAGATGAGTCTGTAAGGAACAGAAGGTGAGGTTTAGAGGAGGAAAGATGGTGTTCAATAGAGAGGAAAGGCCGTGAATATTTCAGAAATGAAGCAGAAGAGAGTCAGACAGCGATTCCAGGCATCTCACTTGGTTGTCATCAGAAAGGGGAGGACGGTGGGGGCTTCTATGGTCCCCCCTCCCTCACTGGGACTCCAAGGCTTGGTGTTGAGATGCCATTTTAAACAAAATTTTGAATAGTAAGTGTAGTATGTAATCTGCATGTAGTTTGGTGTTGACAGCAGGAGGAAATTGTAATTGGAAAGCATGCTGACCTACTCTCTGTATTACTGAAACAATGAAAAAGTTACCAAAAAGAGGATGGTCGGAAGCTAGTCCTGAGGCCTGATGAAACAGGAGCACCAGCTCTCCCCATCATCATCAGCTTTCCATCCACCTTGGGAGTACTGCCCTGTTTGACTGGTGCTACAGTCTACTCCCTGTTTTGAGGTGTCAGAGCCAAAAACTATGCTATTTAAAGGCAGGATCATCCAAGAAATGTACATGACAACACTATTTTCCTTCTTTCCAGCATGCACTTTCTCTCAATTTGAAATGTACTGTATCTGCTTCAGATCTTTTATCCAGCAGCACCCTTCGCTCACCTTCTGTTTTTCGTCCTCAAACTGATTCCGCACATCTTCATGCTGTTTCTCCAACTCTGCCCTCTTCTTGGAGTAGATATCAGTGAGCTTTTGTCGTTCCTGTATGCTCTCAGCCACAATCTGCTTGCTGATCTCACGCTTTTTCCTGTTAAATAACCACATAACTGAGTCTCACAGAAAACTTAACTTTCTAACAGTTCTGACAACAGAAGAACCTTAAGCAAATAACTTTTTTGTTAACAGCATTACCATATAGGTTTCCTTATAAACAGTCATACAAAAAGTCTAAATGATAAATGGTTAGGAAATATTTAAAAAACACCTGTATGTATTTACTGACTTCTTGAAGGTACAGTGCCTGAAAGCTACATATCCCATACTGAGTCTAGAATAGGTTTCCAATAATTCAAATTGCTCAGCAGAAAAAACTGGCTTTGAAGGAAAAGTCTTCAGCTGAGTATTACTTATTCTGTGAAGATCCTATCACCTAAGCCCCCACAGGTCCCCTGAGCGGGCTACATACTGAAGATGCCATGTGCTGGTCTTTTCCTTACAGTGATCCCTTGATTATCCTATCTACAGTATATGAGGGGAAGGGGACACTGGACAATTTAAAATGCTGGATGATGGAGTGTTGTTGTTGATCAACCCCAGTATGTTTGGGTAAACAGAACCATCAACCACATGCAAGCATCCACCTCTGCAGGGTCATCCCATGCTTTAAAAATACTGAAGCTAAGCATCCTTGTTG
This sequence comes from Coenobita brevimanus, assembly GCF_032717465.1. Lineage (NCBI taxonomy): Eukaryota > Metazoa > Arthropoda > Malacostraca > Decapoda > Coenobitidae > Coenobita > Coenobita brevimanus. The sequence goes on from NC_137008.1 coordinate 49,041,091, forward strand.
CTTCAACAACCTGTGGCACATGGAGTAATAAGGCATTCACTGGTACCATAATAAAAAGGGATGGATGACATAAAAAATTCCCTTCAAAATTTTGCTTTTGGGTGACAATACACGCCTGAAAGTCAACCATCCTTGGGGACAGGCGTCCTTGCATCTATATCATGTTTTTACTCCTCCCCCCCCCACACCACCACCACCCAGGACAATCCCCTTGATTCAGCCACTTGATAAGGAAGCTGTTGCAACTGTAAAAAAAAAAAAAAATGTCAACAAAAGTTATATGACCATCTTTGTGTTCAAAAAACCTCTCACAAGAGCTTAGGGAAATCTCAGTGACAAATTACAAGGCCTGGACATAGACGAGCCTGACACTGTGTCTGCTGATTCTAACAGTGGTGGACATTATACAAGTGCGAGTAATGAAAGTGAAGTGGAAAATGTTGTGTGCTGCTACCAGTGATATTTTGCTGATCTGATCAGTGTCACCAATTTTTGGAAAATATTTAACCCTAGAAAAGCTCCTGAGTTTCTTTTATTCATGGGGCAAACTAAGTGGAATGACTATTAACCCCTTAACTGCTACATTCCTTCTGAATGGACCTATCGACAGACTGTGTCAATCCTTTTAAAATCCACAATTCTGTTTCAAAAGTTGCGCCCTGTATTCTGCCCCAAGAACTTTTTGTATTCATCCATTCATGCTTTGGGTTGCTAGTTCATTTTTTAGCTTCCTGTTATGTCTGCATGAACACTAATTGGCATGAACAAGTATGTAGGAAAGTGACAACATGGTGCCCAGAGTCACAGGTTGGCCTATGTCTGGGAGATTGCTAACATGACTTTCACACATTCATCAACTTCTAGAAGTGACTCATAAAAGGTAAATAAGTGAAAGAAACTAACTGTAAGTGAATAAAATATTTGGAAAATGAAAGTGTCTGGTGTAAGCTATATAAATATATTTTGTTGAGAAGCATTATTTACTATTACTGACTAGTTTTTCACTGTTCAATATAACACTGTTTACAGTCACTACTCGTTTCATGATGGGGTTACGTCAGGTCATACTTTATCGTATACTGATTTTATCGTAACTCAGGAGGTTGAAACACATTATAAAAGGGGGGTTACGTCAACTCAACTTCCCAAAGTCGCCTAACCAAGACTGAACCATAAATGACAATCCACCTTCATTCCTTCCTATGTTGGTCCAAGTCGTTCCCCCCGAGGCTGGGGGACAGCCTGTGCTTACAGGCACTAGTGGTCAGCCTCTGAGTCAGACAGGAACAGGTTAGAGGGAGGGGAATCCGGCCCATACCTGCACCAACCAAAGCACTGGGGCCTACACTGGCACTGACCTTACCACTGGGCACACAAATCCACAGTACTGTAGTATGATGTTTGGCTGAGAGGTGACGATAACAGGGGGGCAGACATGAACAAGTTGAAAAGACAGGGCTTTGAAGGGGTGGCGGGACCTGAACCATAACAATGCGCTGCACGCTGGGGCCACCATCTTGCCTGAGAAGAGCGACGGTCACCTTGCGTGTGCCTGGCACTTTCTAATGGCAAAATCGTTATAGCAGGAAATTTATTGTAAATTGAATTTTGGGGTGGAACTTTTCTATTACCACTGTAGCGAATTATTGTAAACCGAATCAACGTAAAACGAGTAGTGACTGTGTTTTATAATGCCTGTAAAATAATGATACTGAGATGCTAAGTGACACATACACTATAGTGCAAACCCAAGTGATGCGTATAGTGGTGTTTGGTGGTGAAGTGAAGGGTGGTGGGAGATGGTGGGGGTCTTTGAAGACGACGGACAGCTACAGCAACGCACAAAAACACCAAAAATGATGCTGCTTCCACTTATCTCTACGACAAAGTAGGAACATCTAGACATTCACTGAAGTGCTCATAGGCAAAGAGATAGGTTTAGCTTTCTTGTGCATTTTTTTTTCTTGTGTATTAATATGAAAATTAGTGAACAGAAAATGGGAAACTTTTGAGTGGACTGCTGCAACAAGGGCTTCACTTTTGCCACCTTAGCTGCAGTGGAAGGGTTAATCATGCCTGGTGGACACTTTTCCCACATGTTTGTACACCTCCAGCTGACAACATGATTCAGTATCCAGACACACTTATATACAAAGCAGTTGCAGCTGCTGGAAGGCTGCCAGTTGGGAGTCAGTGACCGTATACGTGATCTTGGAGGTTACCAAAAAGGTAGACACTTAGCTGACAACTCTGGAGGCTATGATGGAACGATTTGAGGCCAAACACACCCTTCAACTAGCCAGGGCATCACCTCCACGTGAAAGTGAAAATGAAGTCATCTATCTATCTATCTATTGCCAGACGCCTTAATCCCGAATGGGGTGGTCACAAACAAATTGCCTCCACGTCGCCCTGTCCCCCGCCATTACACTGCCCTGCTCCCAACTCACACCCCCCTCTCTCATATACCTCTACACTCCATCCCTCCATCTCATCCTCGGCCTCCCCCTCCCTCTCCCACCTTCCACCTCACTCACATACACTCTCCTCATCAGTCTCTCACCCTCCATCCTCTCCACATGGCCAAACCACCTCAGTGTGTTCCTCCTAATGCTTCCTATCACATCCACATCTACACCACAACGCTCCTTTATATCCTCATTTGTCAGCCTGTCTCTCCATGTGACTACACAGGCTTCTCTTAAATAACCATTTCCATTGCTCTCAATCTTGTGTCCTTCCAACAACGTCCAAGCTTCACTTCCATACATTAGAGTTGGTATCACAATATTATCATGTAACTTTTTCACTGCTTTCAAGGAACCAGCAACTTTTCTTCCTTGTTGTACCCTTTCAAGCACTTCACCCTCCAAACTTCCATCCTTACTCATCACACTCCCCAAGTACTTAAACGTACTCACATTTTCCATTTCCTCACCATCCAACCTCACTGTACATTCACTGACTTCACCTCTCTCAAAGACAATCACTTTACTCTTCCCTACACCTTTATATTCCGCTTCTTACACACTCTTCCAAACTCATCCACCAAGCCTTACAGCTCCACTTCATCTTCACTTAACACCACACTATCATCTGCAAACAATAGTACAGGGAGTTTCCAAACACTACCATCTCTCACTAGGGCCACTCCAACATCCACTGCCCTACCTTGTGTCTCTTTTATTACCCCATCCATGTACAGATTGAACAACCATGGAGACATGACACATCCCTGTTTCAACCCAGCCTTCAAAGAGAAAAATTCACTCAGTTCACCATCCACACGCACTGCAGCCTTAGCACCATCATACATACTCTTCACAGCATTCAACAACTTCCCATCTACTCCATATACTCTTAATACTTTCCACAATCCTTGTCTATCCACCCTGTCATATGCTTTCTCCAAATCCATGAAGGCCGCATACAACTTATTTCCCTCCTCTAGAAACTTTTCCACTAAAGATCAAAGAATGAATATCTGATCTACAACCTCTTCCCTTCCTAAAGGCTCCCTGTTCTTCTCCAACTAATTCCTCTGTTCTTTCTCTAACTCTGTCAGTGAGTATCCTTCCATACACTTTTCCTATTACATTAAGAAGACAAATGCCCCTATGATTACCACACACTTCTTTTTCCCCCTTTTCCTTTGTACAAGGGAATAATTATACCTGACTTCCAATCTTCCAGGACTCTACCTTCCTCCCAGGCCAATCTGCACATCTTCCACATCCATTCTACTACTATCTCGACCCATGCTTCAGCATTTCACCACACACTCCCTCAATTCCTGGGGCTTTCCCCAGTTTAACTTTATTCATTGCTCCACAACTTCTATCCTACTGATTTCTTCCTGTCTTCTCATCTCCCTCCTTCTCCCAGCCATTCCCCAGCCACTTATACTCGCATTACTTCAGTCTCTATGTTCAACAATTCCTTGAAGTGTTCTCTTCATCTGCTCACTTTTTCTCCCTTCTTCACTAGTAATCTACCATTCTTATCTTTCACTCCCCTACTAACTTCACTGCCACCCTGTCTTACTCTCTTCACCTCTTTCCAGAACATTTTCTTTCAATCCCTCCACTTTACACTCAAATTCCTTCCAAATTCCTCATCCACTCTCTTCTTACTCTCTCTTACTAATTTTTTCACCTCTCTCTTCCTTTCTGCATATACCTCTCTCTTCTACCTCTTAACTTCTTCCATGCCCCTACTTCTCATCCATTCATTATATGCTTTCTTCTTTTGTGCCACAGGCTGTCTCACCTCTTCATTCCACCATGCAGTTCCTTGCACCCCCTTCCATTGGGAGTCAGTGATCATGTAGGTGATCTTGAATATTCTGAACACAATCTTGTCTTCTGTCAAAACCTTTAAAAAGTCACGCTTCATGAGACATCACTAAAGAAGACAGCTGAAGTCATTGCAAACAAAAAGTTGTGCAATATCATAAAAAAGTCTCCATACAGAAAGTGAACAGATAAGCATAAACTTGAATCACTCACTACTTTTTCCTACTTAACAAGTTGCTTCCACAAGGGAATCAACAGCAGGGTATGGATACTGGAAGTGCTGCTGCTGATGATGATGATAATGATGATGATGATGATGATGTGTCAGTGGTGTCTGCAACTGACTGTGAGGGCTCTCAGTCAAGGCGAGACTAGCAGCAGCATCAAGAATGAAAGATGGCATGGCAAGATGACCACACCAAGGTGCAGCTCTATCAGCCCCAGAGCTACCCTCACGCCAAGCCAGTCTACCTCTCTACTTCATGTGAGTTACACTACAGTGGGTTTCTCAGTCTTTATCATTACTTGGTACATTTATGGCCTGTTTGAAGTGGTTAGGGCATGCATGAGGGGTTATTAAGGGTGACCCTGGGGAGGGTGTCAACCATTTGCTGCTTTTGCCATAAGCTCTGTATCTCCCATAACATTGATTCTTATACAGTGATCCCTTGGTTATTGCACACTTCATTACAGCATTTTCCTTTATCAATGCACAATGAAAATCTGCACTCCTGCCATTATAGCACATTTTTCGGCTCAGAAACATCATTATCGTGCACCTGAGCTGGTTTCTGCTAACAGTGATGGTGCAGTGTCTGACTCTTCACCCTCCAGCCTCAGAACCCCTACCATACACAGACCCTACCTATGCCCAATCTCCAACCCATACAGTACCTAACCTATTTGTACAGTACCTATGCTTAATCTGGCAGTGTTTTCTGGTCATTCAGGCATATTTAGACATCAAAACACACAATGGAATATCCAAAGTAATGCTAAACACCAAGAAAACCATGCAGAAAAAACACTGAAAACCAAAAAACACCCTACCTATACACTACTGTATGTACAGTACTCCTCCTTATTTTGGCAGTTTTCAAGTCATTCTGCCATATTTTTACATCAAAACATCCATAGGATTATCCAAAATAATTTTCAACACTAAGAAAACCATGCAAAAATAAAAACATTGAAAACTAAGAAATGCCCTACCTATATAACATTGTATGCACAGTACCCCTCCCAATTTTGGCACTGTTTTCAGGTCAATCTCCCATATTTAGACATCAAAACACACATAGGAATATCCAAAGTAGTGCTAAACACCAAGAAAACCATGAAAAAAAACAATGAAAACCAAAAAACACCCGACCTATACATTACGGTATGTACAGTACCCCTCCTAATTTTGGCACTGTTTTCCAGTCATGCTGCCATATTGAGACATCAAAACATACATAGGATTATCCATATTAATGCTAAACATCAAGAAAAGAATGAATAACTAACAAAATCCACAAAAAAACTGAAGATGATTTGAAAATCAGTTATCTGTGACGACTGATTCCTCCCGGGACTCAAAAAAAATTCCACAGCCAAATATGCCACTGGACATTGGTTATATTTGTATAAATGGTATACCATCATCTTCGCTGGTGTTTATACTACAAAACAGGCTACCAGTAATAACAACACATAAAACTGATATGTAAAATTACAGAAATGCAGTGAGAATAAAGTGTTCAGGAGTAAACCTTACCTTCATACAACTTCTCACCATCCCAGTGCAAAATTTGGCACAACTTTCCAAGAGTTAAGCATATGTCTAGATGCAGAATTTAATAAGCTTTCTTGAGGATTTTGCAGAATTTCAATATGTCCAATAGTAGTCGAATAAATCGCAAAAAACTTTGAAAACTCACAAGGCAGTGTTATCAACAGAGGAGGGTAGGGACTATAGGAATGAGGGGGGGGGAGCCGGGAGGGTATGGAGGAGGGAAGGGAGGGGGAGGGGGAGAAACGAGGTTGTGGGCAGGATTCTCCCCCTTCTGACAACAGGCGGATGGCTGCTGTCACCGAGCATGTACTCGTGGCTTGTGTCAATGGTGGTGGCTGTTGGGGAATTTCGATATGACCAATAGCAGTCGAATAAATCGCAAAAAAATTTGAAAACTCACAAGCCAGTGTTATCACCACGGAGGAGGGTAGGGACTAAGGGAGTAAGGGGGGGAGCCTGGAGGGTATGGAGGAGGGAAGGGAGTGGGGAGAAACGAGGCTGTGGGCAGGATTCTCCCCCTTCTGCCAACAGGCATACGGCCTCTGTCACCGAGCATGTACTTGTGGTTTGTGGTCTGTGTTCAATGGTGGTGGATGTTGGGAAAGACTTAGCCCAGTGGCCGTCTGATATTGGACATTCGGTGAGGATGCGTACGGACGTTTTGACACTACTTGCAGGTTACAGTTGTATTACTCAGGTGCTGGAGGTTCACTGGGAGTGATTGGACGAGTGCGTGGCTTTGACCCTTCACCACAGGGGAGGACAGACATTTTAGCTTTGGTTGTGGGTTATGGACTACTTCCAGCTCACGGCTAGAGCCCAGCGGCCATGATACTGAATGTTTGAACGTGTCGGCTGGCAGGCCGAAGTTCTCGGGGACTTCTATGTCTAGATAATAGCATGTAAATTTGGATAATGGTTTAATACAGCCAAGGTCCAGCATCCAGATAATGAACATGTCTGGATACTGAGTATCCGGATAAATGAGGGACTACTGTATATAGTATTATGGTAAAGATGTTATGAATGTTTTCCTGAGACTCATTTATGCTCCTCTATCAGACAACATCCCCCAAATAAGAATCAGGTATTTATAATGAGGTACTCCAAACTGTTAATAAATATGTACAATGATATTGTTAAGAAGCTGGATTGCTAGTTAGACTGTACTGGAAAATTCTTGTAATTTTTTTCTGCTACGTCATAGTTGCCATTTAGCCTGCTATCTGAGTGGAGTTACTTTGTAAAGTTATGCATTTAATTTTGTGCTCTTTTTCTCTATAATGTTTTAATTTATGTAACTGTTTGTCAAATTATATACTTTCATCCCAGTTTGTATGTTAAATAATTTAGTGTTATGCAGTAAAAAAAAAAAAAAAAAAAAAAAAAAAAAAAAGGGGGGGGGATATTTTGCATGTCTCTGATTTGGTAACTGTAGGTTGCTAGAGTAAACTAAAAGCTTCAAGAGTAATGCATGGCTATATAAGGATGGGGAAGGGACTAGAGCAGTTTCAGTCAGTTTCAGTTCAGTTTGAATGTAGTTCAGTGTCAGTGCAGTTAGTGAAGATTGTATAGCTCCAGTACTTGTGAAAATGGTGAAGTTGGCAAGCATTAAGTGTAATTATTTGGAAAATAAAGACAAACATGAAAGGCTTGTTTACAATCAATGCCTGAGCTGATCTTGTGTGCTGTACACCAAAAGGCTGACCACAGGAAGAACAACTCACTGGGCAATGTCCTTCCTATACTGAACTACTGCTGTTGAAGCCTGTGACAGTGTGGGATGGGGACGTAACAATGGTGTCAGGAGTGTAGATCATTAGGAGAAAAAAAAAAAAAAAAAAAAAAAAAAAAAAAAAAAAAAAGTGCTGCAGTGAGACTATCCTTCGACATGAAGGCAGAAGCTGTACAGACATGAGGCCATGCTAGACAAGAGGAGGCACTACTGGCTGCAATTATGAAGTTTTTACAGGCATAAAGTGTACAAACACATAATGAAGGACACAAAGAACTCAAAGAACAATTGCAGACACAAAGTATACAATTACAAGCACAGAATGAAGGACAGAAAGAACTCAATGAACAATTACAAGCACAAAGTGTACAACTACAAGCCCAAAGTGATGAAAAGAAAGTGCTCGGAAACAAAATCAAAGAACAATTATTACAAGCACAAAGTGAACAGCTAGAGGCATTACAGGAGCAACGAAAGGAGTTACAACTGAGGATGCAAGGAGAGCTAGATGCTTTCATGGGGAAAATGAAGGAAGAACAACAACAGTTGAAGAAAGAAGTTTATGCTGAGCAACAGCAGCAGAAGTGTGAGGTAGGCAATAATGTGATGGAGTGTAGACAGCATGCAGATGACCAGCTGAAGGGATTCCAGGGCTGACTGCCATCCCATACAGACGTACTCTCAGTGCCCAGCGTGCTTTGTCAAGCTTTGTCAAGTTTAAGGCGTGTGACTTGTCCTCAGCAGCTAGTGTGTCGTCCTGGCTGCACGAGACGGAATGAACTCCGAGGAGGAGGATAGTGGTGGTGTGGCAGCGGACATGGATGTTACTGATGTGGGCACCAACCGGCAAGCAGGCAAGCGCACCACATGTGAGACAGCCCTGGGGGAGGATGTAGTGGCTCAGCCGTCAGGCAAGTCCCTGAGGGTGTCTGCACCACTTGCAGCCCTGGCAGACGTGGCCACAGAGGGGTAGTAACCAATAATGGAGCCTGCATGCTTTCTCATCAGTTCTGTGCAGGGGCCGAGGATTTTCAACAATCACAAGCGGGTGTCGGATGCCATCAACAGATCCCACTTTGCAAAATACTGCATGGAAGGTGGGACCAAGTTGTTCGGAAATGGCTCTTCACTTTCAGTGAAGATCAACCCTGGAGATCTGCACGAACTGCCTAACCCTATGGAGTCCTTGGAGAAGCTTGGAGATTGGGAAGTCTCATGCTGCCATGTTTGGGCCCTTGGTGCTGCAGTGGATCTCCATTATGGTAAAATTGGGCCACTCTCCTTGGATGTGAACATGAACGATGTGTTGCCTGGCCTCCGCCCTTTTGACAAAGGCTCATCGATGTTGCTGGAGGCCCCCAGGATACCTGTGCTCTTTACTGCCCCTGATGCCCCCCAGTTTTCAGTGGGTATATCCTGTGTACCATGGACCCCTCCCATCCAAGGTGTTCTATGGGTACATCCTTTACCAGGTGAGTGTGCTTACTCCAAGTCTGCTCCAATGTTTCAACTGCCACCAGTATGGGCACACTAAGATCACATGTCGTAAAATGACCTGATGTTCAATATGCAGTGGCTATCACCCTTTCAAATCTGGTGAGGGACTGCCCTGAACCTGCAGCCCCAGGTGCTACATGTATGGAAGAGGACACAGTGCAGTGTCCAAGCATTGTCCAGTCTATAGGGAGGCAAGCGAGACCCATGATGGGCTACGCAGGGGTACATCAACCACCCAAGACGTCATTAAGTGGCTTCATCTACTTCAGCCCTTGGCTTGGCATCCCACACCACTGACCACATTGCCCCTCAAGGCCCCGAAGGTGAGAGATGGTGTCAGTTATGCGGATAGTGTCGCTATCCATAACCACTCTAGCCCCACTGGAGGACCTGGGCCAGGAGGGCTACACCAACCAGGTTGACATGCCAGTGCGAGTGTCTACCAACCCCACCTCCCCTGCTGGCACAGTGTTTAATAAGGCTCCTTGCTCCAAGTCGGGTCGGCCTCGACCCCAAAGTACTTCACGCCAGGCCAAATCTCGTGGCCCCTTTATCCCAGAAGTGGCCTGTGATGGTGACAATATGGCAGTCCTGGCCTCTGCAAGAATCCCTCCAGGTCAATATGCCCAGCCATCGCCTCTCCACTGCCAACCAGCCGCTCATCCATTGCAGGTCTCTTCCCCAGCTCCCAACCTTCATCTATCCAGCCTGGCCATCTCCTCTCCTGCTTCTGAACTTGTGCCAACCTTCTTTGGTCTCCTCTCAAAGGCTCTGCAACTGCATCAACAGGGGCTGTCATTCATAGTTATCTGCTCCCACCTCTGGCCCAGGGTACTCTCCTTACTGCTACCATGCCAGGCCTGAGACCCTTCAGTGTCCTGCTTTAGAATGCATGGTCCTTACTCCAGAAGACCAAGGATTTTAAGGTGCTATTGGAGGAGTATCACCCTAGTGTAGTGGCAGTCACCGAGATGTGGCTCCACCCTCACCTGCAACTCCACCTGGGGAGTTATTTGACATACAGGTGTGACTGCCCTCAGGGGCAGGGTGGAGGCCTGTTGTTGGCAGTTCAAGAGGATCTGCAAAGTGTGCATCTGGCCCTCACACCATGTCCTACAGGCTGTATGGAGGTCTTGGCTATAAAGGTGGCCCTCACATCAGGATAGGTGTCCATTCTCCATGGCTACAACCCTTGCCAGGATGTTACCAGTGATGAGTTCCTCCACTACCTGAGCCAGATGCCAAACCCCTTCATTAATAATTGGGGATTTCAATGCCCATCATTGCCACTGGGACCCAGACATGGCCAGTAACCCCAACAACATGGGCTCCTCTCTCTTCCAGGTGCTCCTGGAGTCTCCAAGCTACAGTCTTCTCGCTCCTCCTGGTCTCCACACTTGTTTCAGCACTTACAGTGGTAGTGCCTCAGTGATGGACATTTGCTTGGGCAACACTACTTTTTGTCATTCTGAGGCCCTTGGGACCATACGTGGGTAGTGACCACCTCCCAGTGTTCATCAACTATCCAGCTTTGTCACCCAAGTCCTCACAGACAAGCCACCCTTGCTGGTGGATTCAGAGCAACAGAAGGTCAGAGTTTACCTCTGCCGTCTCTGTATGCTTCCCTGGTCACTGGGGCCCTCGGAACTTAACTGCTGAGGACTTCTCAAACATACTGGTGGAGGCTGGCTGCCAAGTGTTTGATCAGTCTGCCCACTGCTACATCAGCCACTCTCGGGTACCGTGGTGGTGGGACACATGTTCCGCGGCAGTCAAGGCCCGCCGCAATACCTGGTGAGTCTGGAGCCAGCATCCCACCCAAGCCCTGAGAGACCATTACAGGAAGATTAATGTGAAATCCAGGTGCAAAATCAAGGCTGCCAAGTGAGAAGCCTGGTCCTCTTTCTGCTCTAACCTCTCCTTTACCACCTGCTCCCGTGCCTGGATATTTTTACGGGCCATGGTGGGTGAACCAATGACGTACTCCTACCCACTGCATCAAGATGGTGTGGACTGGCTAGATAACCTCTCTAAGGCTTAGATATTGGCATCATTCTTTGGGTCAGCATTCCCCTGCCCCTTCCATCAGCACCCTAGTTTTCTACTGCCATCCAAAGGAGCATATTGTCCCCTCACTCTTGATTTGATCTTCATTGTCCTGTCACTGGCAAGGACCTTCAGGATGCCTTGTCCTCCCTCCACTCTGGCAGTGCAGCTGACCCCGGACATGGTGGCTAATGGGTCTCTCCTGCATATGCCCTCTGGCTTACCCAACACCCTTCTGTCCATCTTTAATTTTAGGTGAAATGCTGGGAAATTCCCAGGAATATGGAAGCATGGGATATTGCTACCTTTTCCCAAACCAGGAAGGGACCTGACCTGCCCATCTTCATATCGACCCATCATGCTTCTGTCCTGCATGGGGAAGCTATGGGAGAATATGGTAGCTCGTCGGCTCTCCTGGTGGTTAGTCCAGCAATCTTCTCTCTGAGGCACAGAGTGGCTTTAGGCCTTGCTGGGGCACCCTGGATGTCCTGTGTAATCTAGAACATCTGGTGCATGACACATATTGCCAGCAGTTCTTCATGATCGCCCTCTTCATAGACCTGAAGGGGGCCACTGACTCTGCCCCCCACGATGGCATCCTGTACCGCCTCTTCTGCCTGCAGGTCTCTGGTCCTCCCTTCTTGTGGATGTGGGATTACCTCTGACGGCACAACTTTGTGGTGTCAGTGGGTGGTGCTCTATCAGATCCCAGCCCAGTCCGGCAGGGGGTTCCACGAAGGGTCCGTTCTCAGCCCCCTTTTATTCAGTGTCTTAATGTCAAATCTCCCTCAGGTCACCCATGTTACCTTCCTAGTGTACGCTGACGATGTGACCGTCGTGTGCGGGAGTACCTGCTTTGAGGAGGCTCAGCAACATCTTCAGTTAGCTGCATCTACTTTTGAGGCCTGGGCTCATGAATAGGGTCTCACCATCAATGTCCAGAAGAGTGCGGTAATGAATTTCATGCTCTGTCGCATGCCATCGTCTCCAGTGATCAGTCTCCACTATGCCACAGTGCCTGTTGTCCGTGAGCACATACTGCTAGGCCTTCGGCTGGATGGGCCTATTCTTGCTTGAAGGAGTCACACCAAATACCTAAGGATGTCCTGCAAAAAGAGGCTTGCCATCATGAGAAGTATCACTGGTAGGCCAGTAGAGACCTCCTCTTGAATTACTATTGACTGACCATTTTGGGCAGGATCAATTATGGCTGCTCAATATATGGCTCGGCATCTGCCACCCAGCTGCGGACGCTGGATACCGTCCAGAACACAGCTCTCTGTATTGCTCTGGAGGCCTTCTGCTCTTCTCCAGCCTTGTCCCTCCATGCGGAGGGGGGACTTCTCCCCCTCCAGCACAGCAGATTGAAGCTCATATGATGGCGCTTCTTCACCATTCAGAGCTCTTCATCTGACCACCCACTCCCTGAGCTCCACTCAAAGGCAGGTGTCTCACCAGATCATCCTTCTTGGCCCATCAAGTCATGGCAGCCTCTCTCATGGCTTATCACTCACTGGGCCTCCCTCCTCCTGACTGCCAACCTGTGAAGTTGGTGTCCCCTCTCCCCCCATAGCAGGGCCTATCATCTGTGATATCCATGGATCATCCAGAATCCTTCCACAAGATTCGATATGGCCACCTAGCTCCTTTACTCTTTCAGCGCATGGCTGACACCACCTATATGGGGCACATGGCAATTTTCACGGACGGCTCCCGTCCATATAAACCAGCAGCCACAGCCACTCCCATTTTTACTGAGGATCTCTCTGCCTGTCAGACATGGCACCTGGATGGCTCCCATGATGTCCTCACAGCTGAAATCTTTGCAATCTCCAAGACACTGCACCTTTTGTTGTCATGCTCGTCACCCAGGATGGCAGTCTTGTACACTAACTACATGGTGGCTCATCATCTCATCACCTCCCCACAACCCCACTCAGCATAATATCTCATCAACAACATCCAGGGCACTGTGGATTGACTTCTTTGGAATGGCTGGACCCTGAAAATTCAATGGATCCCATTGCATGTTGGCATCAGGGGCAATGATATTTTGAATACTGCAGCACGGTTGGCCCTGTCGTTACCTGATAAAGAACCTCTCCCTTTACCAGAGCTCACATACCAACGGCTCTTAGCCACAAAATGCAAGCTGGCCTGGGACGACGTCCTTCGCACCGCCCTCCCCACCACATTGCTGGGTTTGTGCCACTTGGACTCTTCTGACCACCCTTGGGCCCGATCTGCCTCCTGAGTCTTGGACATGGCTCTCACCTGCCTGCGTATAGGTCATGTGGGTTTGGCGTCTCACCTTCATCGCCTGCAGCTACTCCTCGACCTCTACTGTCAGTGGTGCGGTAACCAGGAGGAGTGGCCCACTTCTTGCTCCACTGCCCATGGTTCCACTCCCTTCACACCATTCTCTGGGATCGACTGGCTGCCCTGGGTGTCACCGACTTCTCCCTCCCTAACCTCCTTTGAGGGATGGGCTTGGATCAACAACTATGCCATTGCACCTTTCGCCACATGTGTGTCTTCCTTCACAGATTGGGAGAACTTTGTCACCTGTGAATAACAAGTTCTCCACCTGAGCCACTGGCAGGTTTACATCAGACTTCCTGTCTGTGACAGCTCTTCAACCAACACCAAGACCAAAACCAGTTGAAGCATGCAGACAGCCATTTGAAGATAATTTGTGAGATAATCGAGGCTGCAAAGAAATACTCCCCTGCTGAGCCTCAGGTTAGTGTACAGGGAGCATATGGAAAAAAATTGACAGTGTATGGTGGATCTTGATGAATCCCAAGCACCTAAAGGTAGTATTACAGGGTTGAATAATCAGAATGCAGCAGTTTTTAGGTCCCAAACCAGAGAAGTGCATGGCTATAATGGGGGGCCAATTAAAAAGAAACCTCAGGAATTTGATGGTAGAGAATCTTAGGAAGCTTTCTGTGTGCAGTTTGAGTTACTTGCTGATCAGGATGGTTGGGATGATAGGCAGAGAGCAGTGCAGCTTGCTAGTAGCCTCAAGAATGATGCAACGGAAATTCTGGGTCAAATGTCAGTAAAGGAGAGGAAAAGTTATCAGTCCTTAGCAAAAGTACTGGAATGCAGATATGGGACCATGTACCTGACTGAGGTTCACAGAACAAGATTTCAGAGCCATGTACGGGATCAAAGAAAATTCCTACAGCAGTTTGCTCATGACCTGGAGAGTATAGCATACAAGGCATACCCTGGAGCAGCAACTAACCTCTTGGCTATTCATCTGAGGGGCCAGTTCATCAATGCTCTTGATAGTGCGGAGCTAAAAGTGCAAGTGAACAAGGCACAACCCAGAAGCACACAAGAAGCACCAGCCAGGACTCTATAATTTGAGTCCAACATCAGGTCCAGTACATCCACTTTTCAGACAGGTCATAGTGCAGGATTCAAAGCAAGAAAGGTGCAGGTACATGACAGAAAAATCTGAAGGAAGTTGCTGATACTGTGAAAAGCCAGGATACAGGAAAAAGGACTACCACAAGTGGAAGAGGGAATGGGGAACGATCAGAGGAAGTTGCTGGTATTATGGGAAGCCAGGATACTGGAAAGTAGATAGTAACAAACAAGTGGAAGAGAGAACAGAAGATCACAGGAGGTTGCTGGTTCCGTGAGAAGCCTGGATGCAAGAAGAAGAATTGTTACAAGTGGAAGAAGCAAGAACAAAACAGAGCAAAGAATTCCATGAATGCAACAAATGGGTGTTTGAAATGTGGTGAGGTGGGATACTTCGGCTATAACTGTCCAAATGAGAAAGATGGCAAGTAGTGTAGTAGGAATGGGAATCTTTGCATGAAATGTTGCTGTACTGTAGTGACAGGGTGAGTGTCAGATGAAGAAAATCGGAAGAGGATGCAGATATACAACCAGCACTAGAATGGCTGCTGCAGAGTACAGTGTGACCATCTTAAGAAGAAGTTTCCAGGTTCAGCTTTGCGACCAAGAGCTACTTGAGTCAGTGGGACCTTCTTCGACTGAACCACGGACTACTGGAGCATCAGCAGGAGATACCCGATGGACTCAGCAAGTATTGGCAACTGGTGTTTCCGAAGAAAATGAGGTCTGGGATCTTGGATAAGTTTCATAAGCAGATCAATAGTGGGCACCTGCGAGTGAAGAAAATGCTAAGTCGGCTATGACAGAGGTTCTACTGGACTGGAATGCAACAGGATGCTGAAGAGTGGTTTTGAGCCTGTGATGTATGCTGTGCCAAGAAGGGACCCAAGAAATGTGGTTGCACCCCTCTTCAGCTGTACCAAGTGGGTGCACCGATAGGAGGGGTCATGGTGGACATCACTGGACCTTTGCCACTCACTGAAAGAGGAAACCGGTATACAATAGTCCCTCAGTTATCCGGACGTGTTCAGTATCTGGACGCTGGACCTTGGCTCTATTAAACCACTGTCCGAATTTACTTACTATTATCCAGATGTATAAGTGCCCGAGAACTTCAGCCGGCCAGCCAACATGTCCAAATATTTGGTATCATGGCCAATAGGCTCGAGCCATGAGCGGGAAGTAGTCCATAACCCACAACCACAGATAAAATGTCTGTACACTCCTGTACTGAATGGTCAAAGTCGCGTGCTCGTCCAATCACTCCCAGTGAACCTCCAGCACCTGAGCAATATGACTGTAACCCACAAGGGGTGTCAAAACATCCGTACGCATCCCCACCGAACGTCTAGTATCACGAGGCCACCTGGCTAACTCTTTCGAAACTGCCACTGAGATTGTAACACAGACCGCAAGCCATGAGTATATGTTCGGTCACAGTGGCCATCTGCCTCTCTACCGAGTGTCGAATGTCGTGTGGCCACTGAGCTAAGTCTTGCCCAACCACCACCACCATCCTACACAGACCACAAGCCTCAAGTACATGTTCGGTGACAATGGCCGTCCACCTTTCTACTGAACGTCGAACGTTGCATGGCCACTGGGAGACAGACAGACAGACAGACAGACACACACACACACACACACACACACACACACACACACACCGCTTGCTGGTGCAGTGGTAACGTTCTCGCTTCCCAACTGGTGGACGGGCGTTCGCGCCTCGCTCAGGTTGCGAAAAGTTTCACTGACAAAGTGGGTGGTTACTGTCCCCCTTGAGCAAGGGGACGGGTGTGTGCGTGTGTGAAGGTCACAGCCTTGCCCTTAGATCGGACTATATGAGCTCTCAGCTCCCTTCCGGGAGGGTAACAAGCTGACGATCGCGACCATCAAGTGATCCTGACCGACCCGGTGAACCCGGTGAATTACACACACACACACAATGAGAGAGAGAGAGTGAGTTTCTTTCCCACAATATGATTATAATATCAGTACAGTAATTTCTGTACCAATGCATATGATAATACTGTACACAGTATAGTACTGTGTGTATGTATGTACAGTACTGTATAATACACTTCCATTTGGCATGGGTATTTGTTTCAATATCATAATCAGCCATCTAAGCCAAGCAGCTCTAATGGGATAGGTTACATTTGGTTAGGTTAGGTAAGGATAACCTATATAATTTTGCCTAGGAAACACATTCAGCATATTTTTGAGAAAACCCCATGGTTATTTTTGAAAGGAAGAGGTGGGCATTGTTCCTGGCTGAGGGGTGCCAGTGGCCACCATGCGTGTAACACAGACCACATGCCATGAGTAAATGTATGGTAAAACCGCCCGTTCGCCTCTACACCAAATGGTGGGAGTCCCCCAGCCTCCGGGATTAGTGCAAAACCTCCCACCACGTGCTCCTGTCCGCTGAATGGTCAGAGTCACCTGGCAGGCTGCATAAGTTATACACTGCCTGAGGTGGTGATGTACTGGTCATCCCCTGATCCCATCACATACTAACCCTTGCCTGGGCAAATGGAGGTGAACCTTATATGCCAATATCAGTTTGCCACGTTTTGCTTCCTCTGTGCTCGAACGCAACCGTTGGGCGAGATATGGCAGCACTGTACTACTTGCCGGAGAACACAAGCCTGCACCTCAGCACCTGCCTTTGTCTCCCTCATGAGTGGTAACGCTTGCAACAATGGCTGTGAATGCAGTTACATTTTTGTGGTAGTTCACTACCTTCTTCAAGTTGTGGCCCTTCTCTGCTGTACATCTTGTGTGTGTGGTGAAAGCTCCACTACCACCTGAAAAAAGGAAGAGGAAGGATCTGACTTTGAAGAAACGTGGGTTATTGGGCAAGGTTGATGCGGGCTGGACCACAGGATGCATACTTTGCGAATATGATCTAGCCCATTCAACACTGTTTGATATCAAGAAGTCACACGAGCTTAAGCAGTACGATCAGGACTTTGCCGAAAGCACACATAGGGGTGACAGGAAGGTAATGGCCCAGGCCCAGCACGCCATTATCGACCGGTTGACACTGATGAGGTTTCGTCAGCAACGTGGTGCTGGTGTGCTAGTGCATGGGACCAAGGTGAAGGCTGCTGCCGAGGAGTTTGCATACCTGCACAACATGCAGGACTTCAAGGCATCCGAGAGATAGCTCTTTCGCTTCAAGCTTCGCCATGGACTTACTGGCCATAAGGCACAGGGCGAGGCCTTGGACACAGCAGCGAAGGAAGTAGACCTGTTTCACCAGAAAGTGCAGTGCCTGATTAAGGACGAGGGCCTTGCCCTTGGTCAAGTCTATAATGCTGATGAAACTGGTCTGTTCTACTGCCCACCAACACCCTAGCTAAGGAAAGGGGAGACTGTACCTGGATGGAAGTTGTTCAAACAACGTGTCTCTGTTTTGTGCTGTGCCAATGTTTTGTGCTGTGCCAATGTTAATGGGATGTACCGCCTCAAACCCATTGTTGTTGGGCGTGCAAAACAACCACGTTGTCTCCGTGGGTTGATGGAAAGCCTGCCTGTGGTGTGGTACCATTCTGTGAGGGCCTGGCTTACTGTTAAGAGCTTTAGAGTTTGGTTCCACGAACATTTCATCAAGGAGGTTATCCATTATCAAACGGAGGTCTTTGATATCGCTCGTGACCAGATGAAGATGCTCCTGCTCCTGGACTATGCCCCTGCACATCTGTCTGAGAAAGATTTGGTTGCTTTTGACAGATTAGGTGAATGTTTCTGCCACCTAATACGACTGCTCTGATTCAACCAATGGACCAGGGTGTTATCGTGGCTGCCAAGAGACTACTGCTGGAGGTTCCTGAACAAGGTGATGGTGGTGCTGGAGGACGAGGATGCGGTCAAGGACACACATGGGGAGCAGACCTTGCAGAATCTTTGACGTTACGACCTGAAGTCTGTAGTGTTCAACTGGGCGAATGTGTGGATGGAAGTCTCCGTCAAAACCCTAGAAAGCGGTTGGTCTCATCTCCTGCAGGGAGTTAAAGCCAAGCATGACTTTAAGGGGTTTGACGTGGATGATTTCCACAGTCGCCTCTGAACAGCAGGAGAACAGGTGGATGTCGATGACGTGAGGGATTGGCTGGACGGCAATGGCGGTGATCCTGGTTTATCAGACCATGTCTGATGAGAATATCACCGTTGCTGCCTCTGTAAGCACAAAAGAGGACAGCAGGACCAACAAGGACAAGGATGAGGACCCTGACTTGCAACCCTCTGCAACTCCTTCAATCCCTCGTCTCAGTGTCCTCCGTGGTTACCTGGAGCGGGTGCTGATGTATGCCGAGCACCCACACCATGACAGGGAGTTGGTGCTGCTCCACCAGGCAATGAAGCTGCAGTGAATGCGGCACGCTGTCATCCTCTGGCAGAATCATCGGTCCTATTGCCAGACCAGGACTGACTCCTTCAAGCCTGCAACCCCCATGAGTGCCAGCCCATTCTCACCACCACCACCGCAACCACCAGCTCATTTCCCGCAATCACAACACATCAACAGCCTTTAAGTCTCCGTTAGACATAAGTTTGCAGCTCTCTTTGGAGTCTCCTAAGATGGGTTGGCCTCCATCACCACACCACACGTCACCAGTCATCGGCCACCTCCGGTAGGTTGACGATGAGGAGGAGGAGGAGTTTGTCAACTTTTGTTAGGCACTACTGTTTGCCACTAGATCACATGGGACAACTCTACACCTGCTGGAGGTGTGCAGGTTAAGAAGCCTTTCAGCAATGCGCTGGGTGGTAAGTACTGTACTCCAATCGCGTATTTTTCGGCAGGTAACCCTATCATTCTTTCATGGTTCCCTTAGTGCTAAAATTTATTTAGGATAATCCTATACAGAAAACCCTCTCTATTTTGGATCCATATAATTCGGATATCGGATAAATTGGATCTTTTGGGCCGCCGGACAACAATTTTAATTCGGATACAAATCCGATTTAAGCAACAGGAGTACAGTACAGTTTTCCTACAACACGAGATAGGTTAAGCAGAACCTAATGCAAAATCACTTTCGCGCTTAAATGTGACATACATTTACATGTAAATAGGGGGTTAGGTTCTAGAAGCCCCATATTTTTTGTTAAAAATATATTTATAAATTGGTTATTACAAATATGTCTGCCGTAAGACACCCAAGACAGTGTGTTTACATACGATGTCGCCGACTGAACACATCAGTGCATTCTTATCTAACCAAACCAACTAGTTTTGCTCCCTAGTACTCCCCATAAAATTTTAATCACCAAGGACTGCCACTAAGCCTCTTGAAAGTCCTCATTACCAATCAAGCAAGAACTTCTGACCTAACCACCATGTCAATAATGGCCGCCCAGCATCAGGCATATTTCGCCAAGAATTACTTTCGGGGCCCTCATTAAAAAAAAAAAAAAAAAAAAAAAAAAAAAAAAAAAATGAAGTGTGAAACTATTTTGAAAGTTATTATTCATCAATAATAAAGGAAAAAAACTATACTAAAGTTATGAACATGGAGTGATTGTGTACTTCTCAAATACACACGAATGCAGTAATTGTGCATAATACACAAGTCAGTCATGCAGTATAATTTGTATGACAGTATAATTCACAAAAACTAAACTCACATAATCATCCTACCCAACTACAGTATTTAAGTCAACACGTAGTGTCTTCACATATCGTAGGTGCCGAATTTTCTCGACCAAAGACCGTCAGTTCATAACAAAACGTCAGGCCCAAAGCCTTTTTTTTTTCTTCTTCTTCACATTCCTTGCACTTAAGGCAAAAACATGAATTTTACTGCTCCTTCATCATTAACTTTTTTTTTTCCAATAAAGAAACTATCCACATCGTAAACACATCCGACTTATTTTATCTGTCTGATCATCCGCATTTAAACCCGTACACCACACGTCACTTCGTCTAACAATTTCACATATTCCTTTGGAATAAATGCTTTTCTTCTGTTCATAGAACTTTCAGAGTGCTCAGGCCTAACTAAAGTTAGTTTGGAACCGCATGTTCAGAGTTCTGAGAGAAAATTAGGAGCAAGGAAATAAGCAAATAAATGCTACTCATCACAGCTATCTGTCTGATCGTTTGCATTTAACTTCCTACACCACATGTCACTTCGTCCAACAATTTTATATATTCTTTTGGAATCAATGCCTTTCTTTTGTTTATAGCACTTTCAGAATGCTTAGGCCTAAGTAAAGTTAGTTTGGAACCACATGCTCAGAGTTCTGAGAGGAAATAAGGAGCAAGGAAATAAGCAAATAAACGCTTCTTATCACAGCGACCATCCACACAAAACTGAGGCAGGCATTGGCAGGTGGTATGGGACATGGGTACAGTACAGTACAGTACTGTACTGTTCGATGTTTTTATGAAAAAGCCACGTTTTAGTGAATGTGGGTGTGCTTTGGGGACAGGGGCAGGCATATGCTCTGATAATTCGGATTTTTGAATAATTCGACATGGGGTTCCCCCCAGTTAAACCAAATTTAAGAAAGTTTACTGTATATGTTTTGATGTCACAATATGGCTGAATGACCTGAAAACATTGCCAAAAACAAGAGGGGTACTGAATATACAGTAGTATTTAGGTAGGGAGTTTTTTTTTTTTTCTTTTTTTTTTTCTTTTTTTTTTGCATGGTTTTCTTGATGTTGAAAATTATTTTGGATAATTCTATGTATGTTTTGATGTCAAATTTTGGCAGAATGACTGGAAAACACTGCCAAAATAAGGAGGGGTACTGTATATACAGTAGTGTTTAGGTAGGGTGTTTTGGGTTTTCAGTTTTTTTCTGCATGGTTTTCTTGGTGTTTACCATTTCTTTGGATATTCCTAAGTGTATTTTGATGTCTAGATATGCCTGAATGACCAGAAAACACTGCCAAATTAGGCATAGGTACTGTACAAATAGGTTAGGTATAGGTTGGAGGTGGGTATAGGAAGGGTCTGGGTTTGGTAGGGAAATATTGTTAATTATGTGGATGATGCTACTGCCCGGACATGCCTTTGGCTCTATTATGTCCAGATAAATGAGAGATTACTGTATATGTGTTGCCACGGACTACTTCACAGAGTTGCCAGAAGCCTATGCCGTCCTCAATCAAGAGGCTGTGACTGTTGCACAGGTGCTGGTTGACCGGCTCCTCAGTCATTTTGGGATGCCACAAGAACTACATTTGACCAGGGTAGAAACTTCAAGGCTGTTGTGTTCCTTAAGTGCTGCAGGTTACTGAGGATCCAGAAGACCAAGACGACCCCACTAAGGCCACAGTCAGATGGGATGGTGGAGAAATACAACCGGACCCTTGGACAAGAACTGGCCGAGTACTGTGTAGAGGACAAATGGAATGGGATCAGAAATTACCTGATGGCATATCACGGCATCCCATGAGTCTACCCAGCTACACCCCTGCAAAACTGATGCTGGGCCACGAGTTGATTGTACCTGTTGACATGTTGATGGAAAGACCACCTGGTGAGGAGCTGCCTACAGACACATCCAGCTATGCGAAGCATCTTCAGGCTGGCTTAGGTACATCATCAAGTGCGAAGAGCCCTTAAGTTTTCAGGTGAAGTGATGAAGTGAAAGTATGATGCCAAGACAAGTGAGGTGAACTTCAAGGATGGTGACAAAGTTTGGTTACACAATCCTCAGTGGAAGAAAGGACAATCATCGAAGCTGCAGAGCCCATTGGACGGGCCTTACACTGTGTTGGACCGCCTATCAGACGAAATGTACCAGATTCGGGGAGGCAGGAAGTTTCGCCAAAAGGTGGTACACATAAACTCTATGACTGTACCATGGGCCAGTACAGTACAGCTGGGATGTCTCTAAGGAATTGAGCTCTCCTGCAGCCTAGGATGTTGAGGAGGACCCCTGAGCTGAAGTACAAGAAGATGGTGACAGTTTCCCAAGGGAAGAAATGAATCAGGAAGAGGACCAAGACCTTCCAGGAGGAGTGGGCTGTGTCGAGGAGTAGGGACATCATCGGAAGCAGCATAGGAGAAGACCTGATAAGTTGCAGGATTATTTTGTGTGCAATTAAATGATTATTTTGGATTAAGGATTATGTTTGTATACATTATGTAGTTTTGTCAGGATGACAAAGGACTAGGAAGAGGGTAGTGTTAAGAAGCTGGATTGCTAGTTAGATTGTGCTGGAGAAATCTTGATGATTCTCATATTTTTTTTCAGCTATGTGTCAGAGTTGCCAGTTACCCTTCTATTTGTGTGTGAAGTTATTTTGTAAAGCTATTTGAATATGTGGTGTTGGGCCAAGGAGGACTTGATTAAATTTGGGGGGAGGCAGTGGCTCAATCGGTAGAGAGTTGGTCTGCAGTCCTAACGGACCCGGGTTCAAATCCCGTTGGGGCAGGGAACAGTTTAAGGATTTGAATTTCATAAATATCAGACTTTACTGATCTACCAGAAGACCCATCGACATGTCGTAAAAATATCCCCGCTAATACCAATACACCAGTCCATAGACAGCCCTAGCATGTATTCAGCATGTAGAGGTGTGCGGTACAAAGGAGGACTACTGGGCCCTGAAAGCAGGCTGTGAAGCCTATGCCCAGAGTCGATCACATAAAAAAATAAATAAATAAATAAATTTTGTGCTGTTTTTGACTGTTTGTAAAATTATGTAATTTTTTCTCAGTCTTTAGGCTAAATAGTTCAGCGCTATGCAGTGTAAAAAAGAAAAAAAAAAAAAGGATATTTTGGATGTCTCTGATTTGGTAAGTGTAGTTGCTAGAGTAAACTAGAAGCTTCAAGAGAAATGCAAGGCTAACTAAAAATGGAGAAGGAACTTGAGCAGTTTCAGTCAATTTCAGTTCAGTTTGAGCGTAGTTCAGTGTCAGTGCAGTTGGTGAAGATTGTATGGCTCCAGTACTTGTGAAAACAATGAAGTTGGAAAGCATTAACTGTAATTATTTGGAAAATAAAGACAACAAACATGAGAAGCTTGTTTACATTCAACGCCTGAGCTGATCTTGTGTGCTGTACACCTATGATCACCATAGGAAGAACAACTCACTGGGCAACATCCTTCCTATACTGAGCTACTGCTGTTGGAGCCTGTGGCAGTGTGGGACATAACAATATTTCCAACACTGTGCTAACTCATTTATATATACTCTTATGACTTGAGACAAAATTGAATAAATACAAGGTCTGTCCAAAAAGAAACCAAACATTTTAAATAGCGCACCAACTAGCTAGCGTAGTGTGATCACGATTGAAGCACTGTGTGGTGGGAGTTTGAGATTTTGTCTAACACTAGCCACATCACGCCATGTCACTTAGTCGTTTGAGTTACACAAGCCTGAGTGAGAGTGTGTTTAGTGCACTTGGAGAACTTTCTTTATCTCTTCTATCGTCTGAAATTAGTAACCTTTCAGGGTGGATTTCAATTTTATGAACAAAAAAAGGTCCACATGGGCCAAATCCGGAGAGTAGGGTGACTGGGGGATGATAGCCATCTTGTGGTTTGCCACAGTCACGGATGAAGAGCGATGTGTGAGCAGGTACACTGGCTTGGTGCAGCATCCAGGTTTATTTGCCCATGCCTCAGGTCTATTCATTCACACTGCCTCCCTCAAACACTTCAGGACATCAAAGTAAAACTCTTTATAGAATGTCTGACCGTGTGAACCAAACTCATGATGAACAATGCTCTTCCGATAAAAAAAGTCGATCAACATCATCTTCACATTTCTGCAACTCTGACGTGCTGTTTTTGGTGGCAGTGACAATGTTCCAACCCACTGCAATGACTGCTTCTTTGTTTCAACATTGTAACTCTATACCCATGTTTCATCACCTGTTATGACATGTTTCAGAAAGTTTTCATCAGCATTCGAACAATCAAACTGCCCCTGACTGGCTGTGAAACAGTTCTCTTTTTGCTCATCTGTCAGCAGACATGGCACAAATTTTGCAGCAACATGATGGGATCTTCAGATTTTCTGTTAAAATTGTGTGACACAAACTTTTACAGACGCCTGCTTCTTTGGAAACTTCATGGACAGTCAGGTGACGATTTTCACAGATCACTGCATGCATTTTCTCTGCATAGTCATCTTCACGTGGAAGGCTGTCCAGATTTGGGATCACTGTTGGTGGATGTTCTTCCCAATATGACCTGCTGGAATAACTTGTGACACTGTGTACAAGCTCAAGCAACCCTTCTTACAAGCCTGAAACAACATACGAAAAGTCTCCGTAAAAATTTTTCCCAAATCTGAAACAGAATTTCATGTAAAAACATTGCTCTTCAAGATCCTTCATTGTTCAACTCATAACGAATTGCCAAGTGAACTAAACACACGTTCACTCAAGTGCATACACCTCAATAACTAAGCGACGTGGGATGCTGCTGCTAGTGCTTGACTGAAGCTCAATGCCGCCTATACACAGTGCTCCTGTTGCCATCATGCTAAGCCGGCTGGTTGGTGCACTATTTAAAAAGTTCAGCTTCTTTTTGGACAGACCTTGTATGCACTGAAAATGAAAACAGAGTGATTCAACAGTTTCCAAAAATCCACACAAGGTAAACAAATTTAAGTCTGGAGTTTGGGGGTGGTGTTTGACTCCTGAATCCAAACGACGCCCATCTGAGTTTATTCTTGCTGCTACCAGACTTTTATATTCAGCTTAGAAAATGTCTTCTACACTGAATGGGTTTATGAAGAATGTATTAACCCCTCCAGTTAAAAAATCTATTCTAAGCTGAATGAAACTATCTGGCAGCAGCAAGAATAGGCTAAAAGGATGTTATATAGCTTGATGGGGTTAAAGGTAGGTGACTGGATTACACCTTAGGAGCCTCCTAATTAATCAGAAAAAAACTATAACTGTCTCTTAATGATACAAATTGATACAAGCGGCATGTGACTTTCAGCCCAAGTGATGCTTTTGACACAGGCGGATCTAGACGGCTATTCTGAGAGGGGCCAAGAAAGAAAGGAGCACCACAGACGGCTATTCTGGGGGGGTCCAAACATGAAAAGGGCGCCCACTAGTAGCCAGCTTATTTAAATTTCCACTACTTATTACAAATATATCTAATTCTTATGAGTAACTTTTGGAAGGTTAGGCTAGACATACAATGAACATTCTCTATGGGAAAACGTTCACTAACGTCCCCATTTCCACACACAAAAACACGTATTAAAAGATACTTTCTGTGTGCGGCATCTATATGTCTGGGTGAGGGTGCGGTGCCTGACACAGCTTCTTGCCTATGGCCCTAGGAGTTGAAAGGAACAAGAGGCGAAGCAAACAACCGGAAATTATTACACAGGGGCACCAACAAACCTCCTGGGGGGAGCCATGGCCCCAAGGGCCCCCCCCTAAATCTGCCAGTGGCTATTGATACTTCATCACCTACGTTAATCACTGCTATCATCTCTCCCCACCAACCTGCTGAGTTCTTCTTTGTCCTGTGTGGTCTTGCTGAGGCCTTTCCGTTTCTCCCGCAGCTGATCCTCAGTGCGGCGCTTGATGTCATCCACTTGCCGATCATGCAGATTCTGCAGCATCTTTACCTGTGCTGCTTGTGATGCTTTCATTGCTTTGTCTAGTGCACTGAAGATCTGCCAAATTTGTAATACATCTAATTAGTTTTGTCAAAAGTAATCATTATCATTAACTATACTCCTAGAAATTTGTAAAGTATAAAAACTAGGAACTATAAAAAGACAGTTTAGTGAAATGGGTAATACACAATTCAAAATATCATGCAGACCTTCAAAATATCTGGTCCTATCCACAGAAAAAGCTATCCATGCTATATGTTACATAAACTATGGGGCAGAACCATTCTGATGACAGGAAAGTTTTATATGTACTGTACAGTAAACTCTCAATTACCCATTGTAATTTAGCCAAGCCCTGCACCAGTTAAAGCAAAACACTGGATATTGCACAGTAACCCCCCTCCCATTTCCTCAACATTAAGTGTCGCGCCGAGTATTGCATTACTATCCTTTGCGACCCTTTATCCTAAAAACTTTCCTACAATATTACCCTTGAGTAAAAGATTAAAATCAAGCATGAAATACAATACAGTATTGATACAGTACACTTAGGAACACTAACTTCTGCTCAGAGAAGAAGGAAGCAGGGGGTGGACGAAACAAGCCCCACCTGCCTCTACCCCAGCTCCCAACCCTCCCTCATGCCCCTACCCCCCCCAACTTTCACTCTTAACTGGCATTTACATCTCAAGCTGACTTCATACTTACAACTGTTGGTCACACTACTATTACAGAAACATAAAACACTAGGACATGTAAAAATACAAAATGATCAACATGTTGCATTAATGCATTATAACACTGTGACTAAAACAATACTGAAAGAAACAGCCACCAAAGGCCTCATGCGTTGGGTTTGCTGTTTATTTTGGTCACATGAGTACCATTTGTTCACACCAACCCCCCCTTCCCCCCAACACACACACACACACACACACACACACACACACACACACACACACACACACACAAAAACACACACACGAACAGCCGGAGAGAGAGGACGTCCCAGGCATCGCTTCTAACCTTGAGTAGTTTCAGGAATTTTGTCTGTCCTGTCTCCTAGGGTCTTTCTTTAAATTTAAAATAATGAATTGTTAGTAGACTACCAAAAATGTAAAGATCTGTTGGCTACAGTATACATGAATATTTGTGGCTTATTCAGTAACAGCTGTTTAGGTACTTTACCGGTACGTTAAACATGGCCGAAAATGTAAACAATGAGGGAATGGAATTTCAAGGATTTGATGCTAATACTAATGTCATGGACCTGGTGAAAACATTAATTATGAGGATTAGTGAACTCGAAAAAAAAGTAGAGAATCTAGTGATAAAGGATGTGTCAGGAAATACGGAAACCACCATACAGAGTCTAATCCAGTCCAACGAAACAGCCAATGAAGAGATTAGGAATTTGAAGAGGGAAAATGTTGAACTGAGGAGGAAACTTGAAGAGAGTACTAATAAAACGGAGAAGGTGAGTAATGTATTAGAAGAACACAAGGCAAAGTGGGCACACGTAGAAGAAGAACAGAAAGAAGTGGTCAGCTTAAGAGAGATCATCCAGGAAGAAAGGGAAATGAACAAGAAAGAAATGGAAGAAAATGTAGTGAAAATACTGAAGAAAAAAGAGAAAATGGTGAGAGAAACTGTAGAAAGGAACAGATGTGTGGTAGTATTTGGAAACAGGGAAGAGGAAGAAAAGGTTAGGTTCGCAAGACTCGAGAGAGACACGAACATGGTGAGAGGAATATTAGGCAAGATTGACCCCGAAGGAGACAAGTGGGTAAAAGAAATTGAGGAAGTAAGGAGGATAGGGCCTTATAAGAAAGGGGAAACAAGACCAATGAGAGTCAAGTTTACATCAGAAAGTGTAATAAATGAGATACTTAAAGTGACCTGGAAATTAAGCAAAGAGGCGGGGATGGAAAATATTATAATAAGAAAAGATCTGAATGAAGAAGAAAGAGAAGTTTTAAAATCATTAAAGGAAGAAGTAAAGGAAAAAAATGATAAGAGGACAGAGGAAGAACGTAATACTTTTTTTTGGAGAGTATTGCGATATGAAAGTAAGGAAATGATATTTAAGGAAATAGAAGTGAAGGAAACTAGGGGGGATGGTTGTGAAAGATCAGAAGTTGAGGAAGTGGTACGGACAGAGAGTAGGAGAGAAGAGGGTATTAATAATGTCAAAAATAATTTGAAGGTGATATATACTAATGTTGATGGTTTCATAACGACAAGGATCGAAATTAATGATTTCTTGAGAGAACATGAACCTGATGTCATGTGCTTTGTAGAGACCAAATTAAGAGAAGATATTGATGTTCATTTGGGAGATGGTAAATACAAACTGTGGAGAAAAGACAGAAAAGAAAAAAAGGGAGGAGGAGTGATGATAGCAGTGAAGAACAACATAAATGTAGATACTGTGGAAATGGGAGAAGGCAGGGCTGAAGTGTTATATATGAAATTAGAAACTGGAGAGAATGTTAAGAGAGATATGGCGGTAGTGTATGTTCCCCCAAAGACGAGAGCATGGAAGGATGACGAATACCATGAGATGTTGTCAGATATGGCTAGCTACTTGCAAAAAATAATTGAGAAAAGCAATAATATAATTTTGGTGGGTGACTTTAATTGTAAAGAGGTGAACTGGGAGGAATGATACTCGAGAGGCGGCGAGGATTCGTGGGGCACTATGTTATTAAATATAATAATGAATAATGTGATGACGCAGTGGGTCAAAGAAGAGACACGGTTTCGAGGTGAGGACACACCAGCAAGGTTAGATTTACTGTTCACCAAAGAACCCGATGTAATAGAATCATTGGAATATCTCTGTCCTTTGGGAAAAAGTGATCACGTGGTCAGTGAGTTCCAGATGTTAATAGGAAACGTCGAACCAAGAGATGAGCTTCATAGACAGGGAAGATACAACTTTGGCAAAGCAAATTTTACAGGATTGAGAAACTTTTTTGAAAATGCGGATTGGAGAAAATTCAGAGAAACAAGAGAGATACAGAGGAAGTGGGATATCTTTCTAGACCTCTATAATTTGGGAGTGGAAAAATTTGTACCAAGAGTAAGAGGGAAAGAAAACAGGAAAAAAGAGTGGTTTAATAGAAGGTGTATGATAGCCAAAAAAGAGAGCGATAAGGCGTGGAACAATTGGAGAAAGAGAGGTAACGACAGAACAAAGGAAGAATATAAAAGAACAAGAAACGAATACACAAGAATACGTAGGGAAGAAGAAAGGAATTTTGAAAAAGGTATAATTGACAAATGCAAGGATGAACCCAAACTGTTTTATAGATTTGTTAATGGCAAACTGAAACAAAAGGAAGGAATCACCAAGCTGAAAGTAGATGGAGAGGTCTTTAAGGATGCGGCAATGCAAGCAGAAATAATGAACAAACGTTTCCAGTCAGTTTTCACTAAAGAAAAGGAGCTTGTGGAAGGGGAGGGAGTGATTAGAAATGTTCCGGTGATGAAAGATATAAAAGTGGAGGTGCAGGAAGTGTATAAATTACTGGAAACTCAAGATGTAAGGAAAGCCCCAGGACCTGATGGAATTTCTAATTGGGTACTGAAGGAATGCAGAGAACAACTGGCGGATAAAATTTACAGCTTAATTGTATGCTCACTGGAAGAGGGGAAAGTGCCAAAAGAATGGAAGAGGGCAAATGTGGTACCAATTTACAAGGGAGGAAACAGGGAAGAACCCCTGAATTATAGACCAGTGTCTCTAACCAGCATGGTCGCAAAATTGTGTGAGAGAATCCTGAAAGACAGATGGATAAAATATCTGGAAGAGATGAATATTTTGGCTGAATGTCAGTTTGGATTCAGAAGCGGAAGGTCATGTGTTTCAAACTTGTTGAGCTTTTACTCAAGAGCGATTGATGTGGTACAGGAGAGAGATGGTTGGGTGGATTGTGTGTACTTAGACTTAGAGAAGGCCTTTGACAAGGTACCTCATAAGAGACTAATGTGGAAACTAGAATATATAGGAGGACTAAAGGGGAAACTTCTGGAATGGATGAGAGACTTTTTGAGAGACAGACAAATGAGGACAGTAATAAAGGAAAGGATGTCTGGATAGAGGGAAGTAACAAGTGGAGTCCCTCAAGGCTCAGTGTTGGCACCAGTAATGTTCCTGATTTATGTAAATGATATGGTAGATGGAGTGAACAGTTATGCGAGTCTGTTTGCTGATGATGTAAAGATCTTGAGGAAGATAGAGGTTGAGGAGGATTGTAAAATACTGCAGGAGGATTTGGATAGGATACACAATAGGAGCCGGACGTGGGAAATGAAATTTAATGTAAAGAAATGTAAAATATTGGAAATGGGTAAAAGTACCAGGAGACCATCACTGAATTATTTTTTGGGTAATGAATTAATCACAAAAAGGAGAGAAGAGAAAGATTTGGGAGTGCTGGTCCAAGATAGTTTGTCACCAGAAAAGCACATTAACAAGATAGTTGGAGAGACTTATAAGCTCTTGACTAACATAAGAGTAGCATTTCATTATATGAATGAGGAAATGATGAAAAAATTGATAGTGGCCATGATCCGCCCCAGGTTAGAATATGCAGCGGTAGTGTGGTGCCCACACAAAAAGAAAGATATAAACAAGATTGAGAGAATACAAAGAACAGCAACCAAGATGGTCCCCAGTCTGACAGACCTGTCATACAGAGAGAAGCTGGAAAAACTTGATTTGCCTTCGTTAGAGGAAAGGAGAAAGAGGGGAGACATGATTGCGGTGTTCAGGACCATGGTTGGAGTAGATAAAATTGACAAAGAAGATCTGTTTGTATGGGATAAGAGAGCAACAAGAGGACATGGAATGAAATTGAAAAAGTCAAGCTGCTTGAAGGATATCAAGAAATATAGCTTTCCTTACAGAAGTATAGACTTATGGAATAGCCTGGACAAAGAGATTGTCCAGTCAAAAAACTTAAACGAGTTTAAAGTTAAATTCGACTTATTGAGAAACAGCGACGGAAACCCACGAGCATAGTACATTCCGTGTATATCACAATTAGGTATATTCTTAAATATTTGGAACAACTTAGACAAAGAGGTGGTGCATGAGAAAAACATTCATGTGTGTAAAGGTAGACTTGATAAATGTGGATATGGAGACAGGACAACACGAGCATTGCTCAATTCCTGTATACTACAAATAGGTAAATACAAATAGGTAAATACACACACACAGGTCGCCGACACAGATGGAGCTCTTCCTGGATCGTGGAGAAATAATCACTGAATCAGCAGCAAAAAGACCAGCCTATTGTGATTATGTGAATGGGTGCGTGGCGTGGTCCCATCGGACATAAAAAAAAAAAAAAAAAAAAAAAAAAAAAAAAAAAAAACAACGCAGGTTTCGGTCATAAAGAGTACAAGATATGGTGGAAACAGAAAGTTTCCATATGGTTGCATCATGGCAGAGAGGGATGGTGCTTTGTTTACATCTAGTGAAGGGGAATTTGTGGGCTTCTCCGATGATGATGTGGGAAATGGAAGTACTAAACTGAACCAGACACGAGTAGCAGGAGTAGAGAAAACAGCCGAGAGGAATGTCCAGGAGTTAGAAAAGGCATGGGCAGTAATTAGAGTGTTGCAGGAGTGGACCTAATAGCAGGAGAAAGAGATCCAAGTCCTACAAAATAAACTAGAAAAAGTTTGCACACACAGTGCTAAACAAGAAAGAGAAGCCACAGAATTAAAAGTGAGTAATGATTCTGACTCAAATGAAATAAAACAGCTCAAGAGAGAAAATAAGAGGTTGGAAGAAGAAAGGGACAGGATGAAAAGTAAACTAGATGAGTATGACTCAAAATCAAGGATGTAAGATGAGCACATTAAATAAAAGGGTTTTACTTTAAAACCCACAAATCTGAAATATTTTGTCCCTCACCAATCATCATTTCTATATCTTTTGACTTTACTCATACCTTTAGGTATTTATAAAGCCTATTCAGTGCAACAAAATATACAATATCTTAGTACACAAAATATAACAATTATATGAGTATTATACATACAGGATCATGGTATTTTTCCTGCAGCTTCTTCTCTTGCATTAGAGAATTTTGTCCCAGTTCACTTAAACTGTCTTTGTAGCTCTTCTCTAGATCCTGTAGGCGTGTGTCCAGCTCTTCCTGCATTGTGCTCATTTCTTGTGGGCCTTCTTTCTTATCTGGAGGTGGCGTCTCCCTGTTTATACAAAACTGTTCTTTAGTGCTGTTACTGTAAAGTAGATACCATTTACAACAAATGAAAACACAGTATTATATGTCATTCCAAAGGATATATTCATTAAATGTGTGAAGGGGGATATGATGGCCATACTGTAAAGGAGCAGACTATTGATTGTAACATAGGATATATCCTGCCTGATGCAGGGATCAATTTCAGATTTCAATGATAGTCTTAACTATTCTTCCAAATAATATAACTCAGCAGCATATGCTGAAAAACATAAAACATCCCAACTGATACCTGTACAGCAATCCTGAATGAGATACGAAGTGCATTAGCAAATCCTGAGAGAAATGATTCAGTATTTTTGTGTCCAAGGCTGATATATGCTGGTGTGTGACACTATCTGCTGGTACACAGAGAGACTGCTGGGTCTCAAAATATGAGCCACTTAGTCTATGCTCAGGGCTGGATTAGGATGGAAAAAAATCATCCCCTCATAAATGGTTTCTTTGTTCCTTTTGCTTACCCATTTCATACTCACCTCTCTCTCTCTCTCTCTCATTTGCTTCCACACCTCCCTTTACTTAATTTACAGTTCTTTTTCACCTTTCTTTCCCTTTCCTACAACATGAAGGCTAACAGACTGACAATTACAAGCTATGGAACACCACCATTACTGTAAGACATAACAAGAGGCATTGGAGAATATAAAGGAAGGTGCTGAATCATGGCAGGTGTCATTACTCAGAAATAACAACAATAATAATAATAATAATAACAATAATAAAAATCTATCTACTGTATCTATTGCCTGATGCCACAAACCCATAAGGGGTGGCCATTTGACTTTGAGTTATTTGTTTTACGGGGAGGGGCAATAACCCTCCACCAACCCACTTGTTGACACGTAGGGAGCATGTATGTTTTGGTTATATGGTTATCACCCAGCGTTGTAAATAGTTTCTTGGCTTACAGGAAACCATTTGGCTTGGCACTCAATGTAAAGCCACCTGTAAAGGAAAGAAAAGCAATAAGAAGCGACAGGAAATATGGGAGAAATAGGAAGAGAGGAGGGCAGGCACAAAAAAAGAATGATAAAGGCTAAGGAAGAAGTAGGCAGCACTACATCAAGTGAGTGGATGATGGTTGCCACCACCTACCACAAATAATAATAATAATAGTAATAATAATAATAATAATAATAATAACAATAATAACAATAATAGTACTAGCTGTAATAATAATAGTAATAATAATTACAATAACAATAATAATAATAATTATTATTATTATTATTATTATTGTTATTATTACTATTACCATTACTGAAAGGAATGAGAGTGTTTATGATTGGAGATATGAATGGAAAAGTAGGGAATGCAAAGGCGGATGGAGTAGCGGGTGAATGGGGTGTGCCTGCAGGGGTGGGTGAGAATGACAATGCTCTAGTGGACATTTGTGCTGGAAGAGGGTTAGTGATAGCCAATACCCTCTTTAGACACAAAATGATCAGAAGGTATACGTGGCGAGTGATGAGATGGGTGTGTGGTAAACTGAATGAATGGAAGGCAATGATTAACCATGTATGTGGATGATAGTGTGAGATGTGTAATGGATGCAAATGCATATAGAGGTTGGGAGAGTTGACTTTCTGACCACTACCTGGTGGTGGTGAGATCAAATGAAATGGAGGAATAGAAGAAGCGATGGACAAAAGGAAGTAGTTCAAACAAGGAGGGTAGGAAAGCTGCAAGAGGATGGAAAAAGGCAGAATATATGAGAGAAGTGGTGGAACGATTGGGTAAATATGATTTGGAGCAGATGGGGGACATAGAAGGTGTGTGCAAGACATTCACGGAAGAATTCTGTGTAGCATGTGAGGCGGTGTGTGGTGTGAAATGAGGATGAGAGGGGGTGCAAGGAACAGCATGGTAAATTGAAGAGGTGAGACAGGCTGTGGCTCAAAAGAAGAAAGCATACAGTGGGTGGATGAGAAACAAGGGCATGGAGAAAGTGGAGAGACAGAAGAGAGAGTTATATGTAGAGAGGAAGAGAGAGGTGAAAAGATTAATAAGAGAGAGAAAGAAGAGAGTGGATGAGGAATCTGGAAGGAATTTGAGTGTAAAGTGGAGGGAATGTAAGAAAATGTTCTGGAATGAGGTAGAGAAAGTCTGAAACGGTGATAAAGTAGTCTGTCAGGGAGTGAAAGATAAAAATGGTAGATTGTTAGAGGAGAAGGGAGAAAAAGTGAGCAGATGGAGAGAACACTTTACGGCATTACTGAACACAGAGAATGAAAACAACGTGAGTATAACAGGCTGGAGAATGGCTGGGAGAAGGAGGGATGTGAAAAGAGAGGATGGTGTCAGTAGAACGGAAGTTGCGGAAGCAATGAATAAAGTCAAAATGGGGAAACCCCAAAGAAATGATGGAGTGTGTGGTGAAATGCTGAAACATGGGAGAAAGATGGTAGCAGAATGGATGTGGAAGATGTGCAGATTGGCCTGGGAGGAAGGTAGAGTCCTGGAGGATTGGAAGTTCGGTATAATTGTTCCCCTGTACAATGGATAAGGGGAAAAAGAAAAGTGTGATAATCTTACAGGTATTTGTCTTCTTAGTGTAAATGGAAAAGTACTGTATATGGTTGGATACTTATTGTCAGAGTTAGGGAATAACAGGGGAATGAGCTGGAGGACAACAGGGAGGTTTTAGGAAGGAAAGAGGTTGTGTAGATCAGATATTCATTCTTGGGTCTTTAGTGGAAAAGTTTCTAGAGAAGGGAAAGAAGTTGTATGAGGCCTTCAAGGATTTGTAGAATGTATATGAAAGAGTGGATAGACAAGCAATGTGGAAAGTATTAAGAATATATGGAATAAATTGGAAGTTGCTGAATGCCATGAAGAGTGTGTATGAGGGTGCTAAGGTTGCAGTGTGTGTGGACAGTGAACTGACTGAATTTTTCTATTTGAAAGTTGGATTGAAACAGGGATGTCTTGTTTCCATGGCTGTTCTATCTGTATGTGGATGGGGTTATAAAAGAGATACAAGGTAGGGCAGTGGATGTTGGAGTGGCCCTAATGAAAGAGGGCAATGTTTCACTGTACTGTTTTTTGCAGATGATACTGCATTGTTAAGTGAAGATGAAGGGGAGCTGCAAGGCTTGGTGAATAAGTCTGGGAGAGAGCATAAGAAATGGACTCTAAAGGTGAATGTGGGAAGAGTAAAGTTATGGTCTTCAAGAGAAATGAAGTCACTGAATGTACAGTGAAGGTGGATGAGAAGGAAATGGAAAATGTGTGTGCGTTTAAGTATTTGGGTAGTGTGATGAGTAAGGATGGAAGTTTAGAGGGTGAACTTGAAAGGATACAACTAGAAAAAAAGGGTGCTCTTCTTTGACAACAGTGATAAGGAACAGGGAAGAAAGCATGGAAGCAAAAAAAGTCACTGCATGACAGTACTGTGATACCAACTCTAACGTATGGAAGTGAAGCTTGGACCTTGTTGGAGGGACACAAGTCACGAGTGAGGATAGTGGAAATGAGTTACTTGAGAGAAGCATGTGGAGTCACATACAGTGACAGACTGACAAATGAAGAAATGAGGGAGCGTTGTGGTGTGGATGTGATAGAAAGCGTTAGAAGAAATACAATGAGGTGGTTGGCCATATGGGCCATATGGAGAGGATGGAGAGTGAGAGACTGATGAGGGGAGTGTATGTGAATGAGGTGGAGGGAAGTCAGGGAGGGAGGGAGGGGGAGGCCACAGATGAGGTGTAGGGATGGAATGGAGAGGTATACAAAAGAAGGGGGTGTGAGCTGGGAGCAGGGCTATGAAATGGCAGGGTACAGGATGACATGGAGGCGATTTGTTGGTGGCCATCCCTTACGGGATTCAGGCATCTGGCAATAGATACATGGACAGATTATTGTTATTATTATTATTAGCTAATTGAACCGGGCAAACTTAGGCTGTCTGGATGTTGCTGCTCATCGCCCTGCCCTGTGGAGGGACGAGAGGTCTAGATGATGATGATGATGATGATTATTATCATTATTATTATTATTATTATTGGAGGCTGGTGGGGGCACTCACCATCCATTCACTCAATGTAGTGCTACTCTCGAGTGTCTGCCCTTTCCTCCCTTCCTTCTTTCCATCCTTTCTCTTGTCTTTCTTTCCTTCATTCTTTCCTCTTTCTTCTGTCTACGGGCAACTCTACAATGAGTGACAAGCCAAATGGTTTCCTGTAAACCAGGAAACCATTTACTATGCTAGGTGGTAACCATATAACCAAATTAGGGCACCTGGTGGTTCTGCGTGCAATTAAGGCACTCCAGTCGGATTGGGCCTGTGCAGGTTTATATCCAAGAGATGGTTGGGGTTTATTGTTCACGTAATGCCATTCAGGGATGAGTGAGGCTGTCACTCTCACCTTAAGTATCAGGACCAACCTGCCTAGCTGCAGGCTCATACACTCATTATGGGGCATCACTGGTTTAGATGATGGATGGATGGATTATTATTTTTATTATAAAAAGCATAATACAGTGGCCTCACAGCCAACACACATTTTTTTTTTAATACCAGTCACCCTTAATATAGCAGGCACTTAAAATATTCAATAAAATACAAAGTTATTAGTATGAAATATTTATTAAATCCAAGAATTTATCTGTGAGGTGTAGGGGGCAGGGGAGCTCCATTATTCCAGAGAGTCCCAGGAGAGGTGCTGCAGCAAATGAGAACATGGATTGACTAGGAGAGGTGCAAATTTGTCTGTGTGAAACGTCAATGAGTATTAATTTCTCTGTGCTCTCCAGTATACAGTATGTTGAGACAAACTGTAGGAGAGCACCCATTAATAAATTATTAAAATTTTATGATAGGGATTACTTTCTGTACTTGTGTAATTCATTTATAACACCCAAATTCTGCAGCAATAACCCCTATGTTACTAAAGATCTCCAAGTTATATTTGTTGACCTTTGCTGTGGCGTCCTACAGATAGAGGACAATGGATCGATTTGGACCTGAAATTCATTTGTCCCAAACTGTTAATTATGTTAGGTTAAATTAAGTTTGGCTGGGTTAGATCATATTAGATTCGGTTAGTAGTGACGAATGATTAGTGATGAAATGACTTTGCAGCTGAATCAGCCAGAAAGTTCAACAAGGTAAATGGTCACTTCTGTAAAACTGATGAGGCTGTGCAGATGATGTCTTCAAAACTACTTATTTCTGCAGTTAAAAAAAAAAACCACAATGATAATTAGTTTATTTACAAAACAAACACATCTGCAAGATCTATGCATGGGTGCTTTCCTGCAGTTACAGTGCCTGTTGGACAGTACCATTTTTTGTGTGTATTTACCTATTTGTAGTGTACAGGAATTGAGCTAAGCTCGTATTGCCTGTCTCCATATCTACTTTTATCCAGTCTAGTTT
This sequence comes from Coenobita brevimanus, assembly GCF_032717465.1. NCBI lineage: Eukaryota > Metazoa > Arthropoda > Malacostraca > Decapoda > Coenobitidae > Coenobita > Coenobita brevimanus. The sequence goes on from NC_137008.1 coordinate 49,079,053, forward strand.
TAAACACTTGGATGTGTTTGCTTTCATCACTTCCTTGTGTAAGTCGTTCCAAGTACAGTACTTATACTTCTGTTTGGGAAACTGAATCTTTTCAGGATCATTAACCCCTACACCGCGGGCATGTTTACCAATGTTTTGCGTCTCCCGTGGGGTTATTCGGACTCCGACAGACTCTCAAAAAATATTTGCCAAAAATCAGTTATTAGTCCTAGAATATTAAAATTACATATGCTTATGGCACATACCTTCAGCTTTCTCCTGGAATGTTTGTTGAGCCTTCATCGGTTACCGTAGGACTTGTGGAGACCTCTGAATTTGGGTAACGAAGTCTCCACTTTACACTTCCCGACAACCCGTAATATGATAACCACAGCCAGATATTAACACTATAAACACTACTCTATGATTTTCAAGTAGTTTGGGATCCATACTCCAAAAAAAAACCCACTGTGAAAGCAATGAAAATTACGAGCGCGTCTGACTCGCACTTGCGCTAGTTCACTCTTGGTACTCTGTCATTTATTATTCATAAAACCCCTCACACTTTATATTTCTATTACTATATCACACTTATATATATCTGTAGTTTTTCTCCATAAGTTTCCTTCAGTAGTATTAGTTTATTATCACTGAAGTCATTCAATTTTTCATTCAGAATAATATGTAGAGAGCCACGGATTCACTTTCACTGTTATAACATAAAGTATTTGTACTCATATTCTTATATTACTAATTACTTACATTACTATTTACATTTTCTATTGTATTTTCAATATTTACCCTTCTACTTCACTTACACTATGTTAGTCACTGTCACTTTCAGTAAGATAAAACTATAATACACTGTTCAATCATATGTGCTCAACATCCATTGCTGTCATTTGCTATTTACACATTATTTACACATTATATCCACATTACTCTCCTTTCCCACTTGCACTTTTAGAAATGCTTCTGGCTGTGGTAATCAAAGAAACAGGTAACATAGAGGGGAACCTGGCACTCAGCGCACTGCCAAGAGGTGCGTTTGTGCTCAGGTGTGCGGCGGGTGGTATGTGCACACACCTGACACCTGCGGATCGCAGCCTTCCTTTTACCTGTGGCAGGCATTAGCTCCAGTCTGTGCCGATCCATATACGCCCTCTGCTCAAGTCGGTCGGGAAGTGTTACTGGATGGCACCTTGGAGTTGCTGCTGTCACCCTACCATATCTTTCCAGCAGCTGCTAGACACAAGTCCTGGCAAACAACCTCAGGGAGAAGGACTTGGGTGGCTTGACCTTCATCTTGTACAGGATGAAGGCGTTCAGCATCGTCATATCTATGAGATGCAGAAAAACTTTCCAGTACCACCTAGTATTCTTCCTGAGACAGTCGATCTCACCAATCATCATGTCGGACTTGTCCACCAGCCGCATGTTGATATTGTAGTCTAACACAGCATCAGGTTTCATCACAGGTTTGCCTGTCCTACGGTCGACCTTCCCACTGTCTGTCATTTCCCCCTTATGTACGGTGGTGAGCACGTGCACGACCCTCTTGTCATGCCACCGTATTGCCAGCATCTTCTCAGACTTGCGTAGGTGCACGTCCCCTCGCTGCGAGGTTCCTGCCTCTGTGAATTTAGGGAAGTGGGCACGATTACTTTTGACAGTGCCGCAGGAGCCAATGCCGTGCTCTGAAAGGTATTTGGCAAGTTTCGGTGCTGTATAATAGTTGTCTGTATACAGCACATGATTCCCACCAAAATACTTTTCAAGGAGCACTTTCACTACACAGCCTGAGAAGCCAAGGGGGTGTGTTTTATCCAGATCAACAGTGCTGGCTGAATAAATGACGAAGTCAAGGATGTACCCCGTCTTACAGTCACACAGTACAAAGAACTTGATTCCAAAGCGATGGCTTTTGCTTGGAATGTACTGTACAAACCGAAGACGTCCTCTGAACAAAACCAAGGATTCGTCAATGACAACCTTCTGAAAGGGGTGGAAGAATGACATAAACTTATCCTTCATTCTGCTCAGAATCTTCCGGATCTTCCAGAGTGGGTCGGTTTGGGAAGGTACATCGTTGTCGGCAAAGTGCAGGTTTCCCATGATGTTCCAGAAGCGATCTCTGGCCATGTACTTATTGAAGGTGGGTGAGGGTAGTAAGGGGTCCATGGACCAGTATTCTTCCAACTCATGCTTCTTGGAGTGTCGCATGAGCAGCATGAGGGCAAAGAACACATACAGCTCCTGCACTCCCAGCATGGACCACTGTTGCATCTTGGCTACACCTGTACCACTTGCAGCACGTTGTGATTCATACCTGTTGGTCTCATCACATATGTGCTGCATGACTTCGTCATCTAGGAAGGCCAAAAGGTAGTCCACACACTCAGCATTATCGTCAAGAGTGAAGGCAGGCTGTACTCCTGAGGAGCTCTCATCAAAAACTAAATTTTCTGGCACAAAATCGAACCCTTCCGTCCACGCGAAGGCGTCCAGGATTCCCTGTCGTGGCGGTGTAGGGTGGGTGAGGGTGGTGGGTGAGGGTGGTGGGTGGCTGTGAGGCAGATTTACCCCATTCAAGGTCACTCGCACTGACCCTGGGTTGCCGTACAGCACTAGCAGCCATTACTCTAGTACCAACTCTACTTTTACTTGTCCGGGATTTACCTCTTCCTCTACGGCCTGCCTTCACTGTTGATGCTGGTGGTGACTCCGACGACGAAGACTCTGGAGATAACTCAGCAGACGAAGAGGAAGAAATGAGTGAAGTGGGGCTTGGGGAACGGGGAGGTGAATCAACTCGGGACTCATGGCGGGCTGGGTCACGCGGGGCCATTGTTCTGGGGCTAACACGCCGCCTTTTGACTCCCTTCCCAAATTCCTTCCCTTGCTGCACTAATGGCTCCTTTCCCTTGGAGCTAGGGATAACTTCCGACACTGAAGCACTCGTACTAGCACTTTCTGGCACGATTACCTCACCCGGCTATCACACGATTCACCCGAATCGTCAAAATCACTATCCATCATCACCATGGACAATTCTGCTAGTTCACGTGCCACTGCAGAGTCACTAAGTCCTTTCCTGCTTCCCTCACAACTTTTTATGGGTGTAGAGGTCATGGGGCCCTTTGCAATGGGCGCAGAAGCGGCAGAAATGGCAGGGCGCGAGTGCGACATGGTTTGACCACAGCGGAGGACAAGGAACTAATGCCGCGGCTTATCTGAGAAGGCAAGGGTTGACAATGACACTGAGGCTGACAGCTGCTAACTTACATGCTAATAAATTATTGGTAGAAAATCTCGGCAATACATAAAGAAATAGGTAGTTCCAGGTGAATGTAAATGTCACTTAGGCTTCTCCCTTCCTTTCTGATATATATTTTTATTACAGACATAGATTACAAGGCATAATTCAAAGGGGAAATTACTGTGGTAATGTAGCGAATGAATGCACGTGAGGTGTTGTCAGGTGATAATTAGCCAATTCCTGGTGTATAACACTATCACTTACCTTATTTTTTTTTGGTATATATTATTTTGTATAAGTATAGGGCATAGGGCTTATTTCAATGGATGAAATCTGTGGAAAAATCCGGGGGAAATTTGCTTAGCGCAGTGCAGCCTGGGAGGTGAGAGGACGGGGTAATGGAGGGCAGTTAGGGAGGGGAGTCACGAAGGGGGTAAAATCGCTAAAATGTCAACAATGGATGGGAGTACAGATGAGATTTGGAGTGCTGACTAGTGTTGGACATTGGTAGTACTGATAGATGATACAAGCCACCACTTGAAAGGCCGGGATAATTCAAAATAACACAGAATCACAAAAGTGACGCCCCGCGGTATGATCCATTGCGCCCGAGCGTCACGAAAGTGACGCCCCGTGGTTAAGGGGTTAAGGCAACTGCTCTTCCTCAATTTAAATTCATTACCTCTTGTTCTTCCATTATCCAATACAAAAAGATTCTCTCTATCCATCTTTTCCAGACCTCTTACATCTCTAAAAATTGGAATCAAATCTCCTCTTTCCTTTCTCTCACGCAGTGTTGGTAGCTTCAGTTTTTCCAGTCTCTCCTCAGGTGAGGTGACCATATCACAGTTGCATATTCAAGTCTTGGTCTTTTCATGGACATTTCCTCATCTATATAATTAAAAGCCACTCTCATGTTGATCAGTAATTCATATGAGCCTCCAATGATTCTGTTTCTATGCTTTTCTGGCAACAGGTCATCTTGTATAATCACTCCCAATTTCTTCTCCTCTTTTGCTAATTACGTCACTGCCCATTTTATATGTCCATTTTTTTTTTTTTTTTTTCCAATCGCTTCCATTTTTAACACATGACACTTCTTGACTAAGAACTCCTTTTTCCAAGTTTGGCTTCAGCTGTGGAGTTTCTCCACTGGCAGCTTCTTCCAAGTATCAATACATTTAATGCTGTTATGTTTCATGATTTTAGTATCATCTGCAAAAATACTCATGTAACTATTCAGACCTTCTGGCAAATCATTTATATACATCAGAAACATTATTGGAGACAAGACAGGGCCCTGAGGCACTCCTTAGTCACATCTTTCTATTGTGAAACCTTGTCTCTTATAACTGTTCTCATCTGCCTTCCTACCGGATAATCTTCCATCCACTTTAATAGTGTCCCATGCACTTCTCCAAAGGTCTTCAACTTCCACAGCAGACTCTTATAGAGCACCCTGTCAAATGCTTTCTTGAGATCAAGATAGACACAATCTGCCCATCCCTCCCTCTCTTGTATGACATCCATTACCCTACTGAAGAAACCAAATAGGTTGGTAACACATGATCTTCCTTCCCTAAAACCAAATTGTCTTGGTGTTATCACTTCCTTTTCTTCTACATACTTCATCCATCTTTTTCTAATAATTTCCTCACAGATTTTACACACAACACTAGTTAGTAAGTGATACAGGTCTAAACCTGAGTGGATCTTCCCTATTTCCTCCCTTGAAGACTGGCACAATATTTGCTCTTTTCCAGTCATTTGGTAACTGTCCATCTTCCAGAGAGCTCTTAATGATTACAAAAACAGGTCACATTAATTCCTCAACACATTCCTTCAGGATTCATCCAGCCACACCATCTGCTCCCACTGCTTTCCTCACGTCCAAGTCCTTCATTAGCCGTAGCATCTCATTCATGGCACCTGCAATTTCTGCCATTCCGGTCATCCTGGGTTCCATTTCAGGTTCCCTAAATTCTTCTTCCAACACTTAGACAGACTGCAGCTTGTTCATTATTTCACACAATGCCTCTTCCCTTTCATAAGTTTCATCTACATCCCTCATTCATATTACACTGCCTTAACTTTCATTTTACCATTTACAAATCCACAAAATATTTTAGGCTCTTTTTCACATTTAGTTACAATACCTCTTTCATATTTCCCTTCATCCTCTCCCTGCACCCTTACATATTCATTTCTTACCTGCTTGTACTCCCCCCAAGCCCTTTCACTATACCTTCTTCTTACTTTCTTCCAAACTCTTTTTCTTGCCTCATGTTCCATTCTACACCTATTGTTAAACCATTGTTTTTTTCTTTTCCACAGCTCTGGAGAATTCTGGGACATATTTACTAACTCCTGTTTTATATACTTCTATCAAAAATTCATTTTTCTCATCAACATTTGTGATCACATTCATTTTACTCCAATCTACACTTTGGAAAAAGTTCCTCAGGGATGCAAAGTCTGCCTTCCCATAACTGTATCTAGTTTTTCTGTGCTTTTCATATCTTTCTCCATCCCTTACTCCAACATTTCCATCTCAATAACCAGAGATAATCATTTTACCAAAGGGGCATTGGTAGGTTACGTTCTTCACATCATTTGGGTCCTTTGTGAATACCAAGTGGAGCCTTGATGGTTCGTCGTCTCCTCTAATCCTTGTATTATCTTTAATTAAATTAGTTAATATGTTTTCCATCACCAATGCCATTAATTTATTTCCCCATGATTCCTCAATGTTCCCAGCATCCATACTTTCCCAGTCAACTTCTCTACAGTTAAAATCTCCCATGATTATTATGCTATTTCTTCATTAAATTAACATATCAAGATTAATAATAGATTTTCCTATTAACTGTTCACAATCTATTTTGTCAATGTCCTAGTTTTGGAAGGACACATAAAATACAGTAATCCCTCCAATATCCGACGTAATAGGGCCATAGGCAGGTCCAGATAGTGGTCTTGTCCGGATATTGGGCCCCAGCTTATGGACTTGTACTTATGGACCCTAACTCAGAGAAACACCTATACAACTCCCTCTGGACATGCATAGCATCTATTTAAGACCCAAATCACACCAATAAGGGGCATAAAAGACTCAAATAAATGCAAAAGAACCATAAAATGAGGTTTTAGAGGTGAGTTTATACAATATTAAACATTCTGGGTACTTACAAGTCCTGGCTCCTGGACTGGTTTGAACTGCCAGTTTGCAGTCCACAGTTAATCCTCTGAACTCTAAATTCTAATTTCTTAACACTGCACAACACTGTATATTCCTGTGTGTTCTAGTGGCGAGGTATTGCAGTTTATTCACTGTTTATTAAAAAAAAAACAAGCATCTGTGGCTTGCATTGCTATGAGCATGTGCTCTCGATTGGAGTTAAGCTGTGACTGTTGATGATGGCGGGGTAACAGAGTTGCCAGATCGCAATGGCCACATTACCAATCTCCTCAACTTTCATTAGCTAATTTAACTTTTCATTACCAAATTCATAAAGCTAGCATTTATTCTTCACTAATTATATATACAAGTGGAAATACATGCAATCACTCTCCTTATAATTAACACCATGTTGATTATTTTCACGCTATGTAGGGTAGCAGATTAATCAGAGAGAGCAAACAATCCACCATCTCCATCCTGTGTATCCTCATACATGTGAAAAATCCATTTGGTAATGCAATATTCTGATTCATTACCAAACGAATTTTTCATTACCAAATTGCCCCACACTTGGTAATGAAAAATACCAAATGGCAACCCTGACAGGGGAGGGGGGAGGAAGGAAGGGGTGAAGGGACCATGGTGTAACAGCTGTTCGGCGCCAGGCGGCAATTTCAAATTACGGGTGGGAAAAAAAAAAAAGTCAGATTTTTTTTCGAATTTTTTGCGGTTTTTGGCCCATTTTGGGAATATTGGATCCCAGGATGATTATGTCCGGTTAGTGGGGATGTTCGGATATTGGGCGTTCGGATATTAGAGGGATTACTATTACATCTATTTTTCTCTCCATAACCGCCTCTCTTTCCATTCCCAAAAGTTTAGCCATATTACTTTTATCTATCTATCTATCTAATACCAGACACCTTAATCCCTTATACGGGGTGGCCACGTACAATTCGCCTCCACATCACCCTGTCCCCCGTCATTTCACTGCCCTGCTCCCAATTCACCCCCCCCCCCTCTCATATACCTCTCCACTCCATCCCTCCATTTCATCCTTGGCATTCCCCTCCATCTCTCCCCCTCCACCTCACTTACATACACTCTCCTCATCAGTCTCTTACTCTCCATCCTCTCCATGTGGCCAAACCACCTCAGTGTGTTTCTCCTAATGCTTCCAATCACATCCACATCCACACCACAATGCTTCTTCACATCCTCATTTGTCAGTCCGTCTCTGCATGTGACTCCATAGGCTCCTCTCAAATAACTCATTTCCACTGCTCTCACGCTTGACTTGTGTCCCTCCAACGACATCCAAGCTTCACTTCCATATGTTAGAGTTGGTATCACAATACTGTCATGTAATAACTTTTTCATTTCCATGCTCACTTCCCTGTTTCTTATCACTGCCTTCAAGGAACCAGCAACCTTTCTTCCTTGTTGTACCCTTTCAAGCACTTCACCCTCCTGACTTCCATTATTACTCATCACATTACCGAAGTACTTAAACGTACTCACATTTTCCATTTCCTCATCATCCAGTCTCACAGCATATTCACTGACTTCACCTCTCTTGAAGACCATAACTTTACTCTTCCCTACAGTCACCTTTAGATTCCATTTCTTACACACTCTCCCAGACTCATTCACCAAGCCTTGCAGCTCCCCTTCGTCTTCACTTAACAACAGTATCATCCGCAAACAAGAGCACAGGGAGTTTCCAAACACTGCCCTCTCTCATTAGGGCCACTCCAACATCCACTGCCCAACCTTGTATCTCTTTTATAACCCCATCCATATACAGATTGAACAACCATGGAGACATGACACATCCCTGTTTCAACCCAATCTTCAAATAGAAAAACTCACTCAGTTCACTATCCACATGCACTGCAGCCTTAGCACCCTCATACATACTCTTCACAGCATTCAACAACTTCCCATCTACTCCATATATTCTTAATACTTTCCACAATCCTTGTCTACCCTTCCTGTCATATGCTTTCTCCAAATCCATGAAGGCTGCATACAGCTTCTTTCCCTTCTCTAGAAACTTTTCCACTAAAGATCTAAGAATGAATATCTGATCTACACAACCTCTTCCCTTCCTAAACCCTCTCTGCTCTTCTCCAACTAATTCCTCTGTTATTTACCTAACTCTGTCAATAAGTATTCCACCATATACTTTTCCATTACACTAAGAAGACAGATGTTCCTATGATTACCACACACTTCTTTTTCCCCTTTCCCTTTGTACAAGGAAATAATTATACCCGACTTCCAATCTTCCGGGACTCTTACCTTCCTCCCAGGCCAATCTGCACATCTTCCACATCCACTCTACTACTATCTCTCCCCCATGCTTCAACATTTCACCACACACTCCATCAATTCCTGGGACTTTCCCCATTTTGACTTTCTTCATTGCTTCCACAACTTCCATCCTGCCGATTTCTTCCTGTCTTCTCACCTCCCTCCTTCTCCCAGCCATTCTCCAGTCACTTATACTCACATTACTTTCATTCTCTATGTTTCATTCTCTATTATTTCAATTTCTATATTTTTTGTTCTTAAGTAAGTACCAGTTAAAATCATTACACCTCCCCCAAACTTGATTTCTCTATCCTTCCCTCCAAATATTATAACTGATCCCCCCCAGATAATTTTGTATCAACGTCTTGGGGCAATATAGTCTTCATCAAGCAAACAAATTCAGGTTTCTTTTCATTTATATAGTCTACAATTTCCCTTTCTTAGATATTATCCCATCTACACTACTATACATGATACTTAGATTTACTGCCCCGGTTTTATCTTCACTCATTCTTCTCTTTTCCGTATTCATGTCCATAGCCCTTGTTTCCTTCACTTCTAGTTCCTCACATACCACTTCCTTACTTTCATATCCATCACTCTCCAAAAAAAAGTTTAACATTCTTCCTCTGTCCTCCTGTCATGTTTTTCATTTACTTGTTCCTTCAAAGATTTTAAAACTTTCTCCTTCATTCAGATCTTTTCTTACTATAATATTTTCCATCCCTGCCTCTTTACTTAGTTTCCAGGTCACTTTAAGTATATCATTTACTACACTTTCTGATGACAACTTAACTTTCACTGGTCTTGCTTCTCCCTTCTTATACAGCCCTATCCTCCTTACTTCCTCATTTTCTTTTTCCCACTTGCTTCCTTCTGGATTGATCTAACCTAATTTTTTCTTACTTGATTTGAGTCCCTCTCAACTCTCACAGATCTAACCTTTTCTTCATCCTCCCTGATTCTAAAATATTACCATACATGTTCCTTTCTACTGTTTCTCTCACCACTTTCTTCTTTTTTTCTTGTTCATTTTCCTTTCTTCCTGAATGGTTTCCCTTAAGCTGACCACCACCAAGACATAAAGTAACTTGGTGGTGGGATGAGGGTGTAGAAGCTGCAGTTAAGGAGAAAAGAAGGCTTTTCCAGGAATGGAAGAAGAGTGGTAGCAAAGAGGAATATTTGGCTGCCAAGCATAGGGCTAGAAGAGAGGAATACAGGGCAAAGTCTGAGTCACAGGGACTTTTACTTGACAACCTAAATCATGGGGAAAGGAAAAATATGATATTTAGGGTGGCAGGTCAGGTGAAGAGGGATAATCGGGATATTATAGGTGAGCAGTGTATGAAGAATGATGAAGGAAGGGTAGTGGTGAACAGTGAGGATATTAAAGATGCATGAAGAGAGCATTATAACCGGTTGTTGAATGAGGAGTTTGACTGGGACGGAGAAGGTTTGGAGCCAGCAGATCCAGTGTCTGGCCCTTGGCCTTTGATTGATGCTGCTACTGTGAGTGAGGCAATAGGCAGGATGAAGGTGGGGAAGGCAGCAGGTGTGTCTGGGTTGACTGCCGAAATGTTGAAGGTCTCAGGTGATATAGGGGTGAAGTTAGTCACTGACCTGATAAATAGGATTATTTATGAGTGTGTTGTCCCAGATGATTGGCTGAAGCGTGTAATTGTAAATGTGTATAAAGGGAAGGGTGATGCCCTGGAAAGAGGAAATTATAGAGGAATAAAACTTTTAGATCAGATAATGAAGGTAATGGAGAGAGTTTTAGAAGGTATGATTAGAGAAAGACTGAATATTGATGAGATGCAGTTTGGGTTTATGCCAGGTAGGGGGACCACTGATGCCATATTCATTGTTCGACAGCTTCAGGAAAAATATATTGGTAAAAGAAGGGATCTTTATTTTGTTTTTGTTGATTTGGAAAAGGCCTCTGACAAAGTCCCTAGAGAGGTGGTGAAGTGGGCAATGAGAAAGCTTGGCTTGGAGGAGTGGCTGGTTAGGGTGGTTATGAATATGTATGTGGGTGCTCACACCCAGGTAAGAGTGAATGGAGATTTGAGTGATAGGTTTTCCGTGAATGTTGGTGTGCATTAGGGGTCAGTTTTGAGTCCCATGTTGTTTATCATGGTACTTGAAGCCCTTTCACGTGACTTTAGAAACGGACTCCTGTGGGAGTTGTTGTATGCTGATGATTTGGTGTTGATTGCAGAGAATGAAAGGGAGGTGAAGGAAAGGTTTAGGAAGTGGAGAGATGGTATGGGGCACAAGGGCTTAAGGGTAAATGCAGATAAAACAAAAGTGATGATATCTAGGGTTGGTGGCGGTACTGTCAAAGACAAGGGAGAGTGGCCATGTGCAGTTTGCCACATAGGCGTGGGAAGTAATTCCATTTTGTGCGGTGTTTGTGATAAATGGGTGCATAAGAGATGTAGGGGTATCAGAGGTAGACTGCGAGATAATGCTGATTTTATGTGTATGGCGTGTCGGGGAGAGCAGGTGGAGATTATCCGATGTGAAAGAATTGAACTTGCTGGTGAATCTCTTGAGTGTGTGGAAGAGTTTTGTTATTTGGGAGACATGTTGTGTGCTGGAGGTGGGGCTGGAGCTAGCTCTGTGGCTAGGGTGAGAAGTGGTTGGAAGAAGTTCAGGGAGCTCTTGCCTCTCCTGACAATGAGAGGACTCTCCCTACGTGCTAAGGGGTCTTTGTATGCAGCATGTGTTAGGAGTGTAATGCTGTATGGTAGTGAGACCTGGGCAGTGAAGGAGGAGGATATTTGCCGGCTCAGACATACAGAAATGACAATGATTAGGTGGATGTATAATATGTCCCTGCGTCCAAGGTCTGGGGGGGTTCACGATGGAAGAGTTGGAGTGTATTGGTGTTGTGATGAGGAGAGGTAGATTGAGATGGTTTGGACATGTGGAGAGGATGGGGGATGATAATTGGGCGAGGAAGGTGAGAAGTGTTAATATTGGGGGTGGGGTACGAGGGGTAGACCGAGAAAGACATGGGACAGGGTCATTAAGTGTGACCTCAGGGTTAAGGGACTGAACAGGGAGGCTGCAATGGATCGTGCAGCATGGAAAGCCGCCATTAGGTGACCAAGGCCGACGCATGCAAGCATGTTGGAGCCTTTAAAAACGAAAACGAAAACGATCCCACAGCAGTGACCAGCCAGCCAATCAGAACATGTTATGTCACCCACGTACGGCCAATTAGAGCTGCCAATTTTCTCAAGTGTGGCGCTTTACCTGTTCAGTCTTAGTGTCACTTCTGCCGAGTGCAAAGCATCCCTTGAGTGCCGATGCAAAGGTGGTGCTTTGCACTTTACTGTTTTCTTCCATATTGCCCTTAAAAAAGCAATTCACCTTCATCATAGTATTGGACAGTGATACTTTTTTGGTTTGAATAAGAAAAACACAATAAAAATGGCTGCAAAATGCTCACAAAGTCTGGCAACACTCTAACAAAATAATATTTTTCTGCTGATGACAATTTTAACAATGAAAATATTATTGTGCAAAATTTCTTAGATACTGCCCTTAAAGTACTCAAATTTATGCACCTTATGTCCAAATTTTAAAAACTAAAACTAAAAAACATTTCTATGAACTTTTTGATGTCGCCAGACTCTGAGGGCGATTTGTGGAAAATGGTAAATGTGTCACTTTGCCCCTTGTAGCGTGCAGAGCCTCAAATAAGGGAGGAGATGGACCACAGGCCCTACCTGGCTGCACAGCCCCAAACCTTGGCAGAGGATCAAGGCAGTGGCTGTGGCAGTGGCCTTAGGGCATCTTGCCAGGAGAGCTACAGGGACTCTTTTCAAGCACACCTTGGACTGTGACTACCCCACCATAATACACCCAATGATAGGACAGCCTCCTGGGGCGCTATTCCCAGGTTCAGGCCCCTCTCTACTAGGCATAAGTGGCAGCCTAGGAACCAAAAGTCCTGCACCCTCTGACACAGATGTAAGCCCCATCCTATCCTGGCCCCAAAACTATGCAGACAGAGCCAGCACCACACAGAAACTGATTGAGAAAAGCAGCAATATAATTTTAATGGGTGACTTCAATTGTAAAGAGGTGAACTAGGAGGAATGGGACTCAGGAGGCGGCGAGGATTCGTGGGGCACTATATTATTAAATATAGCAATGAACAATGTGATGACGCAATGGGTCAAAGAAGAGACAAGGTTCCGAGGTGAGGACACACCAGCAAGACTGGACTTACTGTTTACCAAAGAACCCGATGTAATAGAATCCTTGAAATATCAGTGTACTATTGGAAAAAGTGATCATGTGGTCATTGAGTTCCAGATGATAACAGGGAATGTGGAGCCAAGAGACGAGCTTTATAGGCAGGGAAGGTACAACTTTGGGAAAGCAAACTTTACAGGATTGAGAACATTTTTTGAAAATGCAGATTGGAGAAAATTCAGCGAAACAACAGAGATACAGAGGAAGTGGGATATTTTTCTAGACCTGTATAATTCGGGAGTGGAAAAATTTGTGCCAAGGGGAAAGGAGAAAGAAAACAGGAAAAAAGAGTGGTTTAATAAAAGGTGTATGATAGCAAAGAAAGAGAGAGACACGTCGTGGAACAATTGGAGAAAAAGAGATAACAACAGAACAAAGGAAGAATACAAAAGAACCAGAAATGAATACACAAGAATACACAGAGAAGAAGAATGGAATTTTGAAAAAGGTATAATAGACAAATGTAAGGATGAACCCAAACTGTTTTATAGATTTGTTAATGGCAAACTGAAACAAAAGGAAGGAATCACCAAACTGAAAGTAGGAGAGGTCTATAAGGATGCGGCAATGCAAGCAGAAATAATGAACAAACGTTTCCAGTCAGTTTTCACTAATGAAAAGGAGTTTGTGGAAGCGAAGGTAGTGACTAGAAATGTAGTGATAAAAGATATAAAAGTGGAAGTACAGGAAGTGTATAAACTACTAGAAACTCAAGATGTAAGGAAAGCCCCAGGACCAGATGGAATCTCTAATTGTGTACTGAAGGAATGCAGAGAACAACTGGCAGATAAGATTCACAGTTTGATTGTGTGTTCTCTGGAAGAGGGGAAAGTGCCTCAAGAATGGAAGATGGCAAATGTGATACCAATTTATAAGGTAGGAAACAAGGAAGAACCCCTGAATTATAGACCAGTGTCACTAACCAGCATGGTCACAAAATTGTGTGAAAGAATTCTGAAAGATAGATGGATAAAATATCTGGAAGAGATGAATATTTTGGCTGATAGTCAGTTTGGATTTAGAAGTGGAAGGTCATATGTTTCCAACTAGTTGAGTTTTTACTCAAGAGTGATTGACGTGCTTCAGGAAAGAGAAGGTTGGGTGGATTATGTGTATTTAGATTTGGAGAAGGCCTTTCACAAGGTACCCCATAAGAGACTAATGTGGAAACTAGAGCATACAGGAGGACTGAAGGGGAACCTCCTAGAATGGATGAGAGACTTTTTGAGAGATAGACAAATGAGGACAGTAATAAAGGATAAGATGTCTGGATGGAGGGAAGTAACAAGTGGAGTCCCACAGGGCTCGGTGTTGGCGCCAGTAATGTTCCTGATTTACGTAAATGATATGGTAGCTGGAGTGAACAGTTATGCAAGTCTGTTTGCTGATGATGCAAAGATCATGAGGAAGGTAGTTGTTGAGGAGGATTGCAAAATGCTGCAGGAGGATCTGGATAGGATACACGAATGGAGCCGGATGTGGGAAATGAAATTCAATGCAAAGAAATGTAAAATATTGGAAATGGGTAAAAGTACCAAGAGGCCATCTTTGAATTATTTGATGGAATATGAACCAATCACAAAAGCGAGAGAAGAGAAAGATTTGGGTGTGCTGGTCCAGGACAGCTTGTCACCTGAAAAACACATTAACAAGACAGTTAGAGAGACGTATAAACTCCTGACTAATATAAGAGTAGCTTTTCATTATATGGATGAGGAAATGATGAAAAAATTGATAGTGGCCATGATTCGCCCCAGGTTGGAATATGCAGCAGTAGTGTGCTCCCCACACAAAAAGAAAGATATAAACAAGATTGAGAGAATACTGAGAACAGCAACCAAGATGGTCCCCAGTCTTGCAGATCTGCTGTACAGAGAGAGACTGGAAAAGCTGGATTTGCCCTCCTTAGAAGAAAGGAGAAAGAGAGGCGACATGATTGCAGTGTTCAGGACCATTATGGGAGTAGATAAAATTGACAAAGAAGATCTGTTTTTATGGGATAAGAGAGTAACAAGAGGACACGGAATGAAACTGAGGAAGCCAAGCTGCTTGAAGGATATCAAGAAATATAGTTTTCCTTATAGATGTATAGACCTGTGGAATAACCTGGACAAAGAGATCATCCAGTCTAAAAACTTAAACGAGTTTAAAGCTAAATTTGACTTATTGAGAAACAGAGACGGGACCCCACGAGCGTAGCTCATTTCCTGTATATCACAATTAGGTAAATACAATTAGGTAAATACATCCCCTTAAGTCTGCCACTAAGTAGCAGGGGCAAAGTGTTGTGGCCACATACCCTTGCTGGCACCAACCCCTATGATGTAATAGGGTATGATGCATGGTATGTAAAGTGCACGTAGAGAACTTCGTAAGACAGTTAAAGAAAGGTGTTTGGGACAGTATGTTGGCCTACTCTTTGTGTTGGTGTCACAATGAATTAAGTCAGCAAATAGGGATGGTCAGGATAGTATTGATGGCCAGTGAAACAGGAGCTCCAGCTCTCCCTATCACCAGCTTCCCTATCCTCCTTAGCGGTACTGCTCTGATCAGCTGGTGCTACAGCCTAGTCCTTTAATGGATATAGTGTTCATAATTTGCAGACAGTAAACTGAAGGATTTTAAAATAAAACCATACAGCCCCCTATCTGCAGGCTGGAGAGGTGTAGTGCTATATTACTATAATGTCCTCCCTGACCTTCAATCTCCCTTTCCATCCATCATGCCCCTCACACCTCCACATGGGTATATGTGATGGAAATATAAACAAACAACAAGTGAACAGCAAAGCCCTTGTGGCATGCAACTGGTGCTGTAATCGACATGATTCGCTGAACCGACATACGGTATCGCTGATATTTGCATTTTTTCCAATATCGAACTGATACCGATTTTTACTGTCAATATCGGGATATCAGATATGGATGGAAGAAACATTAAAATGACCTCTACTGAACTGTTTGGTCAGTGTTTTGTTTAATGCCATGGGAAAGGATGTTGTTACCTGGACAATGTTTTACTGCTTAATATTCTTACTGAAACTCACTAAAGGTTAACAATAATAAGTGGGTGAGTGGGAAAGGAAGGGGGGGGGGGGGCATATAGTAACTGACAGCCAAAAGCAGTGAGTTGGATGTGCCATACTGTGTACTGTTGGTGCATGAGTGTGGTGGCCATGTGAGTTTATGTACGTAAATAAAGTACACACACTGTCGAAATAAGCGTGAAAAGCCCACATCCATTAGTTATTATATTCTTTATTTAGTCACAGTATTTAGTCTTTCTTCTCACTGTAATTTAAACAGTGATTTACTGTATATAATAAGAAAGAAGGCAGTAGATGGGGGCAATAAGAGGATAGTAACTCTGAGACAAGGGGTTGAATGACACTTGGCAACTTTGTTTTAGCTCAGCTTATGCAATGAAACAATCTTTTAGTTGATGGAAAAATGTTACATATAGATCTTGTCTTGGCTTCTTCATTACTACTCTGTACATACAAGGCTTGCAATATGGTACCAGTACTAATGTATGCAGGGTACGTACAGTATGTACATTAAGCAACAATAATCGTGTCGTGAAATTTGGTGAAAACATAAGCTAACGGGCTAAGCGTCTGGTACATTCCGCCGTCTGTCATACAGACGGTTCATAATGTTTCACGAGTTACATTTAATCTTTGGACAAAACCGCGACACGACTACTGTTGCTCACTGTACATATATAGACAGATACATAAATAGACTGACAGATAGATAGACAGATATAAAGTACCATATACACAAAGGAAAGACAGTAAACTGAAGAATGTGAACGTCTTCTGATAATGCGTATGTATGGGTGATCGTGTGTAAGCTATTAGTGTTTGTGTGCATGAATGATGTCCAGATTCGAGCGCCAACTCTGAACGAATATTTAGCACGACAGAAGGCACTGACCAAAAAGCGCTGTTCTTTTCAACCACAGAACCTTCAGCGCTAAGCATATCAGACTGAATCAGATGTACTTTACTGAAGACTGTCTTAAAATCTAGAAAAACATGAGATTTTCAGTGTGTGTAATGTGAGCCACAACGACACTACACTACCTTCATATGTGAATGAAATACACTGGTCTTAGCCATTCATGCTTTATTTCATGGAAAGTGGTTTTAATCATGATATATGAGGAACAGTCCTTGCCTACTAGTGTGCTAAACTCAGTCTCTGGAATTAAAGCAGGTCCAGTTTTTCCACTGTGAATTAATTCTAGGCTGGTCTGGCCTGAAATGACTGATGATCAAAATGTTACGTACGATTAAATATAAATGCTGTTTCATTTTATGGCTAAAGGCCAACCGGCCAAGATTTTACGTACGGTACTTTCAAGTATAAATGCTGTGCTTTATTACTGTATTTGGGTAATGACTAGAAGCTTACATACATTATGTGTTTCATACAATGTTAATTACTAGTACCTGTCTTAAATTTAGACGCTATATGTTATTTGTTTACTAACTGTCTAATGACTGTGTGTCGTGTAATTTTAGGAAAGCACAAAAGGCATGATATGTGCTTTATGTTTCCCATTACTTGCCCACAGGCAAAGACGTTGCTCACTTACGAGAACAGTATTAATGTGTCTTGAATCAATTTAAAATATGAAGGTATAGTACAGTTATAACTTCTTTAAAACGAAAATCCAAATGAAAAAGCTAAAAGAACTGTTATATTTCAATGTAAATTAAATTATTAATATAATTATTTTTATGTACCAGCATTTTTTTCACGTTCGCTAAACAAATATAAGATTTGCAAGTAACGACCGAAAATAGCACTAAATTCCTTAAACTCTAAGAAAGGCAGTAACTAAGTTGTGTATATTATTTAATTATATACATTTTACTGAAGATTAATAGAAAAAACTAAAAGAAACTGAATTTCTGCTCACAGCTCTTGTACCACTGAAGGTAAACATTAAGCCTAAGCCATACCACTAACGGAACGCCACCAATGTGTATATGTGTATCATCAAACTTGCAAGTTTATACCAGTCCACCATAGCTACTAAACAGAAGACTGCTGTCTGGATATTTGTGTCAAGCTTCAGTCTAAATATTCTGTATGTTTTAGTTCATGCATTTTACCATTTAAGACAGTCAACAGATTATGGGACAAGACCGTATCTTTGAAAAACAATCATTACAGCTTTAATTCACTTCTAAAATGATGGAAAAATAAGTGCCAGAGTCTAGGGTCACTGGGTAAAACAAAATTTTTTTTGTTTTTCATCGTTACTCAGCCGATTCTGATACGAATTCAATTATCAGATAAATTATCACTTCCGATACCAATATTAATCTGCTTCTGCCTGCCAATTTAGAGCAATACATGTCGCTAAACTCAAACATGTAATGCTATCCAAGAGGAGGTTCATGAGTATGTAGATCTCTTGCCAATGAATCTTCACTGAAAATTCTCCTCTCTGTCAGGTGATCTAAAGTACATAAAACCATTCTAGGTCTAGTATATAGGCCTAGATAGGATATATAGCTCTGTAGCATTAAATTCTCCAAGCCACCAAATGGAGGATGTCTAACACCTACCATTTTCTGTAAACATCCTCGGTGTAAATATGTGGACCATGGAACATTATTCCATCTAAACTCATCCTGTTCCTTACCTAGTTTGTGTTCTGTAATCCTTTGCATCCATCCATCCATCATCCAATCCTACTTTGCCCCATGAGGACCACAGAAGCCCGGGGCTGGGCAAGTTGGGCCTGACATTTAGGATGACACTGACCTTTTTCATTAGTATTATACCTTACACCTTCCTATATTCAAGAAGACATCAACTCACGTGCTTTTAGTTGTGGAATACTTCTTCACTAGCTTGGAGTGTGATTTCTGCAACTGACTCTTCCTTTTCTCTTGCTGCTGTGCCATGCTCTGACGCTCCTGTGGGTGTAGAAAAAGGTATACTCTTTTCTTTCCATATCAAAGATCATTAATGTACAAAACAGGACAACACAGTAAATGATAACAATTAATCCCTTATTACCCCTCTTCCAAAGTTAAGAAAGTAAGTAGTATTCGATATCGCAAACAATAATAAACTACTGGATGTGGTACCTAGTACTAAGAACACTATGGATGAAGTGTTTTGTATCTGTTTTTAACAACGATGGAAGCCAAGTCAATTTCTGTTCAAAGATTTGTATCTGAAAATAAAAGCATGCAAATATTAGATGACTGTAACAATGAGTTAAAAACAAGAAACAGTACAAAAATAATGGGATGTCTATCAACAGTGAAATATGGCAACTCAGGTTCACTGAATGAGAGGTCAAATTTATTAAGAGGAGGAGAGATGATGAGACTAAACAACTTTTTTCTCCACTCTGTTGAGAAGAGCTATATATGGAGAAATTGGAGAGCTCCCAAACACACAAGAGTTGTACTCCACATAAATAACAAGAAGGGAAATACTAACCTGTCTTTTACAGACATAAGCAGGTAAGAAAGAGTTGCTAGAGTGCCATCCCAGGCTGATGACAGGGATCAATCATTCATAATCATTCATACCCCTAGAATCTTGCATCCGCATCGCAAGCCTGACAATCTACACAATCTTTTTTGTACAGTACACACACTTCTGATACACCGGCCAGAGAGTCAATTCATCAACTATTAAGTTAAAAACTGAGGTGCCAAATCTTTTGTCACATGCTCCTCCAAAACATATATGATCTCCTGTCAACTCCTCCTTCATACCAACTTCCACACCTTGCATTCTCATACACTCATTAACATAATCCTCCATCATCTTCTTGGACAATTACACTCTCTCCCACCTTCAAACTTACTCGCATATACTCTTTTCATCATGTTATTTGCATCCCTTGTCTCTATACTACTATATCAACATACAGTACTTTCTTACTCCACATCTCTAGTAAATCATACACCTTGGTCCCAATTAGCACATGATCAAACAGCATGATTCCCAAATATTGCAAGCTGTCTCTTAATATCCACAATGTCTGAAATTAACAATCCTGGTGAAGCCGCCACAACAGAAGATGTGATTAATGCAGCATTTATCGAGGACGCATTACAAGAGGCAGGACAAGAGGAGGTTACACCGATGCCAACAACACCAGGAGAGCTCTCCATGACACAGATCAGCTGAATCTTGGCTGCTGTAGATGCCTTAGCCCTTTGGCTGCTGCATCCATGACCACAACCTACCTACTGTACTGTATGTGCTAAGTGCAGAGAAATAGGGGGAAAAAAATGGTGTTTTCCACTCGCGTTATAACCCATTTATTCTTAATCTTAAGAGCTGAAATTTTTGTCAGACAAACTTCAGTCTTTCTGCTATCGTTTGCAACAAACTGCATGTCGTTTGCAAAAATCTGAGAGAATACATGGTGTCTTTTGATCGTCTGATGCTGGAAATAGCCCCGTGAGGCAGAAATTTCCACCAAGCCACAAGATTTTTTTCATACAAAAGCGGGTTACTACCACATTACCTCATCACAATAATTACAATAATAATTTAAAAAAAACTTCCAAATGGTCTCGCATGATTTTATTGCGATATTCCAAAGTATTTACGATACTATAGCGAAACAGTAATGATGTGAGGAAAATCATTACAAACATTATAAAACTTCATGAAAGACTTTTATTACCACTTACTTTTATAAAACTTATTGATATACAGTAATGTCATTTCTGAGTCATTTCATAGCATGGCTGCACAGTTTGCAACTGCAAAAATGCTCGCTAGCTAATGCGCTTTGCATATGACTTCAATGATTACTGCAAAAATATTTTATCAAAATAATTCACAATATAATAAAAAAAAAACATTTTCAGCCACTCTCGTATGATTTCAGTGTGATTTGGGTGCGTATTACTTCGTATTACAGGCAAAACCCTGATTTACGATACCCCTAGATGCAATACCCTAGAATAGTGATAGGGGTAGAAATACCACCCTACCCTGCCTATTGTAGGCCTACCCACGGGTCTGCAATGGGTTTTTATTGTTTTTTAACCGATTTTGATAATATTTTAGACTTAAATACTGTACAGTATTGTGTTTAGGGGTTTTTATAAACTGTTTTTAGACTTAGATTTACATTCTAAATAAATGTTTGAAAATAAGAGAGAAGAAAATAAAGAAGCACAGCAACCAGAACAGTAGCTAAAATGACACTAAGAGGGGCCTTTGAACAGGCTATTCTGACCACATCATCGATCAATAAATCATGTGTTTACATTCAGGCTGTTCAAGGGAAAACGCTTTGAAAATACAAATGAATTTCTAAATAAATGTTGGAAAATATAAGAGAAGAAAATAAAGGAGCTCAGCAACCAGAAGAGTAACAAAAAGGACATAAAGAGGGTGCCGAAAAGGCTATCCAGATAGCATCATTGATCGCATTCCCTGTCAAGAAAATTCTCCTTTTAATACATCGATTCACCATTACAACAATTCGCACCTTGGACGATTATGCATCATTCATACATTATTATTATGTATAACGGATATTTATTTAATTGTCCAAGGACCCTCTGATGGTGGAAATGTATACAATGCTGCTGCTTCTTCTCTACCAAGTTTGAACATGAGTTGGAGATTGCATTCTTCAATGACCTTGACTGGGTACAAGTGAGACCAGCACTGGTTTTAGGCTTCAGTTAGCTTCTTTTACAACTGTTAGGCCATTCAGATTGGCTTTAAACTTTTTTTGGACTCATTTGGGTGGGTTTAGGACTTGGCTGGGGTGGAAACCCAAGGCTCAGAAATGCATCCCTATATTTTACATATTAAATGTACCCAGAGATACAATACTCTGCCTAGTGATGGGTTTTTACCTAACCAATTGCATCATTAAACCAGGGTATGCCTGTATTCATGAGAGAGAGAGAGAGAGAGAGAGAGAGAGATGCAACAAACCAATTTAGACAAGGTCATCGAAGGTGTGTGTACACATGCGTGTATGAACGTATACTATTATTCTGTACGAGGATAATTATCAGTTTAAAAGTTTAACCCCTGAAGTAGGAGTCACTCATCCACCAAATGAATTTTCCCCCATACATCAAGTATATAAATTAGTGTGATATCATATGGTGCATCATTTATTATTTTATTCATTAAACACAGAAAAATAAGTTTAGGTTGCCTTCAAGGATTTAGCAGAAAACAGCTCAAAATACTGGAAAATTTTCCTTTATATATATATATATATATATATATATATATATATATATATATATATATATACGGTAAAACCTAAATATAACGGACTTCAATAGACCAAAATTCACTTTTATTGGACTTGAGGAGCTACCAGACTAAATTCCCATATATAGGAAAAAGCCTGATAAAGCCCGAAGCAGTCCAGACTGCCTGACCACTTCAGGTATGTTCACCACAACAAGGTAAATAAAAGACATGTTTATCAGTGTACAGTACAGTATCATTATATATATTATACCATTTGATTATTGTAGTGAAGTTATAACACAGTACAGTACAGCAATGGTAGTCAAAACAGTTTAAAAACCATTCATGCCATCCGGACTAATGTCTGATATATCAGAAAAAGTCCGGATTAGCAGGGGGAAGTCCAGACATTGCTTTCATCGAAATTTTGCATTTTTCAGAATGGCTTGGGCCCCAATTAGTCACTTATAGTGAGGTCTTACTTATATATAAATATATTACATACGGTATATATATATATATATATATATATATATATATATATATATATATACAGTATCTATCTGTCTGTCTATCTATCTATCTATATATATATATATATATATATACAGTACAGGTAACTCGCACGGTACACGATCTCGCGGAACGCGCTCGCAATTATACACGGTAAGGGCTGGGATACATATAAGACAACGTAAGATTAAAAAACCATCATGAAAACTACAAATTAACGCAGGAGAGGTCTTTGAAAGATCAAATCCTCGAACGTCACCGCAGCGCGCGGTTTGTTTTGATTACGTGACGATCTAGGCGGGAAATTATTCAGTGAGTGAGACATTCCCGAGTACAGTAGCACAGTATTTGTAAGTTAAATATTTAGAGTACTGTACTGTTCTGGTAAGTTTATGTGCAACTTAAAGTACTATTAAATAACGTTAAAGCAAGAAATAAAGTCTTATAACCAGTTTACCTGATAGGCGTCAGAATATTGCCTTTTTTATTTGTTCGTTTTTTCCACAGTACTGTACAGTATTTGTAAGTTAAATATTTACTGTTCTCGTATGTACTGTACTTGTAAGCACTTAAATAAAGTTAAATCATTAAATAAAGCCTTGTAACCAGTTAACCCGAATTATGTGATTACCCATGATCGGCGTCGGAATATTGCCTTTTTTGTTTGTTCGTTAAACTCTTACTGTACTGCTTTTCTACAGTACTGTGTTTGTAAGTTAAATATTTACTGTTCTGGTATGTACCTGTAAGCAATTAAAGCATTAAATAAAGCCTTGTAACCAGTTAACCTCATTTATATGATTACCCATGATCGGCGTTGGAATATTGCCTTTTTTGTTTGTTCGTTATAGACTTATAATAAGAGAAAAATACATTTTTGTCTTGGTATCTTTACCTATTTGCTCAGGTTTGCTGTAATGGTTTGGATCATTTGATGCAATGCAAATTGTAGAAAACTGTGAAAATTTTTGGGAAGTGAACGAAAATCTGGGACATGAGACTGACCTTGACTTCACCCTCTCATGTGATATCTGTCAGTTCACCACCTGGTATCGTGATGAGTGGATGTACGATTTTTTCGCTCGTGGCCATGCCTAACCACACATAGTTACATCCATTATCTCGACCCAGACAGAAAATACAATCTTTTTCCTCCTTTGCAAAACACAAACAACCACCCTGTTTACGAGACAGCAATATATATTGCGAAAATAACAAGGTAAAATGACAGAGAAAGATGAACATGTTATGACGGAAGAAGTACGTTTTCCCCGTCTGTAAACGTATTTATTTCTGCTTTGTATCTATATTCGTAATAATTAGACTTATTGTTAGTTCTGAAACTGCATTACGATTCTATTATTAGCCATACTCTTGGTGTGGGAGCTGGAAGTTGTGACACAACTTCCTTATTGCTAATCGGACTGACCCTCCACTTTATTCTACCGTGGCAGAGTCTAGCCTTGGAGGACGTGCAGTTTTCTCATTTAGGACTGAAAATTCGACTCTTTCGCTCCCTTTTCCAAGCATGGGCACAACGATAACGTAAAAAATAACACAAAACTACCATAAACATATATCAAAAAGGTGAAAATGTATTCATAATTTTTTTTTTCCAGTCATTCCTAACAGATTATATACTGAAATCATTTGATATCACAGCACTGCATTTCTAAGTTAAATATGTACTGTTCTGGTATGTACTTGTAAGTTAAAGCACTGGTACCAGTTAACCTGATTTATATGATTACCTATGATCGGCGTCGGAATGTTTCCTTGTGTTTACGTACAGTATTTGTGTGTTGAAATTTTGCTCTGGAGTACTGTATTTGTGAGTTATAACATTAAATACACCTTCTAACCACTTAAAGTGCTTTCTAGTGATTACCAGTGACAGATAACAGCAAAACAACACATTTGGGAGGTCTAGGGAGCAAAATATGGAGTAGTTTAAATATACGCGATTTCGCACCTAACACGGCACGGTAGGAACGAAACCCACGTGTTCCATGCGAGTTACCTGTATATATATATATTGTCAGATGCCATAATCCCGTAAGGGGTGGTAATTTGACTTTGAGTTATTTGTTTTATGGGGAGGGGCACTAACCATCCACCAACACACTTGCTGACACGTAGGGAGCATGTATGGTTTGGTTATATCGTTACCACCCAGCATTTTAAATGGTTTCCTGGCTCACAGGAAACCATTTGGCGTGTCACTCAATGTAGAGGCACCTGTAAAGGAAAGAAAAGCAATAAGAAGTGACAGGAAAGATGAGAGAAATAGGAAGAGAGGAGGGAAGGCACAGAAAAAGAGTGATAAAGGCTAAGAAAGAAGCAGGCAGCACTACATCATGTGAGTTACATATAAATGTACAATATGTATATATATATATATATATATATATACAGTACCCTCGCGTCCAACACGCGTTTGTCCAGCACGATTTGCGTCCAGCATGGAGAGCAAAAAATTAGTACAATTTAATACGATTTAAGTACTGTAAAACGGGTGCGTAAGCATAACACGGACGGAGCTCCGAGAAGTGGGTGAAATCCGCAGAGTTCGCCTCTAGCACGATCACCCCTGGTCCAACACTGTCATACTGGACATTCCCGTGATGCTGAGAACCAATCAAAACTTCCAATCAAGTAGCCTCCCCTGACCGCTATCGTGACAAGATCGTGATGTCGCCCAATGAAAAACGCTTCTGCTCTCACGTGATGTTTTGTTTAAATTTCTCCTGCCACAGTGCCACTCAGTTGCATAATTCGCATTGGACGGTGCTTTTTTCTTGCTGCATTTTCTGCCCTTGCTACTGCATTTTACTCAGCTCATGATGCCTAGGAAGCCTTCTGAGAACCCCAAGAAGTGGCGGCACTTCCCTCAGGCCATCAAGCTAGAATTCATCGAGAGTCAGAAGAAAGGGGAGAGGAATTTCGAAGGATTTATGAGGGAGGTTGAGGAGGAGCAGCAGCCATTACCCACTAGTGATGCCAGCAGCCATCCTCTGGGGACCCAGTAGGACTACCTACAGTCTCAGATACCACCTTCCATTCCCAACAAGCCCACCAACACTATCCTGAAAGGTTAGTTATCATTCATAGTACAGTACCATTCATTATAATTACAGCAGTACTAATATATATATAGGCATATGGTATGTATATAAGGTGACTTTTCCTAAGGTTGCTGACATAATTCATTTTTCCCCATAAGCTTTGTTGTTTGTCCAACATGTTTTTGGTCCAACACGGGACCCATGCATGACAATATTACCATGTTGGACGCGAGGGTACTGTATATATATATATATATATATATATATATATGTATATACTCATATACACAAATGTCCTCATCTAACAAAGTTAATTGCTTCCGCGCCCCTACCGTGTTAGAGAAATTTTGTGTTACAGGGACTCTTGAAACCCCCCATTTCCTTCTGCACCCCTGCCCAAAGTCTACTTTTCCCCCCTTTTGTGCTGCAAAATTTTTTTTTTTACTCCCCAATTTTAACCTCCTAGAAAGCATTAATATGGTTAAAAAAATTAGTAAAGAGTATTATTACAATTAAAAGCCACATTTTATTTACCTTATGAGAGGATAAGACGAGACACACTATGCCAGAGAGGAGGAGGTAGAATGAAGAACACTGGTTAAAATCCTTCAAAGTCAACAGTATTTATAATACTTCTCACATCATCATCTATGTTATCCATGGCTTTTTCTTCCAGCTGGCACTGGGTATCCTTTTCCTGGAGTTCAGCAGGAGCTTGTCTGGCAAAGTAGCAAGTGATGAGTGACTGTTTACGTCGACTCACTCGTTCAGTGTGCATATGACTGTAGACGTTGAAAACATCTCATCACCGCCCGCCCAGGTCAAAAACCGTGTTAGCTTCATCAATGGCCATGTTAGAAGCGATATTGCTTCTGGAAATTGTACCATGTTAGACCATTTTTATGTAAGGGAAAACCGTGTTAGACGAGGAGAGACTGTATACCTGTATATACACCAAGCACTCCAGGCTTGCGGATTCAACTTTCGTGGGTTTCTAACATTCACGGATTGTCCCTCTGTGGAGCCGAGATTTCATTCGCGGATGCAAAGTGTCATCGTGCGGATGCTCGTAGGTCATTTTGTGCCAAAGCAGGCCAGCACCAAACCAGCGCACTCCCACACTCTTGTCTCCCTCTCAGTCTGTGTCCTGCCAGTGTCACGGTCATTTTGCTGCCTATACGTTGCCACGCCTAAGCTCCCTTGATCTCGGTACTGTCCCCAATAATTGTGTGCTAACGTGTTCAAAGTTAAGAAATGCATTGCTGTGCAAATTTGTGAGAGAATTACCTCCCAGTTGTGCAATTTACTTGTGATATCTCTGTCCCATGAGTGTCTGTGTTGTCCCACAAGCATGGGCCCCAAGCATTCCACATCCCTTAGTGGTGGGCCCACCCCTTAACGGGCAAAGAAAGTAATAAGCCTGGAGGAGAAGGTGAAATTGTTAGACATGTGTAGGGAGAGTATGAGCTATGCTGGTGTTGGGGAAATTATTTAACGTTAACAAGAGCACAGTGCGGTACATAAAGAAAAATGAGGAAAAAATCAGTGTGGCGTTGGCATCCACTGTGCCACCCTCAGCAAAGCAAGTGTTGCAAGTGAGAGACACTGCAATGTCCAAGATGGAACATGCACTGTTTGTGTGGATAAATGACCAGAGCAGGAAAGGAAATTCCATAGGCAGTGATGCGGTTCGATCAAAGGCGAAGGCATTGTACGACATGATGATCAGTTCACCTCCCAACCCTGACACCCCAAGCACCAGCACACACCCTGGACCAGCTGCAACCACCTATCCTGAATTCACAGCCAGCAAAGGTTGGTTCAGTAAATTCAAGAGCTAGTTCTCCCTTCACAATCTGAAGGTGAAAGGGGAATCTGCGTTGGCAGACCATGTGGAAGCAGCGGCATTTCCAGAAGCACTTAAGAAAATAATTGGAGAAAGGATATATGCCTGAGCAGGTATGGAATGTCGACAAGACAGGCCTTTACTGGAAGAAAATGCCTGCTAGGACCTTTGTCTCGAAGGAGGAGATAAGGGCTCCCGGGTTCGAGGCAGCTAAGGACTGCTGCACCTTACTGATGTGTGCCAATGCTGCTGGCCACATGATCAAGCCAGGATTTATTTATAAGTTGACAGATCCCATAACACTGAAGTGACGCACCAAAGACCTCCTACCAGTATTCTAGGTGCACAATAAGAATGCGTGGACCACCAGCACCATCTTTCTGGACTGGTTCCACCACTGTCTCCTGATGGAGGTGCAGTCCTCCCTTCAGGAGGAAGACCTTCCTGGAAAATTCCTCTTGCTCCTGGACAATGCTCCGGGCCACCCACAGTCACTCGAGGGTATGTGTGAAAATGTGGAGGTTTTGTTTTTGCTGCTGAACGGAACCTCCCTGATACAACCTCCTGACCAGGGTGTAATAGCTGCCTTCAAGGCCTATTACACCCAGAGGCCAATGCAGAGGCTCTGTGCATCTTTGGATGTGAACTCCGACCTGAGCGTCATGGAATATTGGAAGGGGTTCACCATCGCTGATTGCCTCATGGTGGTGCAGGAGAGTCTAAAGGATGTGTTCCCTGAGACAGTTAATGGCTGCTGAAGGGCTTTGTGGCAGAAGCGCGTCTGAGATTTTGCGGGATTTGCTCCTCAGGCGCATATGAACCAGGCCATGAGGAAGACAGTGGAGTTGGCAAGGCTTGTAGGTGGTGAAGGGTTTTTGAGGATATGGACCAGGGTGAAGTGAGGGAGCTGGTAGAAGAACATGATGTGGCTCTCACCAACGAAGAATTAGTGAAGCTTGTGCAGTTAGCAAACGAGGAGGAGGATGCAGAGGAGAATCCTGACGATGCCCAGCAGCAGCAAAGCCTCACCCTTGAAAAGCTATGGGAGATGATAAGGGCATTCACACAACTAAAGCAACTCCTCTACTGTATGATTAGGACCCATCGATGGTGAGAGCACTGAAGGTGATGAGTGACACAGATCAGACCATAATGCCCTACAAAACACTGTATGACGACATGAGGTGGAAGTGGCCTCAGTTGCCTATCACAATGATCTTCTCAAAGACACCACGACCTCTTGCTGCTGCTGCTGTCTCACACTCATCTTCCTCCACCGCATCTCTGAGGCTGAGGAGCTGGTATCTATGCCTGAACCTCAACGTGCCTGACACTGAACTGTTCACTCTGACTCTGACGGCGCATCATCCTCTCCACCTGCCTCTATGGACGATATCGATGATCCACCACCACTCGGCGATGACGCTTGCAGTGGAGATGAGGTGGAGTTTACGCACATGTAGACTCCTTATGCCATGCAGTTACTTTCCACATCATCTCACCCAGTCATCCGTCATTGGTAATAGGATGGGTAATCATTTTCATCATCACTGATGTCATGTTCATCATCATCGTCATCATCACAAGTCGTCAGAGTTCGTCCACAAAAACTTCAGGGACAGTGGTGAGTTAACTCAGAATTGAATGGGTATGGTTGTAAGAAGTTGGGGTAAATACAGTATGTAGCTGATGACTTGCCCACACTCACGTGGATGTGCACGAGATGCACTCACTTGCAGGAGTCCGTGGATGTCACCAAGTATATATTTATCCTAACTTCGTACTGAACAGCCTTACCCAAGCAAAACTTATTTGTTATTATACTTTTTTATACAGTGGGTCTGTTACTATTTGTGATATTTTATGCTGCTTTCATGTCCCACATATGGTTTACTAGGTACAGTGTGTGCACACTGTGCGATGTCTCCATGGCTGTCTAATGCATACATGGATGGGGTTGTAAAGGAGGTGTACGGTAGGGCAGTGGATGTGGGGGTGGCTCTAATGAATGAGGGTAAGATATCGAAGATTCTAATGTTGCTGTTTGCTGATGACACAGTATTGTTAAGATGAATGGGAGATGCAAGGATTGGTGAATGAATTTGGGACAGTGTGTAAGGAGAGGAATCTGAAAGTTAATGTAAACAAGAGTAAAGTTATGGTGTTTGAGAGGATTTAAGTCACAGAATGCACAGTGAGGTTGGGTGGTGAGGATATGGAGAATGTGAGTGCATTCAAGTACTTGGGTAGGGTGATGAGTAAGGATGGAAGTTTGGGGGATGAAGTGCTTGAAACGGTACAGCAGGGAAGGAAAGTCGTTGGTTCACTGAAAGCGGTGATGAGAAATAGGGACGTGCGTATAGAAGTTAAGAAGTCATTGCACAACAGTTTGTGATCCCTACCATGACATATGGAAGCAAGGCATGGAGCTTGCTAGAAGGGAACAAGTCGAGAGTGAGAGCAGTGGAAATGAGTTACCTGAAAGGAGCATGTGAAGTGACATGGAGGGACAGGTTGACGAATGAAAAGTGAATGAACGTTGTGGGGTGGACGTGGATATGATTGAGAAAATTAGGAGAAATACACTGAAGTGGTTTAGACATGTGGAGAGAATGGAGAATGAAAGACTGACCAAGAGGGTGTATGTAGGTGAAGTGGAAGGAGGGATAGGGAGGGGGAGACTGAGGATGAAGGGAAGGGATGGAGTTGAGAGGTATATGAGGGAGGGAGGAGTGAGCTGGGGGAAGGGCAGTCAAATGGTGGGCGACAGAGCGACTTGGAGGTATTTTGTCTGTGGCCACCCTTTGCGGGATTAGGGCATTGGGCTACAGATAGATAGATATATAGATAGGCACATTTGCTCACAAGGGGTGATTTGTGCCTGTAGAGGCATTTTGGGGGGAGCGTGCCAAACATTTGCGGAAATTCCACTTTCGCGGGGGTCTGTGTCCCCTAACCCCCGCAAATGTGGATAGACAGGTGTGTATCTATCTACCTATCTATCTATCAATATATATATACAGACCAACAGCTGTCACATCTTCTCTTGGTATGGTTTTTGAAACTAATTAATAAGCACAAAGTTAAACATCTTGAATCCAACAAGTTAATTAGTGATAGGTAATATGGTTTTTGCCAAGAAAGATCCACCACTGACATACTCAATCTCCTGACTCATATCATCCATCAATCAGTTGACCTACAAGAAGAAACTCACGCAGTAGCCCTGGATATTTCTAAAGATTTCAACAGAGTGTGGCATCGTTCCCTGTTGTCCAAACTCCCTTGCTATGAACTAAACTCTTTTGTTCCTTTGATTTCCTCATATCTCAGCAACAGAAAAAGAAGAGTAAAAGTAGATGATGTACTTTGCAATTTCCACTCAATTAACGCTGGCGTGCCGCAGGGATCAGGTCTAGCACCAACCCTGTTCCTCGTTCATATTAGTGATCTCTTGTCTGTCACCCACAATCCCATCCATTCATGTGCAGATGACTCAATAATTCATAGTTCATTCACACTCAGACATCCATTTACAAAGTCTGATATCTCTAACTCTCAACTCAGTACAGAAATCTTTTTAAATCAAGACTTATCCACGATCAGTGAATGGGGACAAAATAACATTGTCTCATTTACTGCTAGTAAAACTAAATATATACAATTTACTAATAGACAGGTATTGCCAGAATCATATATTACCTTCAATACTACAAATATTCCCATTTCCAAAAGTATTGAAATTCTCGGTGTCTCGCTTAACAGTGACCTCAGCTGGACCTCTCATGTCAGATCATTTGCTAAAACTGCCTCAAAGAAACTTGGATTATTGTACAGAGTCCGTAACTTCTTCACTGATGAGCAGTTGGCTTTAATTTATAAGAGTCATGTGCACTCTCAGCTTGAACACTGCTCACCCTTGTGGAATGGATGTGAAGAGGTTGCATTAAAACAACTAGACAAAATTCAGAACAAAGCTGTTAGAATTATTAATAACCCTGCTATTACTAACAAACGACATCCCCTACATGTAAGAAGGAATGTTGCCTCCCTTGCATTATTTTACAGATATTTTTATAGCAAATGCTCAGACAAAGTTGCGTCAATTGTGCCACCTCTCCATGCCTTCCATCATGCTACATGGGCATCTGGCAGCACTCATGACTGGAATGTCACTCAGCCATACTGCAGAACTTCTGCCTGTCAGAATTCTTTCATTCCCCGAACTGCATCTCTCTGGAACTCACTTCTCCAGAGTTGTTTCCCTCCAAACTTCAACCTACAGCTGTTCAAGTCTAACTGTTACAGATATTTTATGAACTAAGGACACCAGTAATCTGGTGCATGGATTTTTTTTTTTTTAATTCATTTGTTTTTCCTTCCTCTGTTCTGTTATTTAATCCCTTAACCGTGGGGGGTCACTTTCGTGATGCTCGGCTACAATGGATCATACCGCGGAGCGTCACTTTTGTGATTCTGTGTTATTTTGAATTATCCCGGGCTCTCAAGTGGTGGCTTGTATCATCTATCAGTACTGCCAATGTCCAACACTAGTCAGCACTCCAAATCTCATCTGTACTCCCATCCATTGATGACATTTTAGCGATTTTACCCCCTTCGTGACTCCCCTCCCTACCTGCCCTCCATTACCCTGTCCTCTCACCTCCCACGCCGCGCTGCGCTATGCAAATTTCCCCCGGATTTTTCCACAGATTTCATCCATTGAAATAAGCCCTATGCCCAATACTTATACAAAATAATATATACCAAAAAAAAATAAGGTAAGTGATAGTGTTATACACCAGGAATTGGCTAATTATCACCTGACAACACCTCACGTGCATTCATTCGCTACATTACCACGGTAATTTCCCCTTTGAATTATGCCTTGTAATCGATGTCTGTAATAAAAATATATATCAGAAAGGAAGGGAGAAGCCTAAGTGACATTTACATTCACCTGGAACTACCTATTTCTTTATGTATTGCCGAGATTTTCTACCTATAAAAAATTAGCATGTAAATTAGCAGCAGTCAGCCTCAGTGTCACTGTCAACCCTTGCCTTCTCAGATAAGCCGTGGCATTTAGTTCCTTGTCCTCCGCTGTGGTCAAACCGTGTCGCACTCGCGCCCCGCCATTTCTGCCGCCTCTGCGCCCATTGCAAAGGGTCCCGTGACCTCTACCCCCAAGAAAAGTAGTGAGGGAAGCAGGAAAGGACTTAGTGACTCTGCAGTGGCACGTGACCTAGCAGAATTGTCCATGGTGATGATGGACAGTGATTTTGACGATTCGGGTGAATCGTGTGATGAGCCGGGTGAGGTAATCATGCCAGAAAGTGCTAGTACGAATGCTTCAGTGTCAGAAGTATTCTCTAGCTCCAAGGGAAAGGAGCCGTTAGTGCAGCAAGGCAGGGAATTTGGGAAGGGAGTGAAAAGGTGGCGTGTTAGCCCCAGAACAATGTCCTCGCGTGACCCAGCCCGCCATGAGTCCCGAGTTGATTCACCTCCCCGTTCCCCAAGCCCCACTTCACTCATTTCTTCCTCATCGTCGGCTGAGTTATCTCCGGAGTCTTTGTCGTCGGAGTCACCACCAGCATCAACAGTGAAGGCAGGCCGTAGAGGAAGAGGTAAATCCAGCACTTGTAAAAGTAGAGTTGGTAGTAGGGTAAGGGCTGCTAGTGCTGTACGGCAACCCAAGGTCAGTCCGAGTGACCTTGAACCTGATAAATCTGCCTCTCAGCCACCCACCACCACCACCACCACCACCAACCACCCTACACCGCCACGACAGGGAATCCTGGACGCCTTCGCGTGGACGGAAGGGTCCGATTTTGTGCCTGAACATTTAGTGTTTGATGAGAGCTCCTCAGGAGTTCAGCCTGCCTTCACTATTGACGATAATGCTGAGTGTGTGGACTACCTTTTGGCCTTCCTAGATGACGAAGTAATGCAGCACATATGTGATGAGACCAACAGGTATGAATCACAACGTGCTGCAAGTGGTACAGGTGCAGCCAAGATGCAACAGTGGTCCATGCTGGGAGTGCAGGAGCTGTATGTGTTCTTTGCCCTCATGCTTCTCATGCCACACTCCAAGAAGCATGAGTTGGAAGAATACTGGTCCATGGACCCCTTACTACCCTCACCCACCTTCAATAAGTACATGGCCAGAGATCGCTTCCGGAACATCATGGGAAACCTGCACTTTGCCGACAACGATGTACCTTCCTAAATCGACCCACCCTGGAAGATCCGGGAGATTCTGAGCAGAATGAAGGATAAGTTTATGTCATTCTTCCACCCCTTTCAGAAGGTTGTCATTGACGAATCCTTGGTTTTGTTCAGAGGACGTCTTCGGTTTGTTCAGTACATTACAAGCAAATGCCATCCCTTTGGAATTAAGTTCTTTGTACTGTGCGACTGTAAGACAGGATACATCCTTGACTTCGTCATTTATTCAGCCAGCACTGTCGATCTGGATAAAACACACCCCCTTGGCTTCTCAGGCTGTGTAGTGAAAGTGCTCCTTGAAAAGTAATTTGGTGGGAATCATGTGCTGTATACAGACAACTACTATACAGCACCGAAACTTGCCAAATACCTTTCTGAGCAAGGCATTGGCTCCTGTGGCACTGTCAAAAGTAATCGTGCCCACTTCCCTAAATTCACAGAGGCAGCAACCTCGCAGCGAGGAGACGTGCACCTACGCAAGTTTGAGAAAATGCAGGCAATACGGTGGCATGACAAGAGGGTCGTGCACATGCTCACCACCGTACATAAGGGGGAGATGACAGACAGTGGGAAGGTCGACCGTAGGACAGGCGAACCTGTGATGAAACCTGATGCTGTGTTGGAATACAATATCAACATGCGGCTGGTGGACAAGTCCGACATGATGATTGGTGAGATCGACTGCCTCAGGAAGAATACTAGGTGGTACAGGAAAGTTTTTCTGCATCTCGTAGATATGACGATGCTGAACACCTTCATCCTGTACAAGATGAAGGTCAAGCCACCCAAGTCCTTCTCCCTGAGGTTGTTCGCCAGGACTTGTGTCCAGCAGCTGCTGGAAAGATATGGTAGGGTGACAGCAGCAACTCCAAGGCGCCATCCAGGAACACTTCCCGACCGATTTGAGCAGAGGGCGTATATGGATCGACACAGACTGGAGCTAATGCCTGCCACAGGGAAAAGGAAGGCTGTGATTCGCAGGTGTCAGGTGTGTGCACATACCACCCGCCGCACACCTGAGCACAAACGCACCTCTTGGCAGTGCACTGAGTGCCAGGTTCCCCTCTGTGTTACCTGCTTCTTTGATTACCACAGCCAGAAGCAGTTCTGACAGTGCAAGTGTGAAAGGAGAATAATATGTAAATAATGTGTAAATAGCAAGTGAAAGCAATGGATGTTCAGTACACATGACTGAACAGTGTATTATCGTTTTATCTTACTGAAAGTGATAGTGAATAACATAGTGTAAGTAAAATAGAAGGGTAAATATTGAAAATAGAATAGAAAATGTAAATAGTAATGTAAGTAATTAGTAATATAAGAATATGAGTACAAATACTTTATGTTATAACAGTGAAAGTGAATCCGTGGCTCTCTACGTATTTTACTGAATGAAAAATTGAATGACTTCAGTGACAATAAACTAATACTACTGAAGGAAACTTATGGAGAAAGACTCCAGATATATATAAGTGTGATATAGTAATAGAAATATAAAGTGTGAGGGGTTTTATGAATAATAAATGACACAGTATCAAGAGCGAACTAGCGCAAGTGCAACGATCAGACGCGCTCGTAATTTCCATTGCTTTCACAGTGGGTTTTTTTTTGGAGTATGGATCCCAAACTACTTGAAAATCATAGAGTAGTGTTTATAGTGTTAATATCTGGCTGTGGTAATCATATTACGGGTTGTCGGGAAGTGTAAAGTGGAGACTTCGTTACTCAACTTCAGAGGTCTCCACAAGTCCTACGGTAACCGACGAAGGCTCACCAAACATTCCAGGAGAAAGCTGAAGGTATGTTCCATAAGCATAGGTAATTTTAATATTCTAGGACTAATAACTGATTTTTGGCAAATATTTTTTGAGAGTCTGTTGGAGCCCGAATAACCCCGCAGGACACGCAAAACATTGGTAAACATGCCCGTGGTGTAGGGGTTAAAAATATATATATATATATATATATATACATATATACTGTATACACCGTATTTTCGGCCATATAAGGCACACGAGCATATAAGGCGCACCCTAATTTTGGGAGGCCCAATCTAGGAAAAATAAAAAAAATACAGCTAGCCCCAGACCCCCTGGCTGAATGTCTCAAACTTTCGGTACTTGGCCCATTTACATATCACTACATAACCATTCATATGCTGGTTATAAAATTTTCATGTACAGGAATCATGAAAATTTAGACTGACACCCTTTGGTAAGCTACCATGATAAGATAAGTTACAGTACTTATCTTAACACTACCAAATATCACCACTGACCTCCACCATCACCAGTATTGGGCATCGTTAATAACTCTAACCATTATTAACCAACAACACTAAATTATCAATCATCACCATTAATATTATCAGTCTTCTTCTGCTTCTTCTTCTTAGGTTGAAGGGCAGTGAAGCAGTGAAGCTTATACACCCTCTCCTGGTGGAGGTGGTACACCGGGAAGTGGGGCCTTGCAGGGATGACCATGCACTGGTGATCAGTTGAGATCTGGAAAAAGCAGTGGGGACTCATGTCACTAACAGGGATTACAGGCGTCGAATTTGACCTGTGATGCGGAGGAATTGTTTCATGCGGCGTAGCACCTTGGTCTTGAGGTCCTCTGGTAGCCCGACACCAGCTAGCAGAATGGGGAGTGTGAAGTCATATACACCATAGGCGATCAAGGCTGAACGGAGAAAGGTTCTAACAGAGAAGAATCTCGGTCACCAAAAGACGAAGTGGAGGATGGTCTCTTCTGTGTCGCCACACCATGGGCACAAAGGAGTAGGGGAGAGGCCTATCTTCTGCAGGTGTGCACTGAGTGCAGTGTGGCCAAGCCGTAGTCGAACCAATGCAGTGTCCAGGTCGCGGCTGGGGGAGCGAACCCAAGGTTGTGGGACAGATGAGGAACAGTATGCCGAGAAGGTGGTGTTGCGGAGTAGGTCAGGGATAGCGCATTCCATGAGTTGAAGAGGGTGCAAAAGGTGTGTGATGAGGAGGAGGAAAAGTCAAGAGGACAGGACTGAATATCTGTCATGTCATGTGCCAGTGTGGCCGCAGCATCAACTACGGTGTTTCCATGGATGCCGGTGTGGGAAGGGACCCACTGAAAATGTACTATATAACCTTGTTCATGGAGAAGGAGAAGAACAGAGTGACAGTTGAAGACTAGTTTGCGGTGAAAGGATGGACGCCTGGAGCACAAAAAGGCTAGGGAAGACTGGGAATCAGAAAAAATGACGACTGCCTGGGGAGGAAATGTCTCTCTGATAAACTCCAAGGCACCCAGGATGGCATAAAGCTTGGCAGCAAGGATAGGGTGAAGCCCGTCTAGTTTCCAAGTTTTACACAGAAAGGCAAGGGACAAAGGTTGCTGCCATCGTGGAGGGTGGGGAGGGAGCATGAGAGCCATCTGTAAAAATTTGAATAGAGTTAGCGTAACGGAGGGACACTAGCTCACCAAAGAGGGGTCGAGCATTGGGACAGTCAGTGGACTTAGTAAACGGGACGTGGAGGTGTAAGTGAAAAAAAAGAGGGGAGAGGGAACCAAGGGGGGACTGGAGAGACAGGAGACATGGGGAAAGGATGAGGCAGAGGCAAGGACAATCGGCAAAAGGATTGCAAAGCACGAACGAGGAATGGAATACGGGAATGTAGAGGCCAGGATGGATCATCATGGGTGATCCTAGGATGGGCATAAAGTATAGCCAAGGGATGGGAAGGGGAAGAGGAGAGACTTCTATATAGGAATGAGCAGTCTTGGAACACTCGCCATCACTCCAGGGGTAACACATTTGCCTCTGCATGCATTGGAACGGCTGACGAAGAGCAGAGTGCTCCAAGCGCTGTCCAGAGGGCAGAGTTTTGAATTGTGTCGAGCTTACGTAAAAGGGAGGGGGATGCGGATCCATATATGGTACAGCCATAGTCCAGTTTTCTTCTGATATATGTTCAGTAAAACTTCAACAGGATTTCCCGGGAGGCGCCCCATCGGAAGCCAGTTAAGCATTTCATGAGGGAAAGGCACTTCATACAGGAGACCTGTAAATAATCAATGTGTGCCTTCCAAGTTAGAACTGGGCCATCAAGTCAGAGCCCAAGGAAAGTATGGTGACGCCTGAGAGGGACCGGGGTGTCATGAATATGAATAGTGGGCAGAGAGGGTAGTGCACGTCTAAGGGTGAAAAACATTAGAACACTCTTGTCTACATTAACCCTGAATCCCCAATCTGCAAACCAGGTTAGCAGGGTGTTAATCCCTGACTGGAGACAGTCCTGTGCCTCTAGCAGAGTGGATGCTGAGCTGAGGAGGGTTAGGTCATCTGCATATACTAGGAGGGAGGTGCCTGGAGGACGGGGAAGTGTGGACAACATGTTAAAGAGGAAGGGACTCAAGACCGAACCCTGAGGTTCCCCTCTACGAACCGGGAACGAAGAAGATGTTATCCCCCCAAGAGAAACTGAGAAGGTTCTACCTGAGAGGAAACTACGGAACCAAGTCAGAGGCTTCCCCACTATCCCCACTCTCGATAAATTATAGAGGATCCCCTTGTGGGAAGCAGAATCGAAGGCCCCGGCCAGGTCGATAAAAAGAACCAACATAACTTCTTTATTTCTATATGTAACTTGGATGAGATGCTCAAGTTGATGAAGGACATCCAGAGTGCCACGTCCTGGCCAGAAGCCACACTGCTCCTCCAGGAGAAGACCCTTTCTGTCTGCCCACCAATGTAACCTATTACTCACCACTCGTTCCATAAGTTTTCCAAGGCAGGAGAGAAGTGCTATCGGCCTGTAGCTACTAAGCAGGGTGGGGTCTTTCCCTGGCTTTGGAAACAGGAGAATGGAGGCATGTTTCCATGCCGTGGGAAAGACGCCCAGCTGCCAGCTGTCATTTAGCAGCTTTAGGAGATCATATCCCACAGAGGGAAGGCGGGTCAGGAATTCATACGGTATAGTATCCAGTCAAGCAGCTTTGCGTGGGGGCAGAGCACGGATTGCAACTGACAACTCATGGGAAGTGATAGGGGACGACAAATCCGTGGGGGAGGGCAATGCTTCAGCTACCTCAACCACATGCATGACCTGGGGCAAGTCAGGGAGGGGAGCAAGGATACTAATAGACATACTCTAATGTCGTGCAAATGTGTCAGCTTTCCCCATGGTAGTAAGCAGATCTACACCATCTTGAGTTAGTGGATATGAAAAGGAGATCAGCTTACCCTTCATGGCCCGTAAAAAACGCCAGGTGCGAGTGGAGGAGGTGGAAAATGATAGCGAGGCTACAAAAGTTGCCCAAGCTTTCCGTTTTGCGGCCATGACAGTACGAATGCATTCCGCATTTAGCCGACGATACTGAATCCTGTTGCCTTCAGACAGGCAGGTCTGCCACGTGCGCCAAGCCCGGCGCTTCCCTGACACCACCCGGTGACACTCCTCTGTCCACCAAGTGACACCACACCGTGGCATCCTACGGGAAGTGACTAGCGAAAATGTATTCTTGCCTGCCGCTATCAACCAGTCTGAGAAAGCACCCGCAGCGATATTTAAGAGAGAATGAAACACGGGCGGTGAGTCCGTCAAGTTCGCGGAAAACTTTGTCCATCCACCATCCCACAGACGCCAATGCAGGCTCGTGGGAACTGAGGTGGAAACGGACATGTCAGGGAAGTGGATTATCAGTGGGAGATGATCGTTACCCATAAAGGGTCCCACGGTAAAGTCCGCCCCATGAAAGTAAACATCCCCTATACACAGGTCTAAAGCTGAACCCACTCCTGTGTGTGGATCGTAATGGGTCTTGAGGCCCGTCGGGGAGAGAAGGGTGTATCTATCTGACTGTTGCAGGTAAGAAAACAGGGATGAACCGGAGGCACTGACAGAGCTACAAGGGAGGTCAGGTTCCCACAGGGAGTGATGGGCACTGAAGTCACCAAAGACTAGTGCCGGCGAAGGGAGCTGATCAAGGTAATGAGTTAAGTCAGCGACTGTGAGAGTGCAACAGAGGTTGTATAACAGCAATAAGGAAACTCGACGTCCTTGCAGCTCTACCTATGCACCCAAGGTCTCCAGAACCCCATTGTGACAAGCAGTGAGGGGAAAGGACCTACAGTGAATGCCTTCCCTAACCAATAAAGCCAAACCTCCCGCTTGATGAGCCAGCCTATCCTGTCTTACTACAGTGTATCCCCTAAGGTTAAAGTGAAGATGTGATTGTAACCACGTTTCACTCACCCCAGTAACCGAAGGGAGTAGTTCATCCATATACATCTTAAACTTGTGGGTTTTTCTCAGTATTGAATGGCGTTCCACACCACCATGGTAAAAGACTAAAAAGTGGAGTTTAAGAAGATGGTGCGAGGGAGAATAACCTAGGCATGGGTTGCTCACAGATGTCCTTGCGTGAGATTCCCTGAAGATATGCGGAGATGGCATAGATGATGATCTGGAGAAGGGCAGCAAGGTCCATAGCGGGGAGAGGTCACAGCTGGCTACCGAGGGGAGGGGGCGGTGAAGTAGGTCGCTGAGGTCTGGCTGTCGGGGTACAGGTTGCGTGGGCATGACGAGGGGCCTGTTCCTGTTGTTGACCTGGGGAGCGGAGTGGAGCCGGCAAGATCTCGTCCATCGGGGTCCTGTCTACTGGGACACACGGGTGATGACGATGACATTCAGGCACACGAGGGCGCGTTAACCTCGGGAGCGAGTGGACAACCGCTGAATATGATAATCTTTGGGCAGGAGTATCAGCCTGTGTGGTTGGCGAGGGTTCTGAATCCCAGGTATCTACATCCGTTGTTACATTCCTGTTGTCCTGTTCTTCCAAGACGCCAAACCGATTCTTAACGGGTATTCCCACCGAAGGACGAGTCAACTCCGATCCTGAGGATAAGGAACTACAGTGGGCAGGGGCACGTGAGGGGACCCCAATGCCATTTTGGGGGGCATTTTCCAAACGAGCCGG
Organism: Coenobita brevimanus; assembly: GCF_032717465.1. Classification (NCBI taxonomy): domain Eukaryota; kingdom Metazoa; phylum Arthropoda; class Malacostraca; order Decapoda; family Coenobitidae; genus Coenobita; species Coenobita brevimanus. Next base: position 49,119,896 of record NC_137008.1, read on the forward strand.
CAGATGTAAATTTCTGCCGGAAACAAGATGATCATCTCGGTAGGTGGCTGGAAGGGCACGCAGGATCATGTTGATGTCCACCATGGGTGTTGAAGAGGTTCTGCCTTCACAGTAGACATTCAAGGCCATGCGATAGACCGGACACACATGCGAGACTGGCCTATGGGCACCACCACACAAGTAGCAGTGTGGGTCTAAAGCACAAGTGGTACCATCATTCAAAATTTGTGGTTGCCACTTCACATAGAACAACGATAGCCAGATTTACATGTGGCGGAACCATGACCAAAAGCATGACACCGAAAGCAACGATAGATGGGAAAAGTATATGGACTTACCTGGAAAGACACCCCACCGTAAACCACACGCGATGGTAAGGGACTCGCAAATCGAAGCCGGAATGTTGTGAAATCCTTTGGCTCACCTGGTGCAGGAAACCTGGCCAGGAGTCGAACCACCTCCACCAGACGACACGACTCCAGGGGTCGATCACGGTTGTGCTGCAGGATGTTGATGTCCGTGGCGAGATCAATATTATCAATCTCCACTCCACACTGCATCACTGTGATCACTTGTAAACAAACATGGTAGCCCAAGTTGTACAGAGTTGCCAAATCTATCTTAGCAAACACCACTAGACTGGTATTCAAAAACCACTAAAAGTCACTAAGTGTGTAAAAATTCCAGAAAACTGCTAGAAAAAGTACTAAAATTTCTACAATATCGCCAAAACTGCATAAAATCTCTAGATTACTGGTAGATTTTTAATAGCTGGATGTGACATATTGGTACTAAATAGAAGTGAATCTCTAGATCTAGCAAGAGAAATGCTAAATTGGCAACACTGTCCTCTGATATAAACAAACAACAGTACACAGCTGCTGTAGACAAAGGTTTACCTATTATGTACTGAGTAACTATATTTGTAATTTATTACTATAATTACATGTCTAACTATATTTGTAATTTATAATATTTTGTTGCAAATTATTCCAAAGAAATATGAGAAACACTTGTAAGGAAGGCGTTTGGAGTTCATTTACAGTACCAGTAGCCCTACCCAAAGCCTGACCTTGAGCATACAAGGCACAGGGTGATTTTCTGGGAAAAGTTTTCGGAAGAGAAGCGTGTTATATATATATAAATACATATACAATTTACTTCGATGCCCCATTTTTCGCACAAGAAAAAAGTTTCTGAGTTGTCTAACAATTTGTGAATTTCCCCATAATTCAATGCTCCCAGCCGGCAGCCGGCGATGCATATCGATGCTCATTTGTTGGCGGCCATCTTGTGACCACCCTGTCCACCATAACCGACATGGCAACCACCTTCAATGCATATACCAGGACTATGCCATAGGCTACCAACATCCTATCGACCCTGAGTGATCTGAAGTCTCAAGTGATGCCATCTACAACAGAAACATAAAGAAGCAGAGACAGGCCTGGATCATACGATATTTTCATGAGACAGAATGTGGCTGCTATTCTGCATGAATTGGACCTGCCAACAGGGGTGGATGAAAGAAGAGAAGTGGACAGAGTGGAAGTAGAGGTGCTGGAGCCTGAGTTCGACAACTTAACTCTCATTGGTCGTGCTTCCCCTTTCTTATATGGCCCTATCCTCCTTACTTCCTTAATTTCTCTTTCCCACGTTTCCTTCGGGATCGATCTTCCCCAATATTTTTCTCACCAGATTCGTCTCTCTCTCGAGTCTCACAGATCTAACCTTTTCTTCCTCCTCCCTATTTCCACATACACTAAAACCTCAATTTAAGGGACTAAATGGGGAATCAACTTGTCCCTTACTTGAAAATGTTCCTGACTTGAAAATGTCCATTGTTTTACCACATATAAAGACAATCTTATTATGAAATGCAATGATTGTTTCACTTATTTTACTTATTTATATGATTATGAATATTATTTTATGGGTACTGTATAAAGAAATATATTAATGTGTATAACCTAGACATTACATATAATTTTTTAATGGTCTTGTCCATTTGTCAGGTAGAATATGGAGTCCCTTAAATCCAAGATCCCTTAAATGGAGGTCCCTTAAATCGAGGTTTGAGTGTATTACCACACATCTATTCCTTTCTACATTTCTCTATTTTCTCTTTTTTCTTCAATATTTTCACTACATTTTCTTCCATTTTTTTTCTTGTTCATTTCTCTTTCTTCCTGAATGATTTCCTTTAAGCTGACCACTTCTTTGTGCTCTTCTTCCATGTGTGCCCACTTTGCCTTTTGCTATTCTAACACACTCCTCACCTTCTCCGTTTTGTTACTGCTCTCTTCTAGTTTTCTCCTTAATTCAATATTTTCTCGCTTCAAATTCTCTATCTCCTGGTTCGCCGTCTAATTGGCCTGGATCAGACTCTGTATGGTATTCTCGTTATTTTCAGGCATGTTTTTTAATACTAAATCCTCTACTTTCTTTTCTAGTTCACTAATCTTCATAATCAATGTTTTAACTAAATCCATGACATTTGTTTCACTGTCAAATCCTGGAACTCGAGTCCCTCGATGTTTACACTGTCAGCCATGTTTGAGGTTGGTTACAGTACTTAACAGCTGTTACCGAAAATACTATAAACATTCATGCATACTCACTGACAACAACTGTTTATATTTTTGGTGGTCTATATTAACTTACAATACTTTAAACTTAAGACAAGACCAAAGGAGACAGGACAAAGTTAACATAATTCCTAAAAACTACTTAAGGTTTGCAGTGGTGGCTGAGAGGCAGTCGAGACACGTCCGTTTGCTCTGGCTAATCCGCTGTGTGTGTGTGTATTTACCTATTTGTAGTATACATGAATTAAGCAATGCTCGTGTTATCCTGTCTCCAGCTCGTGTTGTCCTGTCTCAAAATCCACATTTATCAAGTCTACATTTACACACATGAATGTTTTTCTCATGCACCACCTCTCCGTCCAAGTTGTTCCAAATATTTATGTATTTACCTACTATACCTAATTGTGATATACACAGAATGTGCTATGCATGTGGGTTTCCGTCGCTGATTCTCAATAAGTCAGATTTAGCTTTAAACTCGTTTAAGTTTCTAGACTGGACGATCTCTTTGTCCAGGCTATTCCATAAGTCTATACTTCTGTAAGGAAAGCTATATTTCTTGATATCTTTCAAGCAGCTTGACTTTTTCAATTTCATTCCGTGTCCTCTTGTTGCTCTCCCATCCCATACAAACAGACCTTCTTTATCTGTTTTATCCACTCCCACCATAGTCCTGAACACGCAATCATGTCTCCCTTCTTTCTCCTATCCTCTAAGGAAGGCAAATCCAGCTTTCCCAGCCTCTCTCTGTATGACAGGTCTGCCAGACTGGGGACAATCTTGGTTGCTGTTCTTTGTATTCTCTCAATCTTGTTAATATCTTTCTTTTTGTGTGGGGACCACACTACTGCTGCATATTTTAACCTGGGGCAGATCATGGCCACTATCAATTTTTTCATTATTTCCTCATTCATATAATGAAATGCTACTCTTATGTTAGTCAAGAGTTTATAAGTCTCTCCAACTATCTTGTTGATGTGCCTTTCTGGTGACAAACTATCTTGGACCAGCACTCCCAAATCTTTCTCCTCTCTCATTTTTGTGATTAATTCATTACCCAACAAATAATTCAGTGATGGCCTCTTGGTACTTTTACCCATTTCCAATATTTTACATTTCTTTACATTAAATTTCATTTCCCACGTCCGGCTCCAATCATGTATCCTATCCAAATCCTCCTGCAGCATTTTACAATCCTCCTCAACCTCTACCTTCCTCAAGATCTTTACATCATCAGCAAACAGACTTGCATAACAGTTCACTCCATCTACCATATCATTTACGTAAATCAGGAACATTACTGGTGCCAACACCGAGCCTCGAGGGACTCCACTTGTTACTTCCCTCCATCCAGATATCCTATCCTTTATTACTGTCCTCATTTGTCTGTATCTTAAAATGTCTCTCATCCATTCCAGAAGTTTCCCCTTCAGTCCTCCTATATATTCAAGTTTCCACATTAGTCTCTTATGAGGTACCTTGTCAAAGGCCTTCTCTAAGTCTAAGTACACACAATCCACCCAACCATCTCTCTCCTGTACCACGTCAATCGCTCTAGAGTAAAAGCTCAACAAGTTAGAAACATATGATCTTCCACTTCTGAATCCAAACTGACATTCAGCCAAAATATTCGTCTCTTCTAGATATTTTATCCATCTGTCTTTCAGAATTCTCTCGCACAATTTTGCACCATGCTGGTTAGAGACACTGGTCTATAATTCAAGGGTTCTTCCCTGTTTCCTCCCTTATAAATTGGTACCACATTTGCCCTCTTCCATTCTTGTGGCACTTTCCCCTCTTCCAGAGAACACACGATTAAACTGTGAATTTTATCCGCCAGTTGTTCTCTGCATTCCTTCAGTACCCAATTAGAAATTCCATCAGGTCCTGGGGCTTTCCTTACATCTTGAGTTTCCAGTAATTTATACACTTCCTGTACCTCCACTTTTATATCTTTTATCACCGGAACATTTCTAATCACTCCCTCCCCTTCCACAAACTCTTTTTCATTAGTGAAAACCGATTGGAAACATTTGTTCATTATTTCAGCTTGCATTGCTGCATCTTTATAGACCTCTCCTTTTACTTTCAGTTTGGTGGTTCCTTCCTTTTGTTTCAGTTTGCCATTAACAAATCTATAAAACAGTTTGGGTTCATCCTTGCATTTGTCTATTATACCTTTTTCAAAATTCCTTTCTTCTTCTCTATGTATTCTTGTGTATTCATTTCTAATTCTTTTATATTCTTCCTTTCTTCTGTTGTTACCTCTCTTTCTCCAATTGTTCCAACCCTAATCTCTCTCTTTTTTTGCTATCATACACCTTCTGTTAAACCACTCCTTTTTCCTGTTTTCTTTTCCTCTTACTCTTGGTACAAATTTTTCCACTTTCAAATTATAGAGGTCTAGAAAGATATCCCACTTCCTCTGTATCTCTCGTTTCTCTGAATTTTCTCCAATCCGCATTTTCAAAAAAGTTTCTCAATCTTGTAAAACTTGCTTTCCCAAAGTTGTATCTTCCCTGTCTATGAAGTTTGTCTCTTGGCTCGACGTTCCCTATTATCATCTGGAACTCAATGTTTGTGTGTGTGTGTGTGTGTGTGTGTGTGTGTGTGTGTGTGTGTGTGTGTGTGTGTGTGTGTGTGTGTGTGTTCTCGCCTAATTGTTCTTACCTAATTGTATCTCTGCAGGAATGATTCAAGTTTGTACTGTTCCGTGTATTAAACCATTTTTATCATACATATCCTTAAATTTATGAATACTTTTGGCACACACTATTTTATTCGGTAGTGCATTCCATTGATCAGTTGCCCTATTTGGGGAACTGAATTTCCTTACATCTTTGTTGCCTCTCTTTTTATGTAGTTTTTTGCAGTGTCCTCTTTATGAAGCTTCCCCATAGGTTATATATTCATTTATGTCTATTTACTCTTTCCCTGAGATGGATTTATATATCATAATCATGTCCCCTCTTTATCTTCTCTCCTGTAGTGTTCGTACATTCAATTATTCTAGTCTTTCTTTGTACCTTATAACCCTCAAGCTTGGTACCCATTTTGTATAGCTGCCCATTGTACTTTTTCAATTATCTATGTGCTTCTTGAGATGAGAATTCCAGACTACTGATGCATACTCCAGGGCTGGCCTGATGAATGATGTTATTATCTTTCTCAGCATGTCTTCATTTATTTATGTGAATGCTATTCTCATATTAACAGGCAATGTACTGTATACATGTTACGTACCCTCTCCCAGATGTGGTCAGCTGGAGATAGTCTGTTATTGTTAACCACTCCTAGGTCCCTCTCCCTTTCTGATATGTGTAGGGTTGATCTTCCTAACGTATAATCCCAATCTGGTCTTTTCTCACTTTTATCAAACTTAATTACATGACACTTGTCTAATTAAATTCCATCTGCCATTTATTGCTCCATTCATGAAGCTTATTTAATTCTTCTTGTAGTTCTTTGCAAGAATCTGTTAGTAATTTTCCTTTGTATTGTTGCATCACCCGCAAACATATTTAGATGGCTTCCATTTCCAGTGTTACTGCCTATGTCATTTACATATACTAAAACATAATTGGTGCCAACACTGAGCCCTGAGGAACACCGCTAGTCACTTCCCTCCATGATGATTAATTTCCTCTTAGCACTGTTCTCATTTCCCTTTTTCTGAGAAAATCCTGCATCTAGCAATAAAGACTGCCTTGGATACCTCCTTGATGGTAGTTTCCATGAAAGTCTTTGCTGTGGTACTCTGTCAAATGCTTTCTTGAAATCTAAATAGATACTGCCTACCCATCCTTCTCTTTTCTGTAATGCTTCTATAACTCTATCATAGTAGCTCAATAGATTAATAACGCATGATTTTCCCTTTCTAAAACCAAACTGTCTTTCTGTTATCATACTGTTCTTCTAGATGGTTTACCCAAACTTTTCTTTTCAGCTTTTCTAGTACCTTACAACACTGCTCAGTGATAATGGTCGGCAGCTGAGTGGATTCTATTTCCTATCTTGAACAGGGAAACAATGTTTGCTTTCTTCCAAATATCAGGTGGTTTACCTTGACCTAAGGATTCTTTGAATACTGAATGCAATGGTCTGTGTAATTCTTCTGCATGTTCATGTAGCACCCAACCCGAAATTTCGTCCAGACCATTTGCTCTGCCTTTGTCTAATTTACTTAACTCTTCCTGTACCTCTTTATCTGATACTTGTATAGCTGGTAATACGTGTTGGCACGCATGTTCCATATCACCTCTCTCAAAATTATTTTCATTTGTAAAAACTTATTAGAAGTTTTTATTCAGTGCTTCACAAATATCTTTCCCTTGTGTGTAGGTGATCCCCTCATCCGTAATGGACTGTATTTTATCTTTAACTCTGGTTTTGCATTGGATGTAGCAGTAAAATAGCTTACACTGATCACTGCATTTATTGATAATGTCAACCTCAAACAGTGTCTGAGTCTCCCTCCTTGTCTTTGTATAATCATTTCTTGCTCGTTTATAGTTGCTATAAGCCCTCTCACTGTTGTGTCTTCTGTATCTATACCACAGCAAGTCTCTTTTTCTTTTTCTTTTTTACATTTGGTATTAAATCATTTCTTTATTTTCATGTCTGTTTCTTTGTGCTGAGGGATGTAATTCGGACTCCTATCTCATTAAAATCCACAGAATTTTCTATATATAATATTGATGTAGTGCTGCCTACTTCTTCCTTAGCCTTTATCATTCTTTTTCTGTGCCTCCCCTCCTCTCTTCCTATTTCTCCCATCTTTCCTGTCACTTCTTATTGCTTTTCTTTCCTTTACAGGTGGCTTTACATTGAGTGACAAGCCAAATGGTTTCCTGTAAGCCAAGAAACCATTTACAACGCTGCGTGGTAACCATATAACCAAACCATACGTGCTCCCTACGCGTGAACAAGTGGGTTGGTGGAGGGTTAGTGCCCCTCCCCTTAAAACAAATAACTCAAGTGGCCACCCCTTAAGGGATTGTGGCGTCTGGCAATAGACAGATAGATAGATGGATAAATCTTGCCCTCTAAGCTCCATCTCCCAATCCATTCCTAAGAAGTACTTCTTCCGTTCATGATAGTTGCCCTTTTTGTCGTTTAGACTCTTTTTGTAGTTTTCATTACTGGTATCTATGTCATATGCAATTATCATCTTGCATTTTTTTTTTTTTTTTTTTTATGCGTGGAAGAAGGAACCAAAGGCCATGAGCCCGCAGTAACAGTTCCCTCCAAGAGAAAAACAAAATACAATAGAGAGCCAAATTCAAGATCCAATCATTTCGAGATGCCTGGACACAATGTGTTTGAAAGACTGGAGATCATAGGCAGCAGGAAATACAGACAGATGGAAACAGTTCCAGAGTTGACCTGTAGCATAAATGAAAGACTGGGAGTAACGGTTAACTCTTGCATTAGAGAGTTGGACAGAAAAGGGATGAGAGTTTGCTGCCAGACGGGTGCTAAGCGCCCGTCGTAGAGGTGGAGGAATGCAAGCAGACAGTTCATAGGAGCAGTGACCATTAAAGTAGCAATAGAAAAGAGATGAAGATGCAACAGTGCAGCAAAGGGACAGAGGTTGAAGGGAGTCAGTAAGAGGAGGAGAGTTAGTGAGACGTAAAGCCTTTGACTCCACCCTATTGAGAAGAGCTGTATGTGGGGAGCCTTCCCACACATGAGAGTTGTACTCCACACAGGGACGGATAAAACCCCTGTATAGAGTCAACAATTGTGCAGGGGTAAAGAAAGAGCGGAGTCGGCTAAGCACACCCAAACTCTTGGAAGCAGGTTTTACAAGAGATGTAATACGATCTTTCCAAGATAAGTCCCGAGTAAATGAAACCCCAAGCATGTTCAAGGATGATGCAGGATTAAGCTGAATATTATTAAACATTAGTGGGTATACCTGTGGAAGATTTTGTCGAGTTGATAGGTGTAAGAACTGAGTCTTAGATGCATTAAAAACAACCATATTATTTTTACCCCCGTCAGAGATACGAGCCAAGTCAGACATTAGGTGTGCCATAGCCTCATCCCTTGTTTGTTGAAGTAACTGTTGAGATGGGCGTTGCGGGAACCGAATGGAAAGGTGAAGGGTGGAGTCATCAGCGTATGAGTGGATAGGGTTAGATGTACAGCTTAGAAGATCACTGATGAATAAAAGGAAGAGAGTTGGTGATAGGACAGAGCCCTGAGGAACACCGCTGTTGATAGATCTAGGAGAAGAACGATGGCCATCTACAACAATGGCTATAGAACGACCAGAAAGGAAGCTAGCGATGAAGGCACAGATAGAAGGATAGAAACCGTAGGAGGGCAGTTTGGAAATTAAAGATTTATGCCAGACTCGATCGAAAGCCTTTGAGATGTCAAGTGCAATGGCAAAGCTTTCGCCAAAGTCCCGAAAGGAGGATGACCAGGTGTCTGAAAGGTAGGTGAGAAGATCGCCAGTGAAGCGTCCCTGACGGAACCCATACTGACGATCGGAAAGAAGGTTGTGATAGGAAAGATGCCTTAAAATTTTTCTATTGAGAATTGACTCGAAAACTTTTGAAATAGAGAACGTTAAAGCAATTGGACGATAGTTGGAGAGTTGGGAGTGGTCACCCTTCTTTGGGACTGGCTGAATGAGAGCAAACTTCCAGCAAGAAGGAAAGGTACAAGTTGACAGACAAAGGCGAAAGAGTTTACCTAGGCAGGGTGTAAGCACAGAATCACAGTTCTTGAGAACAACAGGAGGGACCCCATCAGGCCCATATGCCTTGTTAGTACTGAGGCCAGTGATGGCAGAAAATACATCAGCTGAAGCAATTTTAATGTCAGCCATGAGGAAGTCAGAGGGGGGAAGTGATGGAGGAACAGCACCGGAATCGTCTAAGGTGGAATTGGAGGAGAAAGTCTGTGCGAAGAGATATGCTTTATCAGTAGAAGAAATAGCTACAGAACCATCAGAGTAGAAAAGAGGAGGGAAGGATGATGAGGTAAAGTTGTTAGAAAGGTTTTTGGCAAGGTGCCAGAAGGAGCGGGAAGAATTCGAGTTGGAGAGTTGAGAGCATTTAGTACGGATGAAATTATTTTTAGCAGAGCGAAGAACAGACTTAGCTTATAAAAGTTGTATATAACTTTGTGTTGGCATTCATTTATTCAGATACTTAAGCATTAAGTTAGCAGGTTTTGGAGAATGGTGCCATTAGAAACTGCTACACTGAATGACAGAAAAAATATTTTTACATTTCTGTAACTAAGTATTGAAATTATTTGTACATCTGAAATAATGAGCCATAAATAAAAAAAAACAAAGCCATAAGACTAGGTAGGCTATGCTTGGTCACTTAAGGCCAAGTCATAATAACATCTGCTTAAGATTTTTCTGTGTGGTAATATAATCAGCTTTGGAATATGCTGTCTTGATTACCGATGGCAACTCAGCCTTAACCAGTAGTGTACAGACAGGACTTGAACAGGTATGTATCTGGATTCTGGGCAGTGGCTTTCAGCCAAACCATCAGTGGATAGACAGGACATGAAGTTAACAATATTCAGTATACTGCTTTTGAAATATTAGCTATATAAAAAACAGGAAAATCAAAAATCAAATAAACTGAATAATTTTTTTTTTTTTTTTGTAAATCACCAACCTTGGCTGGTAACCAATGCAGCTTAATTAGGAACGGGGTAGTGAAGGTTCTCGGGGAGAGACCAAAGATAAGCCATGTTGCCCTGTTCAACAAAGGCTGAACTTTTGGTTTTTTGTTAGTATATTATTTGGAAGACCAATCCACACTGAACTGCAATAATCAACACGAGGCAAGACCACTGCATGGACCAATGTTAATAGGCAACGTCTATTCAGGAATTTTCTCAGGATGCAGATTTCTGATATGCAAGTTACACCCTCTGGCAACTTGATTAATATGTTCTTTGTAATTTACCTTTGACTTAAAATAAACACCCAGATTTCGAACAGAACTGGCTGGATGATGCTGTGACACACCAATGTTCAAAGCCAGGGCATTATTAGTGTTGTCACCTCTTCTGTTTCCTCTGATGATGATGATCTCAGTTTTACCATCACTCAGCTTAAATTTCTTCCTTGCACTCTAGATCTTAATATCAGATATTTGAGATTCGAGCTTAGTCTTGGTATTGTTTATATATGACATCTTAACATAAAGCTGAGTGTCATTCGCATAAAAATGATAGAACACATCATGAGCATCAAGTAAAGACGATAAACTATTTGTGTTGATTGTAAATAGAATTGGACCCAAAACTGATCCTTGATGGACTCCAAACAGACGGGGAGCAGAATCAGAGCTAGTGTAATCAACAACCACTCTCTGAGATCTGTCTGATAGATACGACTTAAAAATACAGATCATCCAACAATAGCTTATGACCTACTGTATCAAAAGCTGCAGACATATCCAGCAGAACTAGGAGAGAGAACATCCCACTACAGGTGTTTGCCACCAAGTCACTATGATTCCTTGTTAGTGCAGTTTCAGTTGAATGGTATTTTCTGCACGCTGATAGAACAACAGGAACAACTCTGTTATGTTGCAGTAATGGTAAGAATTGATCAAGTATGGCCCACTCAATAATCTTGGATATGAAAGACAGGCTAGAGACGGAACAATAATTTGTCATGCTCTCCACATAAAGCCCAGGTTTCTTGATTAGGGGCCTAAGCAAAGAACATTTCTCAGACTGCACAAAATTACTTTCCAAGAAGCATCTATTGATTATGTTGCAGACCAAGTCTGCTGCATGCTCGTACACATCAGGAAGTTGTGACAAGTTACATGGATAGAGTGGGACAAATATTTTGTTATGCTCTCTGATGTAACATTTGACTTTATTTACATCCAGTGGATGTAATGTTGAAAGCAAATGACCCCTGTGCACTGTGATTGGAAGTCAACTGAGTACACTTCAAAAGAAAAGCTGTTGTCAAAATCATTTCTTATACAAGATATCTTAGGTGTAAAAAAATGAAGCAAAATCAGAAGCCAACTGGGCATCAGATACAGATGTTGGTTTAACAATTACATTCCTCCAACCAACCAAATTGTTCACAACTGTAGAAGTTTTTTTTTTCTTCTTTTTTTCAAAGTATATATATATATATATACACAGTACAGGCACACCCTGAAGGAAAGGGCATATGTTTGAGAAATGATAGATAAGGGAATTCTGAGCAATAAATGTTATATCAAAATGTGTCCAATTCTTAAATGTTATGGAACTACAAAATCAGTCCTGATGACCTTCTGGATGAGAATTATTTCCCTTGTATTTTACCCCCCCATAAGGTAATCAGAAACAGCAACTCCGGAGTTGTTCCAATTTGGAACATGTCCATATTGTAATTTTTGCTCAGAATTCCCTCATCTATAACTTCAAAAGGTTATGCCTTTTCCTCCCAGGACACCCTGTACTGTATATACAAGGCCCTCATTTGGCATTGGTAATATTGCATCTAAAAAGAAAAAAAGAAAAAAAGATGCAAATGGAACTGCATACATTGTTCCATTAGAATCATTCTTTTCTGGAAATACAGTTCAGTATACAAGGTCTATTCGGAACGTATCCAACCTTTAGCTATAAAAAAATTAATACCATATAATTATGATCCGTTAAGCTATGACACTAAGCCCCCTCAAACCCTTCTGACTTGACACACATAACCCAGCATTCTTTCCACTGCCTGAAAAATTTTTCAAAGTGGTTTTTGGTACCTCCTGCAGGTGCTTCACCACATTCATCAAGATCTCTTCTCTTGTCTCAATCTGGAACCCTTCAGCAGATTTTGAGCTTGGGGAATAACCAGACGTAACACAGAGCCACGTCTGGTGAATAGGAAGCCTGCCAGACCTGTGGGATGTTGTGCGTGGCCAAAATTCCTGAATTAACTGAGATGAATGGGTAGAGGCATTGTCATGATGCAACTTCCAACTTGCCACTTTCAAAAGGTCTGGTCTCTTATGCCAAACTGCATCGCGAAGAAGATAAATAACATCGAAGTAGTTGTTGTTGTTGTTGATGTTCTCCCAAGTGGTCTGACCGAACCACCCCCATCCTCCTCTGGGAAAAAGTGGCCCCATAGGGCCGCCCAGGCGACCGAAGCCAATCCCAGGCTAAAGCGAGGAGGATGGAACCCGCTGGGGAGATGAGGGCATGAGTGTTTGATCTCGCGGCCAAGTGCCACGAGCCCCAGTCTACGTTACCACCACAAGGATGGGGCCGCACTCACATCAGACTCGTCCTGAAGGAACCAAAAAGTGGAGGGAAAGACATGCACATTACGGGGAACTTTGGCACCCCTCTTGTGCCATGGGTTTAATGCACATGCCAACGGTTTAAGTCCGACATGTTACCACATCATACTGTAACATGTTCACTGGACATACAACAGTTGCTCTAGCCCAACAGGTTTGAGACATTGTACAGACAATACTCATACCCTGCACAGGGCATACATCGAAGTAGTAATGTTTATTGACAGGTTGACCTTCTGGCATGTATTCATGATGCACAACACCACTTTAGTTGGTAAAAAACTGTAAACATGCATTTCACCTTGCTGTGGACCTGATGTGCTTTTTATGGCCAAGGTGACCCTGCATGCTTCCACTGGGACAATCCACTGGGACAACTGTGCTTTGGTTTCAGGGTCGTAACCTTACACCCAAGTCTCATCTCCAGTGATAACGGTCTTCAGAAAGTCTGGACCGCAATTTGCACACTCCAACATATCTTGGGCAACGTTCATCTGCAGAGCTTGTTGTTCACATGGAAGGAGCTTTGGAACAATCTTGGCGACAACTCTTTGCATGCCCAAATCATCCATTAAAATATTGTGTTCTGACCCATAGCTGATTCCAATTTCATTAACAATTACTCTGACAGTCAGCAGATGATTTTCCATGACTAAATTGCAGACTTTCTTCACATTTTCAGCACTTCTGCTTGTTGATGGCCTCCCACGATGTGGATCGCTCTTGACTGACATTTAGCCATTTTTAAGCAATTGCACCACTCTTTTATCTGTGTTACCCCCATGGCTTCATTCCCCAAAACTTATTGGATCTTCCTGATAGTTTCAACTTTGGTATCACCTTGTTTCTGGCAAAATTTGATGCAGTAACGTTATTTTATTTTTTTGGACATCGTGACAAGCGCAGGAACGTGACAACCATATGGTGCACAACCATGAACACTCGCTGACTGACAGCCACTGAGTCACTATTGGTGGCTAGCATTACTCATGCATGTGCATGAAGGTCCTGCACTGCACTACAAAAAACCCCGCCCCTATCCTCCAACTGGTTGGCGAGAAAGAAAATGAGGTCGGATACCTTTTGAAAAGACCTCGTATAAGGATAATCTATCTATCTATTGCCAGACACCTTAATCCTGTAAGGGATGGCCACAAATGAACTGCCTCCAAGTCACCCTGCCCCCTGTCATTTTGCAGACATCCTCCCAGCTCACACTCCCTCCACTTCATCCCTCCATCTTCTCCTCGGCCTCCTCCTCCTTCTCCCTCCCCTCCACCTCACTCATATGCACTCTCTTTGTTAGTCTCTTGCTCTCCATCCTCTCCATATGGCCAGACCACTTCAATGTATCTCTCCTAAAACTTTACAGTATATCACATCCACATCCATATCACAACGCTCCTTCACTTCCTCATCTGTCAGTCTGTTTCTCCATGCAACTCTACATGGTCCTCTCAGACAACTCATTTCCACTGCTCTCACTCTTGACTTACCCCTTCCAACAAGGTCCAAGCTTCACTTCCATTCATTACAGTTGGTATCACAATGTTATCTTTCAGCAACTTTTTTACTTCCATGCTCACTTCCTTATATCTTATCACTGTCTTCAAAGAACCAGAAACCTTTCTTCCTTGTCGTACCTCAAGCACTTCATCCTCCAAACTTCCATCCTTACTCATCACACTACCCAAGTACCGTACTTAAATGCATTCACATTTTCCATCTCTTCATCATCCAACCTAATTTCTCTTGATGACCATAACTTTCCTCTTCCCTACATTCACCTTTGGATTTTCTTTCTTACAAACACACCCAAAACTCATTCACCAAGCCTTGCAGTTCCACTTTGTCTTCACTTAACAATATATTATCATATGCAAACAACAGTACAGGAAGTTTCTAAACACTGCCCTCACTCATTATGGCCACTCCAACATCCACTACCCTACCTTGTATCTCTCTTCTAACCCCATCCATATATAAACTGAACAACCATGGAGACATGACACATCCCTCTTTCAATCTAACATTCTTATAGAAAAATTCACTCAGTTCACTATCCACAGGCACTGCAGCCTTAGCATGCTCATACATATTCTTCACACCATTCAAAAACTTCCCATTTACTCCATAAATTTTTAATATTTTCCATATTCCTTGTCTATCCACTATGTCATATGCTTTCTTCAAATCCATGAATGCCACATATTGTACAACTTCTTTCCCTTCTCAAGAAACTTTTCCAATAAACACCTAGGGATGGAAATCTGATCTACACAACCTCTTCCCTTCCTAAAACCATCTCTTTTCTTCTCCAACTAATTCCTCTGCTTTTTCCCAAACTCTGTCAATAAGTATCCTATCATATACATTTCCTCTTACACTAAGAAGACAAATGCCCCTATGATTACCATACATTTCTTTTTCCCTTTTTTCTTGGTACAGGAGAACAGTTTTACCTGATTTCCAGTCTTCCAGGACTCTACCTTCCTCCCAGGCCAATCTGCACATCTTCCATATCCATTTTACTACTATTTCTCCTTCATGCATAAGCATTTCACCACACACTCCATCAATTCCTGGAGCTTTCCCCATTTTGACTTTCTTCAATACTTCCACTACTTCCATCCTGATCTCTTCTTCCCTTCTCACCTCCCTCCTTCTCCCAGCCATTCTCCAGCCACTTATACTCACATTACATTAATTCTCTAAGTTTAACAGTTCCATAAAGTGTTCTTTCCAACTGCTCACTTTTTCTCCCTTTTCCACTGCCAATCTATCATTTTTATCTTTCACTCCCAGGCTAAGTTCTTTATCACCCTGTCTAACTCTCTTAACCTCTTTCCAGAACATTTTCTTACATTCCCTCCACTTAACACTTAAATTCCTTCCAGATTCCTCAACCATTCTCTTCTTACTCCCTCTTACTAATCTTTTCACTTCTCTTTTTCTCTCTGCATATAACTCTCTCCCCCAGCTCTCAACTTCCTCCATGCCTCTGCTTCCCATCCATTCACCATGTGCTTTCTTCTTTTATGCCACAGTTTGTCTCACCTCTTCATTCCACCATGCTGTTCCTTGCATCCTCTTTGGCTTCTCTTCACTTCACACACCACCTCACATGCTGCACAGATTTCTTCTGTGAATATCTTGCACACACCTTTCACCTCCCCCATGTGCTGCAAATCATATTTACCAAATCACCCCTCGACTTCTCATTTATGTTCTGCCTTTTTCCATCCTCTTGCAACCTTTCTACCGTCCTTGTATGGACTACTTCCTCCTGTCCTTCCCCCATTCTAGTCCTCCTTTGCACCTGAACCTTGACTTTCACCACCACCAAGTTCTGGTCAGAAAGTCCATTCCCCTAGCCTCTACTTCCACTAACACATTCCTTACTTTTCCATTCATATAGCCAACCAGAAATACTCTCTCATTCCTCTCAAAATTTTCCATGCATGCTTCCATATTTGCCCACAACTCTTCTTTCATTCTACTTGCACGATCTTGCATTGGTGGATACACACACATGATCATCCACATTTGTAATGTTACTATCTATCTTATCCAAACAATTCTTGAACCAAATGATCCATACTCTCTTATATTCTCCTTCCATCTCTTGCATACAACAATATATATATATATATTTTTATGGAAGGATGAAGGAACCAAAGGCCAGGGGCTGCAAATTGCCCCCTCCAAGAGAAAACAAAAACAAGATAACAGAGAACCAAATTCAAGAGCCATTCATTTCGACACACCTGGACACACTGCGTTTGAAAGAAAGACTGGAGATCGTAGGCAGTAGGAAAAATGGACAGAGGGAGATAATTCCGGAGTCAACCTGTTGCATACATGAAGGACAGGAAGTAGTGGTTAACTCTTGCATTCAAGAGTTCGAGAGAAAAGGGATGGGGGTTTATTGCAAGACGGGTGCTATGCGCCCACCGTAGTGGTGGATGGATGCAAGCAGGCAGTTCAGAGGAGCAGTGATCATTGAAGTACAGTAGCGACTGAAAAGAGATACAGACGCAACAGTGCAGCAAAGAGACAGACTGAAGGGAACCAATAAGAGGAGGAGAGTTAATGACACGAAAAGCCTTTGACTCCACCCTGTTGAGAAGGGCTGTGTGTGAGGAACCTCCCCACAAATGAGAGTTGTACTCTACACAGGGGTGAATAAAACCCATGTACAAAGGCAACAACTGTGTAGGGGTAAAGAAGGTATGGAGTCGGCTTAGCACATCTAATCTCTTGGATGCAGATTTTATAAAAGAAGTAATATTTTCTTTCCAAGATTAATCCTGAGAGAAAGAAATCCCAAATATGTTTAAAGATGATACAGGATTGAGCTGGATATTGTTAAAAATTAGAGTGTACTCCTGTGGAAGATTTTGTCGGCCTGACAGATGAAAGAAATGAGTTTTTGATGCATTAAAAACAACAAAGTTATTTTTACCCCAATCAGAGATATGAGCCAAGTCAGACATTAGGTGTGCCATAGCCTCATCCCCTGTTTGTTGAAGCAACTGCTGAGATGGATGCTGTGGGAAGCAAATGGAAAGGTGAAGGGTAGAGTCATCAGTGTATCAGTGGATCTGGTTAGATGTACAGCTTAGAAGGTCACTGATGAAAAAAAAAGAAGAGAGCTGGTGACAGGACACAGCCCTGAGGAACACCACTATTGATAGCTCTAGGAGAACAACGGCTGTCTACAACAGTAGCTACAGAATGACCAGACAGGAAGCTAGAGATGAAGGCACAGACAGAAGGAGAGAAACTGTAAGAGGGTAGTTTGGAAATTAAAGGTTATGCCATACTCAATCAAAAGCCTCTGAGAAGTCAAGTGCAATGGCAAAGCTTTTGCCAATGTCCTGAAAGGAGGATGAGCAGGAGTCTGAAAGGCAGGTGAGAAGATACACCCTCTTTTGCCTTTTCATTTTCACCTACTCCCGTGCATATACCCTATCCATACTCCCACTCTCTCCTCTCCATTTAGTCTCATTTACAGTAATCGACATATGCCCACTTTTGCACTCTCAAGCACTTGTACAATCTCTCTCCCTTTCACCTCATCATTCACACCCCCTACATTCCATGCTGCAATCTGCATCATGTCCTTTGTCCAGTCCTTGGTCATCACCTGTTAGTCTGTCATGTTCCGAGGCTTCTTGTTTGCATTTTTAGCTAGTTGTTTTCCAGTGAGGGGCACTAACCCTCCACCAACCCACTTGTTGGCACTCCTGCCTTGTGTTCTTCCTAAAGTTCCAAGCTTCGCTTCCACAC
The DNA here is from genome assembly GCF_032717465.1 of Coenobita brevimanus. Classification (NCBI taxonomy): domain Eukaryota; kingdom Metazoa; phylum Arthropoda; class Malacostraca; order Decapoda; family Coenobitidae; genus Coenobita; species Coenobita brevimanus. The sequence continues at coordinate 49,138,071 of NC_137008.1, forward strand.
ATCAGTGTTGGTATCACAGTACTATCAAACAGCAACTTTTTTACTTCCATTCTAACCTCCCTGTTTATTATAACTGCTTTCAGAGAGCAAGCAACCTTTCTTCACTGTTATACCCTTCAAGCACTTCATCTTCCAAACTTGCATTCTTACTTATCACACTACCCATGTATAGTACACCCTCGATATACCGAATCCTCTTTTAACAAATTTTGGTGTTAATGATCACCATGAGCTGGCTAAGCATTATGTTCATTTAATGAATTCTGTTTGGTAAAAGAATGGACACGCAGGAAACACTGACCAGCGTGGCGTAACGAACAAACATAGATTTATTCAAGGTGTACTTGCAGTCTTTATTTGCAGTGCAATTACATTCTGAAAGGTAAGAATAAACACTATAAATTAATAAACAGAGCATTTATGGAAAAAAATGGTCATTTAGACTTAGGTGTATGTTACTGTGTATGAGCATATGGCCAAACAACGCTGTATTTTTAATGAGACATGTTCGGTAAAAGCCTTGACGCCTGGGAAATTACTGAACAGCATGGTGTTCGGCTTTAATGAACCATCAGCTTTAATATCTAGGGTCTGGTACCAATTAGTCTGTTATACTGAGTGTGTACTGTACTTAAATGCACTCACATTTTCCATTTCCTCACCATCCAATATCACTGTGCATTCATAACTTCATTTCTCTCAAAGACCATAACTTTACTCCTCCCTACATTTACCTTTAGGTTCTGTTTCTTACACACTCACCCAAACTCATTCACCGAAAGTTGCAGTTCCTCTTCATCTCCACGTAACAATACAGTATCTTTTGCACTCACACAGACATCCACCCACTCTTACATACATTTTACTATGGTACCGTACCACAAAAACAAACTCTTCACAGTATTCAAGAGCTAGTTATGTACACTCGACACACATAAAACATCCCATTATTCTTTTTTGTTTATCATGTCATATGTTTCTTCTAGATCCACATGTGCGGTAAACATCTTACTTTCTCCCATATTTGCCTTCGTGCAATCTGATCCACATATCCCAAACCACTCTAAAATTACCCTGTTCATCACTCACCAGGAACTGCATTCTGACATATTCCCTATCTCCTCTACAATAATCCTTCTATATACTGTATGCTTTTTATGCAATACCCTCCAAACTTCATCCATCCATCCATCATCCAATCCTACATTGCCCCATAAGAAGCGTAGGAGCCCGGGGCTAGGCAAGTTGGTCCTGACATTTAAGATGAGTGTGACCAGCCTCACTCATCCCTGAGCAGCATTATGTGAGCAATAAACCCCAACCACCCCCTGGATATAAACCTTCACTGGCTCAATCCAATTGGAGTGCCTTAATTACTCACTAAACCACCAGGTGCCATAATTTGGTTATATGGTTACCACCCAGCATAATAAATGGTTTCCTGGTGTACAGGAAACCATTCGGCTTGCCACTCAGTGTAGAGTCACCCATGGGCCGAAGGAAGAGGAAAGAATGAAGGAATGAAAGACAAAAGAGTGAGTGTAAAGTCACCCGTAGGCAGAAGGACGAGGAAAGAATGAAGTAAAGAAAAACAGAAGAGGAAGGAATGAAAGGAGGGATAATTATCCTGCGATAATTCTTACACTCACTTTGATTACCTTTACTTTTGAACACAGGCAAAACCATAGCCTTCTTCAGACTACTCATCCAGCCTGTGCACCTACTTCCAGCAAACATTCATTCCACTCTCTCAACTACATTACTCATCTCTGTATATACCTTATCAATGCCCACTGCATTCCCATTCTTCACCCTCTTGACAAGATACTTCTCTGCTTCCAATGTACTCTTCCCATGCAAATTGTTTCTTCAATGTGTACAACCAAAACCAATCATGTTTACCACTGCACCCTTTTCATTTTTCCCCACTCATTAGCCTGTCAAACTATTTTTTCCACCTGCTCCTTCCTTCACTTGGATATAGTTAAGCTTTCTTTGACTCTCACTGCTCACATTAACATATTTTTCTTACACCCTCTCTCCTACATTTTCACACCTATTTCCAAAACATTTCCTGTATCCAGATTAGTTTTATTTTTTTTCTCACAATAATCACTTATTCTTCTTTAACAACCACTTTGAATATATTCCTTCCTTCCCTCATTAGAAGCCATTTAATGCATTTACTTCACCCACTTCATTCTTTTATTCTCCACTGCTCTTTCACCCTCCACATCCTTACAAACTGTACTTTTCTTACTGGTCAATATCCTTGCAATGCCAGACACAGCTTTAGCATTACTAACTAAACACTTCTTGCGTGCACTTCTCAAATGGGTGCTGACAAGGAGGCTTCACATGGTGGTGACCCTGGCTGGAGCAGCTGTGGCATCCAACCAAGAGCCAAAGTTCCTCATTTTTCCTTGAACTTCCCATGAAAAGAACCCTGGTCTGATCTTGGTGTGGCACTGTCTACCACAAGGGGATGTCAGCTCCCTACATAATGTATGTACTGTACTTTACTGTACCTGTAGGACGACCCCACAGAAGCAGCTGCTTACCAGTGACGGATGGGTCTCCTCAGACAGACAGACCAGGGTTAAGCAACAGCAACACAAAATGTTGAGCAAAGTTGTCATCACTGTAAAGGTGTTCAAATGCCATAGGAATGCACCTTAGTTTTACTGAAACCAATGAAATTCTACTTTAACCCTTTCAGCATTATGATTCTTTATATTCTTGCCATCTCCAGATGGTTTTATTTGGAGAAAACCTCTTGTAGTAAGGGGAATGCTGAGATATAATGGCTACTAATCATCACTAGAATCTCTCTCTCTTAAGATTAATACAAACATCTGGTGGTAGGAAGAATTAAACATAAAAGGCATTACTGTGCTAGAAGGATTACAATAGTTAAGAAATACAACAAAACCAAAACGGCAAGTTGTCACTTCAAGTTGCCTTTTGTGACAAATGAAATTAAAATACTACAGTTGCGTATACAGCTGATTCGCCATTTTCATCTGTTTATGGTACTACTGCATTTGACATACAGTACATGACTTATAATGTGGATTGCCTGTCTGTTGCACTACATTGACACTCCATACAACACTGCTTGTAACTTATTCAGAGTGAGTAAGTCTTCATTATTTCGTTCTTGGTACTGCCAGATGATAATACTCAGATTAGGGGGGGATATCTCACAGCACAGGGGTTAGAAACTTTATTAATTCCTTTTCTCCTATGACAACCTTTTTTAATTCCAGGTAGTGCCAGATGCTTTACATTTTATTAATGAAGTCTTCTCATAGTGGAGGAACTGAACCAAGCAGGACTGTTTTATAGATATACTGTACCACACATTTACAAAAATGTAGAGTTACAAGGAGAGACAGACTGACAAATGACGAACTGAAGGAGTATTGTGGTATGGCTGTGGATGTGATAGAAAGCATTAGGAGATATATACACTGAGGTGGTTTGGCCATGTGGAAAGGATGGAGAGTGAGAGACTAATGAGAAGAGCATCTGTGAGTGAGGTGGAGGTGGGGAGAGGGAGGGGGAGGCCAATGATGAGATGGAGGGATGGAAAAATATATGAGACGGGTGTGAGCTGGGAGCAGGGCAGAGAAGTGGTGGGGGAACAGGCGACATGGAGGCGATTTGTTTGTGGCCACCCCTTCCGGGACTAAGGCGTCTAGCAATAGATAGGTAGAAAGGCTTAATTTTTTTACAAGAACTAACTTATGAAAGTATATATATATATATATATATATATATATATATATTGTATATATATATATATATATATATATATATATATATATATATATATGTGTGTGAAACCAAGGTGCTAATACAAGACATGACTAATAAAAAATACAATTTTACCTTCTCATACTTTTTCCGCATTTTATCAAGACTTTTCTCTAATTCAACCTTCTTTTCCTTCACTGTCTTGGTGTTCCATAGCTTGTCCAGTCCTTCAGCTTCAATGTGTATTTTACTGGCCTCTGAAAGATACAGTCAGTATTAAGAAATGTGTTCCAGTGCATCCCTAACTGGTTCTGCTTCTATCTTGCAACCCTGCCAAGCTCAAATGAGCATGGTTTTTCCTTAACATTCTTCATTACCATACCCAACATCCCAACATAATCACCAACCCCATTTCCTTACAAACAGGGCAGGTAACATCCAGGATACAGAAGACAAAACAGTATGAGTACAGGTATGGTAGCTATCAGTCTGGTGTTAAGTGAAAAAAGTCATACGCTCATTCACTCTCTGACTAATCCCACAAATCATACTGCTGCAACAATCTGATAATTAACAAATTTCTGCAAAAGTATAAGATATAACCCTTCTTGAACCTACCAAACTATGTAGATCCTGCCCATCCACCCCCTTCTCTCTCTCTCTCTCTCTCTCCCCCCCCACACACACACACACGTATGAAAAGATAGGACAAATATGCCATTTCCAGTGGAGTTGACTTTGGTAGGAATAGTTTGTTGTTGTCATAGTCGATTAAGTCACACCGAGTTGAGTCTAAATTGGCAGGTGTAACTGATTGTTGTAACTGAGAGGACTGTTTGTTGTTATTATGGTCGATTAATCCAGCTGAGTCCAAACTGGTAGGTATAACTGGTGTTTGTTGAAGTCGGTCTAAATCTGCTACACAGCCAGGGGTGGATCCCGTGAGCACTCTCTGCCCCTCAATGGCCCTGGGATACTATTGTATCTGTAACTGTATCAAATATTTCTCTTGGAAGACTGTGTATTTCTCTTTTCAGGTGTTTGAAGGAGTTACAGTGATGATGATGCATTTTCTTTAATGTCTTACATAATTCTGTTATGAAAAATCATTGACTGAGGAATTTTCTTGTGATCTGTTGGATTCTTGTAGTAAAGTTTTCCAAATTTGTACTTGCTTTTGCAACCCTTAGCAACTGAGACATGCATACATCATACGCTGGAACTCTAGGTATGTTTGCCGATAAATCTGAGTATGATACAATTTCAAAATTATAATAAATCTGGGTATGACACAATTTCAAAATTATAATAATCTCATTTATCATAGAGTTTTGTTGATATAACTTTATTTTCTATTTTGATATCAAGTTCCAAAAAGCTTGCTTGGCAGTTGGCAGTGTTTTCTTTATTTAATACTAGTGCTTCCAGATATATTTCCTTTATCCTTTCATTCATATTTCCATGATTGTTTAAGGTTATTAGATCGTCACCAAATCATCTAGTATTGTTAAATTTCTTCGCTACTGAATTTGAACTTTTAACATTTGTTCTATCCACTTGAATTTATAACTATATATGTACAGATTTGTCATCAATGGGGCTGGGGTTGTTTCCATGGGTATTCCTATGCCCTGTTCGAAAACCATGCTTCCACAAGTAAAAAGCAGTTTTCTACCAGGTAATTTGTCATAAGTATTATATGATCCTCTGATAACGTCAAGTTTTTGCCATCTCTTTTATTTACCCAGTATCATTCGTGTTCACCTACTGCAATCAAATTCTTATTCAATCCTTTAAAGGCAACCTGCACTGTCCATTCCAACTTCTTTTTTATATCCTCGTGTTCAATATTCATGTATAACGTTGAAAAATCATACTGCTACGTTTCTTGCATTTCTTTTGTGACTGATGGAATCAATATCCACACACACATATCCACACACACACACACACACACACACACACACACACACTACAAATCTAACAGCAATACTACAACAACCAAAATACACTGTAATGAACATAAACATGTATCTAATGGATATCCAGATACAGCACATCACATACCATATTCATATAATTACTGGTATGGTTCACTCGCAGTAAGCAGTATTTCCAACTCAGATGCTCAATTACATATGTAACTGTAAATAGCCATTTGTTATGTTTAAAGTTAGTACTTCATAATATTCCATTTCCTACAGTGGGAATTGTAGTATGCATGTTGTGCTTAGCTACAACTTTATTGTCATCCTTTCTGTCACAATATCAGTCTTAGATATCAGAACTTTTAAATCAGAGCTTAAAGATTACAGAATGGAAAGAATACTGAGTTAAATGTACAGTATTGCAGTTGCAAGGACCATAACACTACTATACTTTTACCTTAACCTAGTTCAGACTTCTTTCCCTTTGGCAACCTAGTTCATGTACCTTGATGTCAGAGTCAACACTAGGAGTCCATGGTGTTTTCATAACACTTCCTCATAAGCATTATCATATTCTAGGGCTAATTTATTGTTACAAATCTGCATCTGAGATGGACAGAAGGCAATTTCAGACTAAGATAAAATGAGAAAAGAATGATTATTACAGTATAAACATTACTGACACGTACAGCATTATCCTTGCTATTTTAAAGTAAAAATTAAATACTGTATATAAATACATCTCCTGATGAGAAAACACTTATTCCATCACTCATATAACATGGTACAATTGCTTGATATCTAATGGCAACAACACAATCACCCACAAATATAATCTTATGTTATAGTTTATCTCTGACCGAGCCAAGCCTTCAACACGACACTTCAGATGGTTAGGTAGACTGAGGCATATTTGAAGGTGTTTGTAAAATTGGGCCCCTCTGGCTCAATAACTTACACTCTTTGTGTAGGCGGTACACTAGAAATTGAAATGCACCACTGCTACTGTATTAGCATCAGCATCATCTGTATGATCAAATGAATGACTGGGCCTCTCACAATATTTCACATCTGACCTCTCTTGATGAAATGTATCATCATCATCATCCGGACCTCCTTTCCCACCCTAGGGCAGGGTGAGGAATAGCAACGTACAGACAGCCCAAGTTTGCCCAGTCCAATGGGCCACGCTTCCATGCACTAATCATTCAAGCCCCCGGAATCCTGGCACTATCTGATATGCCAAAAATATTCACCACATTCTGTAGCTTCACGTAAACGTACCCAATACAGTCAATCCAAATGCTGTCACATTAAAAAGGGGTGCCAAATCCTTGATCATACACTTTTTCCTACAACATTCATCCAGCCAGCTCAATCTATTGTCAGTCCCCTAGCCTCACTGACATCCAAACCTCTCTTCCTCACATACTCATCCACCATATCCTTCCACCTTTTCCTTGGCCTACCTCGCCTCCTCCCTCCTTCAAATTCGCTCTGATACACCTATTTCACCACTCTATTGTTATCCATTCACTCTGCATGACCATACCATCTCAGTACACTCTCTTTGATTCTGGTGTCCACCGACTTCCTCACTCCACATCTTTCACGAATCACATTATTTTGTATCCTATCCACACTCTGTACTCCACATACATTCCTCAACAGTTCCATCTCCACTGCTCTCACTCTTGACTTCTCATTTTCATCCCACATCATAGTCCCACATCCATGTATGTTAAAGCTGGCACAAGCACTTCTTCATGCAAGCCTCATGCAGCTGCAACACTCAAGCCTCTGTTTCTTATCAAGGCCTTCATAGCACCAGCTATTTTCCTTCCTTGTGTCACTCTACTTTCCACTTTTTTTTGCACATTTTCCTCTTTTTCCTATCACTGTATCCAGGTATTTGAACTCTCTCTCACCAATTCCAGTCTTCCTCCATTCATTGTAACATCATACTGGGAGTCACCTTCTCTCTCAATAACCATCACTTTGCTCTTTTCTATGTTTACTCTCAAGGTACGACGTTCACTGACATTAGCAAAACTCTGCACTAGTCTACCAAGTTCTTGTCTAGTGTTTGCAAGTAATACAGCATCATCAGCATACAACAAATCTGAGGTACAATGTTCCACCCGTCACCATTCATTACCAACGCCATCTCTCTCTCCATTACTTGTATTTTTTCTCATCGTCCCATCCATATATATATATTGAACAACCATGGGGACAACACACAACCTTGTTGCACACCCACACCGACTGTGAACCATTCACTTAGATGCCCATTTACCCTTACACATACTTTACTACCATCATAAAAACTCCTGACGGCACCTGGCAGCTCACCATTAACACCATACATGCGCAAAACCTTCCACAATCTTTCTCTGTCTACTTTGTTGTATGCTTTTCCAGATCCATGAATGCCATAAATACCTTATTTAAAGTCCTTCTCACAAGCCTTCTCCACTACCTGTCTTACTGCAAATATTTGATCCACACATCCTCTGCCACTCCTAAAGCCACTCTGCTCATCATTCACTACGACTTCTGATATCTCTCTTACTTTCTCTATAATAATTCTTCCATATGCTTCCCTACCATAGTCAATAAACTTATGGAACGATAATTCTTGCACTCACTTCGCTCACCTTTATTTTTGTACAGGGGTACAATCACAGCCTTTTTCCATTCTGCTGGCACAGTTTCACTCATCCATGCCTTCTTACATATCTCCAACAAGCACTTCATTCTGCTCTCTCCAATACACTTCACTATCTCTGCATATACACCTCATCAACCCCAGCGGTGGCTCAATCGGTAGAGAGGTAGCCTGCAGTCCTGCTGGACCCAAGTTCAAATCCCCCCTGGGGCAAGGAACAGTTTAAAGATTTGAATTTCATTAAATCAGACTTTACTGATCTACCAGAAGACCCACCGACATGTCATAAAAATACCCCCACTAATACCAATACACCAGTCCTGTATGAGACAGCCCTGGCATGTATTCAATATAGACAGTGGGTGTTAGGGCCGAAGTGGTGGCATGTAGAGGTGTATGGAATGTGGAGGACTACTGGGCCTTGAGAACAGGCTGTGAAGCCTATGTCCAGAGTCAGACACATTATAAAAAAAAAAAAAAAAAAAAAAAAAAAAAAAAACCTGCTTTCCTATTTTTCAGCCACTTCACAGTGTTCTTCACCTGTGCGAGTGTCAAGTTTCCTGGCACCGCATTCCTTCCCTGCACACCCCCAAAACCAATCATGTTTACACATGCTCTGCTCTCTCTATTCCCATTCATCAGGCTTTCAAAATATGCTTTCCATCTGGCCCTTACTTCATCCTCATGGGTAATAATCTACCACTTACATCCTTCACACTTTCACATTTCTTTCCGCTGTCACTTCTACATTTCTGTACTTCTTTCTAAAATAACTTCCTATTTTCAGAGTAATTTGCATTCATTTTCCTTCCTAGATCATCATTTACCTCCTTCTTTTTCCTCTTCACTAGTCTCTTTATGTGCTTCTTGCTCTTGATATATTCAGTTCTTATTTCAATTGAACCCCTGTCCTGTAACCACTCTAGCCACTTCTTCCTCTTTTCCTCCACTGCTCTCCTAACATCTTCATTTCACCATGCCGTACCTTTCTTCTTTGTTGTTAATCTTGCCACACCACACACTGCTTTGGCATTCCTAACTAAGCAATCCCCATACACATTCCACAGGCTGTCCAGATCCATTTCATTCCAATTCACTGATTCTAACTCTTCCCTTTCTTTGGTCCTGTATTCATCTGCCATTTCCTTGATCCTCAGCTTCTTGACTTTCAGTCTTTCTCCCTGACTGCTCCTCTCTCTCCTGGACCACCTCATTCCTCTCAGCTTCATCTTGCATACCACAATCATATGATCTGACAGACCTCTACACTGTCCTCTCACGGCCCTTGTATCAGGAACCATTCCCAGCACTGACCTCTCTATGAGCTTGTAATCAATCAGGTTCCTTTCAACATGATCCCCGTTCCCTCTATACCATGTATTTTTATGCGCATCTTTGTGTTTGAAATACGAGTTACAAATGGACAACCTCCTTTCCTGACATATATCCTTCAGTCACTTCCCATTATCATTTTCTCCTAGTACTCCAGTATGACCCATTATGTCATCCTCAGGACCAGTGCCTACTCTTCCATTCATATCACCCATTATGTCACTTTATAGTTCCTGGGCATTTCTCCCACTGCTTCATCCAGCTCATCCCAAAACCTGTCTTTCTCTGTCTCACTCCTGTCCTCACACGGTGCAAACGCTACAATCACAGCCACTTTCACATTCTCAAACTTGAACTTGACATACATACATCTCGAGCTGACACATTTGTAATCTCTCATTCCACTCTGCCACACCTCATTCATGAACAAAGCAACTTCTTCCTTGCATTGTCCTCACTCATTCATGCCCGACCTCACACACTTTACACCCTCCTACTCCTCCACTTCACACCCTTTCATCTTTCTTTCACGCAATGCCATCACGGCATATCTCGCACTCTTGAACATATTCACCACTTCTGCATTCTTGCTCTCCTCATTCACACATCTCACAGTTCACATGGCCATGCAAATCTGCTCATTTGGTTGGGGCACTGGGCAGGTACTGGGCCCTCTGAGGCTCTTCAGAACATTTGCCATGATAAGTGATTTTAGACAGGGGAATCTGGAGTACATTTAACCCAGCCAACAATCCCAGTTATATGGTTCTCACCCAGTGTAGTAAATTAATTCCTGGGTACAGGAAACCATTTGGCTTGTCACTCAGTGTAGAGACCATAAGACATCCCTACACTGAGTGAGTGGATGATGGGTGCCCCCACCTACCACCAAGATAATAATACACAAATATAAAATAATGCATCAAAAGTAAACCAAAAAAGACACTAGCCAGATTCAAACAATATGTAAGCAGCTTTTTCGCTTCTCTAAACGTGAAAAACACTGTACTAAATCCCAACCATATGAGTAGTTTTTAAAATAAACTAATAAGTACATCACCTGCCTTCAAACAACACACAAGCTGTACATTTTGCTTCTCCACAAGTGAAAATCATGAAAATCTAACTGTAACACTATTATATTTTCTTTTCAGAAGTGCATGGTCCACCTTTGTCTGTGAAGCTGGTTGTACTTAGTAATTTTTTCTTTTTTTTTTTAAATAAATAAATAATCTACTACAGCTCCATTTTACCATCCACCCCACTCCTACTAAAAGTATCTTCACTAGTACAAGCTGAGAAATGATCACCTCAGCATGCAAAGAAGTTGGATAACTATGGTGTAAACATGGCAATAACCTACAATAAAGGCAGATTTCCCCTAGCCAGTTAAATGTCTATACTGAACATGATCCTTTCCCTGTGATTGGTAATGGTAACTTGTACATTTCCATCTCCACACTCTATGTACATGTAAGTTATCTTATTCAATAAATACAACTCTTTCACCAGTACAATTGACAGAACCACTGTTCTTGCCTTAGTGCTATGAGTATATATGGACAATGCACAATATCAAGTTATATGGACACTTCTCCACTTTTAGTGTTCACATGAACTGAATATATCAATGCTGTGCTGATCATATTACAAATTACAATGTTTGCCATTATCATTAAAACTTTAAGTTTACACACTAATTATTTATATCCCTTCATCTTAGTTGTGCCTAAAAGAATTTCTGGATTTGCATTTTCTCTCTTATATCCTGATTTTTTGTGACAGTAGCAACAATTTCTTGGATCTGGATGACTGCAAGGAAGACCTTTGGTTTTCTACCTGTCTCTCTGACTGCCCAAATCTTTTTACTGTACCTGGGTGACTTGCTCACCTGGCAATAACCAGGTAATTTGGCAGATTTCCTAATTTACTTGTAAACTGCAGTTAACGTGTACTGACAGTTGTTCAACTGAAACTGGTAGCTGACAGACAACAGTTCATTCATAAATTACACAAGATATCACAGTGTATAAACAAATAACAGAATTAAGACTAACTATATTCTACTCAATTTACATTTAAATTTAGGTGAAATTCTAAGGTACCGTCTAATGGCACTGTATCTTCAATAAGTGCTCATGGACATTTTGCAGGTGTGGTTCCTCCTACTGCAGTGCCTCTGGGTGGATGTTCTAGACATTATGACCCCCAAAGAAGCCCCATGCCTGTACCAGGGACTTAGAGTGAAGGGATCTTGGTTGTTTCCTGAGTGTCACTGGTAATAAAGGGGACGTTTTGGAGCACAAGCCATCAGTCAGCCTTGCTGATGAAAATGAGGAGAAATCTGGAGTGGACTTGGCTTTATGTGCATGCTTTGCTAGTTAACATTAATAGCAGACATTCTGAAAGGGATAGGAAAGAAGGTGCATGGTGGCCTGAAAGAGAGTTTGCTTGGGACAGCACCAGGGCAGGTGATCCCTGGGATGTGAGAACTTGAAAGACAGGGCCCAGGTCAAATGGTCCCCTCTCTTAGCAGAAACAAAAAGGTTCTGTTTATTCTACCAAAGTTCCACATATGTACTTCCAAGCAGGGAAAACACAGATCCAAATACTCCACAAAAGAGAGGCATAACTTGTAGGTGTCTCCTTGCAAATGTACAATTGGAAGTTCCTTGCTGTATTGTTTGCAGGCATAAAAAAAGAGTAGTACGTCATGCCGCATGGCGTCTTGTGAAATCCACACATATGGGGTTTTAGCTGCATGGTGGTCTCAGTGAACAGCATAACAGTTCATTTAGCAACAGATGCCATGATTCTCTGGTGACAGCTGTCATCAATTATCATGATCTTTCAGCTTTTCTTCAAAAGAACAATCCTTTTTTGATAACTTTCTTCTGGTATCCTGGTTGCGGATACCAAACTGATCATGCCAGATGTAGTCTTGAAAAGAGCCAAAATCGCAGGTGTACTCGTACACCATCTGTCTCAAGCATGCAGCAAATGCATGCACTGAATGAACTTTTGGAAGGTTTGGTGTTTTTTTGCTTTCTAAAATCTCAAACTAAAAACAATAGAGTTCCTCAAAACACTGACCTCAGTGAATAACTTTTTTTGTACATCTAAATGGCAAAAATATCCTATTTTTAAGTATATATTCTACTCAAGAATGACATAATTGCAAGTTTCTCACAGTCTGCAGAACCTTCAAGCACATCATTCTATTTACGGTATATTGCTCATTCCCATTAGCCACAAAACAAACAAACAAACAATCAAACAAACAAACAAACTGCTCCAGTCATTCAAAATAAGAAGTTAATGTCCCTGAAGGCAAAGTAGCTTCTAATCAAGAATGACATCACTGCAAGTTTCCCAGTCTGCAGAACCTTCAACCACATCATTCCATTTGCAGCGCATTGCTTATTCCCATTAGCCACAAAAAAAAAAAAAACTGTTCCAGTCATTCAAAGTAAGAAGTGACAAGCATCTATAATACCTACAAAAGTAGCCATCTTGAAGACACATTTCTGAATGATGGCACCTTGTACTGTTCAGCAGCTCTTATGATCATTCTTCACCACAGACTCATAATTTTTGTCACTAAATGCTATTTGCAGGTGGCACTTCATAATACAGTATTCTATAGACTGTAATGAGAATTATAACAGGCCCTCCATAATTAGCTCATAGTCTCACTGCCTTCCTGCTTCTGCCTCCAAGACATTTTCAGATCTAAGGTACCCTTACCACAGAGTCCAAAAACGGAAGCCAATAGTATACAGTATCAATCAAGTACTGTAATACACATGCATAGCAAAGGGAAGACAGTTCTTCTATTGAAGCTTTAACCTCTACTTTCAGCTGCCTCTGACCGAGTGAGCAAGAACAGCCTATAGAATGCCATATAAATGAGCAACTGATAACATGAATGGAAGAGAGTCAACTGGGGGGTGGCATCCTAGAAAATACCACAATAAGATATGGCACATCCACTTTTATATAAATATGTTTTTACTGCTACTGGAAATTGACTTAGGACCTCTCCCCACAAGGCATTAAAAAAAACAGAAATCATAGCATATCACAATGTTTGTTCATGAAATGCCATTCATTAATATTAAATCATGTTTCCTTTGTTTTTCAGGACCAGTTGGATGCGTTTTGGCATGGAATCACTTAGATCTCCAAAGTAATCTAAGGACATTTCTTTGCACCAAACATCTGTTAGTTCAGTCTTGCAGTTGTCTGGATTGGGTGTCTTCTTCTCTGCCATGATTTTCTTCATCTTTGCCCAGCAGTTTTCTACTGAATTTAGATCCCGACTGTTGCCAGGCCAATCGAGGACCTCAATCCGATTATCCTGAAGCCATTTTGTCACCTTTCTTCGCTTGTGACATGGAACTGAATTGTGCATGAAAAAGTCGCACCCATGAATAGCAAAAAAGTTTAACAAATGATCTTTCAGAAATTGAATGTACCGGCCACCATTCATCATCAAGTTCTTGGGTAGAAAGTAGAGGCCTCCCCTTCCCATTCCACCTGAGAAACACCCCCATACCATTACTGATTGAGGGTGCTTATTAGTCGGCACCGTGTTAGCAGGGTCATATCGACTACGGGAGGCAGGGTGGCGAACCTGGGCAGAACACACCTAGAACACTTAAAATGTGCTTTCATCGGCAAACATAACTTTTCTCCATTCATCCAATGTCCAGTGTGCACACTTCGCAAACTAAATGCGCTGCTTCTTCACACAGTCAGTGAGAAGTGGTTTCTTGGCTGCAGTGCAGCTTGTCAAACACAGCTCCTCCTGCAAGCGGTGTTGGATAGTTCGAACTGAGATGTCTTGTATGAGCTGGGAATGCATTCTTTTCAATTCTGCTGCTGTCAGCCAAGGATTCTTGATTACTTCCCTCTTCAGAAGCGTATCTGTACCTCTGGAAGTCGTCCTCTTCTCTCCACCGCCATGCTTGTGCTCTGGTACGACATCAGGTGGCAGGCCGTCCGCTGCAGCAAGAATCTTCATGATGGTCGATTTTGCGTGTCATTCCTTGAGCAGTACTTTCCAGGCATGACAACTCAACTCTAGGAAAATAACAGGGCAAACAGTAATGCATACAAAAAAAGAGGGAGGTGCAAGCTCGGAGTGACGGAAACATATACTCCTACTCTCGGTTCTGGGCAAGCACTGACGTGCTGAGTGTTTCACCACCTCCCACCAATACCAGAGGAGTTCCCAGTTATGTCTTGCCAAAAAAATTCACATGGTAGAGGTGGAAACACAAAGCAAAGACAGACATCTCTCCCATAGCAATTCTGTGTGTAGGTCCTAAGTCAATTTGCAGTGGGTGTAGACTCTCATTCCTTGTTAGAAAAAATCCTCATTACACAAAAAAACTGAAAGTTTCCACTAAGGGGTTATATGAATATAGTTATGCATTCTGTAACTATCAAGACTAAATATTCAAAACATTGCTGGAGTGGCAAAAATCAATTACTCATCATCATCATCATCATCATCCAGGCCTCCTTTCCCATCCTAGGGCAGGGTGAGGAGTAGCAATGTCCACACAGCCCAAACTTGTCCAATCCAATGGGCCACACTTCCATTCACTCATCATTCAAGCTCCCAAAATCCTGGCTCTATCCAATATGCCAAAAACATTCACCATGTTCTGTAGCTTCACATAAATGTATCCAACTGAGTCAATCCAGACGCTGCCACATTAAAAAGGGGTGCCAAATCCCTGATCATGTACTTCTCACAACATTCATCCAGCCAGCTCAATCTCTTGTTAGTTCCCTAGCCTCGCTAACTTCCAAATCTCTCTTCCTCACACACTCATCCACCATATCTCTCCACCTTCTCTTTGGCCTACCTCGCCTCCTCCCTCCTTCAGATTCACTCAGATATACCTTTTTCACCACTCTATTGTTATCCAATCTCTCCACATGATCATACCATCCCAGTACACTCTCTTCGATTCTGGTGTCCACCGACTTCCTCACTCCACATCTTTCACGAATCACATTACAGTAATCCCTCCAATATCCGACGTAATAGAGCCATAGGCAGGTCCGGATAGTGGTCCTGTCCGGATATTGGACTTGTACTTATGGACTCTAACTCAGAAAAACACTGATACAACTCCCTCTGGACATACATAGCACCTATTTAAGACCCAAATCACAACAATAAGGGACATAAAAGACTGAAATAAATGCAAAAGAAGCATAAAATGAGGTTTTTGAGGTAGGTTCATACAATATTCAACATTCTGGGTACTTCCAAGTCCCTGGCTCCTGGACTGGTAGTTATGGACCCTAACCTAGCCTAACTCAGAAAAACACCTTCCTATTGCACATACATAGCACCTAAGACACAGCATATTCACACCAATAAGGGACATAAAAGAGTGAAATAAGGTGTTTGAGGTAAGTATAGTATGGAAAATACAATAGAGTACAGTATGAAACATTCTGCCTACTTACAGCATGTCCATGGCCATCTTGATGAATAACCGCCTCCTCTCAGACTCTGACAGTAAGAAGGATTTCCTGAAGCACCTACAGTACACTGTTCATGAAGTCTTGCACTGAACTTAGTCATTCGCACTCAGAAGTCCATTCTCTTCACAGTGCGCACTCTTGTCTAACTTATGCTCCATTGTAACTTAATAAGTGTTGCATTCTGCACTTTAACTCTTTCCACTCTTATAACCATTTTCTAAAGCAAAAACACACAAGTCAATTTGCGTTAAATTTAGTTCAAAAATTGTTTGTCTTTTCACTCACAATTGTAAATCCTTAACATAATGCACTGTTTTTTTCACTGCACAACACTGTTCAGTAAATTCCCATGTGGTCTAGTGGAGAAGTTCTTGGCATCTACTCACTGTCAGAATCCGAGAGTATCACTGGCAGGTGACCTAGGGGTGCGTTGCTGGGTTGTGGTGATGGGGTACCCATTGCAGACGACTCTGAAGACAGACGCAAACTCACGTCGAGCGGTGACTCCACCGTGGCCGATGTGGTGGGCTGTGGCTCGGAGCATGAGGGCCTGTCTTGGGGAGGCAACGGAATGGAGCCAGGGCTGGGCACAGCGGGGATCACGGGCCTGAAAAAACTGTCAATCGTTGATTGCCGCAAGGAACGATGATTCTGACGATTGATGATGCGCTGCCTGAAAGCACACACTTCCTCCACAAGTCCCAAGGGCCCCATCTCCCTGTCGCAGTCCAGGTGTTCCAGGTAGTCGAGAACGAACTCTAGGTGTTCCCGGAGTGCGCTCAGCTTGGGGATGGCTGGAGCTGTGTCATGCTGAGAGGAGTCCGCATGATCGTTGCCATCCTCGTCGGAATCTTCAAGCTGGGTACTGACACCTGCAACTAGAGATGCAATCTCGATATCAGACAATGTCTGATACCCAGAATCACCCTCGTCGTCATCCAACCACTGACGCACATCGTCCACATCAATATCGTCGCCATGCGTACGTAGACATGCATGGAAGTCATCCACGTCAAAACCTAGGAAATCATACTCCACATCCGTTCCGAGAAGCAGACGAGACCAACCATTTTCTAGAGTCTTGACAGGGATTTCCTTCCATGCACTGGCCCAGTTGTAGATTGCAGACTTGATGTTGTAGTGGCGAAGGTTTTCCAAAGTCTGCTGGCCTCGCGTGTCCCGTCCCTCCCTGCGCTTGTCCTCGTCCTCGAGAACAACCATTACCTCGTCCAGGAACTTCCTTCGGTACAGCCTCTTTGTTGCCACGATCACTCCTTGGTCCATTGGTTGGATGAGAGCAGTCGTATTAGGTGGCAGAAACATGCACCTAATCCGGCCATTCTCAGACACCAAGTCCTTGTCGCACGGGTGGGCAGGTGCATTGTCGAGGAGAAGGAGGGCCTTTACCTGGTCGCGTGGAATTCCCAGTGTCTCTGTCTGGTAATGTATGACCTCCTTGACGAAATGGCGGTGGAACCAGTCTTTGAAGATCTGGGCTGTAAACCATGCCTTCAAAGAATGGTACCGGACGACAGGAAGGACATCCATCACCCCACGAAGACACCGAGGCTGCTTTGCACGGCCAACAATAACGGGCTTAAGCCGGTGCATGCCGTTGGCACTGGCACAACACAAAGTAGATATATGTTCCTTGGAGAGCTTGCGGCCAGGTACACGCTTCTCCGTCTCCTCGACTAGAGTGTTGGTTGGCAAAGAGCAATAGAATAAACCAGTTTCGTCAGCGTTGTAGACTTGACCGAGAGTGAGGCCCTCCCTGTCAATCAAGCCCTTCACCTTGTGCTGAAACTCGTCAACTCCATCCTCGTTAGCGTCCAAAGCTTCGCCATGAGCTTTACGGTTGGTAAGGCCATGCCGTAACTTAAACGCGAAGAGCCAACCCTCGGATACCTTGAAGTCTAGGGCATCATGAAGCCTGGCGAACTTCTCAGCAGCAGCCTTCAGCTCCGTACCACGTACCATCACACCAGCAGCACGTTGCTGGCGATACCAAATCAACGTGGAGCGGTCGACTTCAGCAAACTTGGGAGTAAACATCACTTTCCTCTCCACGTTGCGTTTGCTTCTCAACGAGAAGTCAGCCGTGTACTGCATGAGTTTGTCTCGGAAACTCTTAATATCAAACAAAGTAGATCGGGCCAGGTTGAACTCGCGAAGGATGCGGTAAGAAGACCACCCACATCTACTTTCCCCAATATCTCCCGTTTCTTCTCCAGAGTCGACACCACTCTCTTCCTCTTCTCAGGCGGCGGGACCATCATCACACACACGAAGGAGAGGCATGAGAGCAGCAGGAGTGCCAGCAGCAGGTAAGGCACCACCACAAAAGCAAGCACGTGGGCAGCCATGACGACGAGCGTGCACTTGCGACGAGAGACAGGCGGAAAGTGGGGAGGATGCAAGGGCGCTCTAGCGGACGTCGGAGGAATGATGCGCCACAACAAAGCTGTCCCGCATCCCGCGTGCCAAGTTCAAATTATGAGGGGGGGGGGGGCGGTTTTTTTTTTTTTTCTCTCTCTCTCTCTGCGGCTTTCGGACCATTTTGGGAATATTGGATCCCGGGACGATCATGTCTGGTTAGTGGGGATGTTCGGATATTAAAGGGATTACTATTTCATATCCTATCTACCCTCTGTACTCCACATACATTCCTCAGCAGTTCCATCTCCACTACTCATACTCTTGACTTTTCATTTTCATGCCACACCATAATCTCACATCCATATGTTAAAGTTGGCACTAACACTCCTTCACGTAAGCCTCGTGCAGCTGCAACACTCAAGCCTCTGTTTCTTATCAAAGCCTTCATTGCACCAGCTACTTTTCCTCCTTGTGTCACTCTACTTTCTACTTCTTTTCCATATTTTCCTCTCTTTTCCATCACTGTATCCAGGTATTTGAACTCTCACCAATTCCTGTCTCTCTCCATTCACTGTTACATCGCACTGGGAGTCACCTTCTCTCTCAATAACCAACACTTTGCCCTTTTCTATATTTACTCTCAAGGCATGACACTCACAGACATCAGCAAAACTCTGCACTAGCATACCAACTTCTTGTCCGGTACTTGCAAGTAGTACTGCATCATCAGCATACAACAATTTTGAGATATTCCATCCATCACCATTCATTACCAATGCGATCCCTCTCTCCGTTACTCATGTTTTTACTTCTCTCATCACCCCATCCATATATATATTGAATAACCATGGGGACATCACACAACCTTTTCGCACGCCCACAATGATCATGAACCATTCTCTTAGATGCCCATTAACCTGACACATGCTTCACATCAATCCAACCATCATCCTATCCTAAATTGTCCCATGAGGAGCATAGCAGCCCAGGGCTAGGCACTTAGTTCTGACATTTAAGATGAGAGTGACCAGCCTCATTCATCCCTGAGTGGCATTACATGAGCAATCAACCCTAATCACCCCTTGGATATAACCCTTCACCAGCTCAATCTGATTGAAGTGCAGTAATTACCCACTAAACCACCAGGCATCAAAATTTGGTTATATGGTTACCACCTGGCATAGTAAATGGTTTCCTGGTGTACAGGAAACCATTTGGCTTGTCACTCAGTGTAGTCACCCACAGGCAGAAGGAAGAGGAAAGAATGAAGGAAAGAAAAAGAGAAGAGGGAGTGTAAAGTCACCCATAGGCAGAAGGACAAAGAAAGAATGAAGGAAAGAAAGACAGAAGAGAATGGAAGGAAAGAAGGATGAAGGAGAGGAAAGGGCAGACACCCGAGAGCAGCACTACATCGAGTGAGTGGATGGTGAGCGCCCCCACCTAACAGAAATACAATCAATTAAAATACGCACTGGTTACAAATCACATATAACAATCGCCAACACCTACATTTCCCCCCAATCGTCCCCCACAGTACCACACAAATACTCTCCTCAAATACACCACATCACTAACATACCCAACATCATCCTGGGTGGTGATTTCAACACCAAGGTTTCGGCCTGGTATATCAACAACCCTGACACAGACAGAGGGCTGGTACTACAATACCAGACAAATAATCTTTTCATACTGAATAATCTCCATCACCATACCCATATCCCACACCAAGCCCTCTTCCTCCCATCATCCCCAGACATCACCTTTTTCTCCCCATACCTTGCCTCCACAACATCCTGGAGAGTAGTCAAAACCCTTGGATCTGATCACCTCCCAGTCATCATCACTACCAAAACCAGAATCACCCCAGCTGGCCACAGACACACATACACTAATTATAAGAGAGCCAACTGGGAGACCTTCACAATTCAAACAGAACAACATTTCAAAACATTAAACAGTACATCCATCAACAACATCAACACCACTGTGCACACTTTCAATACAATTATACAAAAAGCAGAAAAAAGATATATCCCTAGAGGCAACAGAAAGAGACACAACCCCAACTTCACACCAGAAATTCAAGGCCTCATCAGTCAATAGGACACACTACAACACTCCCCAACACCTCATACACATGATAGTGTGAGTTTTACGCCAGGTACCCCTTTTTTGGATAAGGGCTAAGGCGTTGCCCCTGGGTAGGGGACCTTGGTTTGGAGCGTGTAGCATTTTATGACTGGATGCCCTTCCTGATGTCTACCAATGACCCTTGGGTGGATTCGATCCTCCGACCCTTCAGTCAGAGCAGAGCGCTCTAACCCACTGAGCCACGGCTGCTACATACACATGATACCGTACAACAAATACAAGAGCTCAACACTCAGATAAAAAATATCAGAACAACAAACACTAAACTAGAATAACTATCTCCAAACACTTGACCACAAAACAAAAAACAACAAACTCTACAAAACACTAAACAACATCACACTCTCCAACAGCAACACTACACAATCACATGCTGCCATCACAACGACAGACACCATACCTTCAAACAAACAACAAGCAAACCCTCTCATCAATCACTTTTCACATGTCAGCCATCTAAACCCCCATCATGATGACCGAAGTATCATTCAATGTAAAAGACCCAGACTATGCATCCCTCACTTACAACCAGATGAAGCACATCATTAGCAACCTTAAGCACTCATCTGCCTATGGACCAGACAACATAAGCAACATTCACCTTAAACACTTTGGACCACAATGCATGCACTCACCAACATATCAAACTACAGCTACTCACACAACATAACACCCAACATCTCTAGAAGCATGGCATTATCATCGCTATCCCTAAACCCAACAAAGACCCCACATTACCGTCCTCACACCATCCCATCACACTCCTTTGCACTCCCTCTAGTCACTGAATGACTGGTACTACAACTAGTTACACTTCACACCCCCCTAGCCCCATCACAACATGGCTTTAGGCCACTACACTCCACAAACACTTTTGTTACAGACCTTACACAGAGAGTTTTTGATGGCATCAATTCAGCTAGGCCACCACACAGAACACTCCTAGTCACACTAGATATTAGCAAAGCTTTTGATGCCATCCCCTGCCACAACCACACAAACAAAACATTCAACACAAACATGCACAATAACACAAAAAGATGGCTGGCAAACTATTTACCAGGCAGATGTGCACATGTAACATTTGCTGGTCAGTCTTCAAACATCAAAAACTTCACAAATGGGATCCCCCAAGGATCTGTTTTGTCCCCTACTCCCTTTAACCTATACATGTAAGACATACCCACATCCCACACACCACAGATACACATAGCTTCATGTCCAGATGACATAACACTTACATGTACACACCAAACTGCAAACACAGCTGCACACATCCTCCAACCTTACCTCAACACACTACATGAATGGTTCACCACAAACAGGCTCAAAATTGCCCCAGCCAAATCTACAGTGACCCTTCTCACAAATTGGACAGCAGAACATAGTCACATTCCACACCTCACCATAAACAACAATCCCCTACCACACACACACACACAAAATCCGTGGTGTAACATACATCAACATCATTTAAACAACACATCACAAACATTAAAAATAAAATAACATCAAGACTCAATGCATTAAGGTCACTTGCCCATACAACATTTGGACACAAAAAGATATCACCACCACATTATACAAATAATATATATGTTCAGTGATGAATTATGCAAGCCCTGCTTGGGCTCCTAACCTCACTAAAACATACTACAACACTCTACAGACCGTACAGAACAAGGACCTAAAAATAATCAAAGGCTGCACTGCTACTACACCCACAAACCACCTACATCAAGAAACCAAAGTCCTATAAGTCAAGGATCACCTAGACATGAGAGGCACCCAAATTCTCACTGCAGCCTCCACAAACCCACAACATTCACTTCACTACATGGCAGCACATCCACACACACCAAGGAACATCAAAACAACACTCAGCACATGATATCATACACATATACTGTCATCTCTCTCCACTCGCCTGCCTCAGACCAGCTTCCAGAAGCATATCCATACTCAAATCACTTGCCACTTCACTCAGTCACTTAAAGACAACACTCAGCTGCATGCATGGCCTCCTGATATCCACCCTTCTGAATCCTATCTCTCTCGTGAGAACAGGGTCCACCTGGCCAGGTTGAGAAGTGGGCATCATCCAGCCCTCTTAAGTCATTCTCTGACTAAATATATCTGCGCTGTTTACTTATCTCCTAATTCTACTGACCATCAAAAATTCTTTGACTATCTTACTTCTATGATGGAACACATTCTATCCATTTCTCCTTTCTCTGAAATCTCCATTCTAGCAGATTTCAATGTTCACCACCACCTTTGGCTCTCCTCTCCTTTCACTGATCCACCTGGTGAACTAGCCTGCACCTTTTCTATCCTTAATGACCTAGAGCAGCTTGTACAGCACCCTACTTGTATCCCTGACAGCCTTGGACAGAGCTCCAACATACTTGACCTCTTCCTTACTACTAATCCTTCTGCTTACACTGTTAATCTTTTCTCTCCGTTGGGCTCCTCCGATCACACCTTATCACCTTCACCTGTCCTATCGCTCCGGTATGGCCAGTGGACCCTCCAAAGAAACGTCGTCTGTGGCACTTTGGAGCTGCGGATTGGGAGGCCCTCAGGCTGTACTTCTTTTATTTTCCCTGGAATGATTATTGCTTCCATGGCTGGGAGCCATCTGAGTGTGCCTTGCGCATTACGAAGGTTATTCTCTCGGGCATGGAAGCATATATTCCTTTCTCATATCC
Source organism: Coenobita brevimanus (assembly GCF_032717465.1). Lineage (NCBI taxonomy): Eukaryota > Metazoa > Arthropoda > Malacostraca > Decapoda > Coenobitidae > Coenobita > Coenobita brevimanus. The sequence goes on from NC_137008.1 coordinate 49,161,515, forward strand.
TCTGACTAACGCAAGAAAGCCTTGGTTTAATCACGCTTGTTCTAATGCTGTCCACAACAAGGAGACGGCCTATAAAAGGTACCAGAGCCAGCCCACCACTGGATCACATCTTTTATACGTTTCTGCCCAGAATCATGCTAAGTCTGTTATTTGCTCTGCTAAAAATAATTTCATCCATGCTTAATGCTCTCAACTCTTCAACTAGAATTCTTCCCGCTCCTTCTGGCACCTTGCCAAGAACCTTTCTAACAACTTTACCTCATCATCCTTCCCTCCTCTTTTCCACTCTGATGGCTCTGTAGCTATTTCTTCTACTGATAAAGCAGATCTCTTCACTCAGACTTTCTCCTCCAATTCTACCTTAGATGATTCCGGTGCTGTTCCTCCATCACTTCCCCCTTCTAACTTCCTCATGGCTGACATTAAAATTTCTTCCGCTGATGTATTTACTGCCACTACTGGCCTCAATACTAATAAGGCATATGGGCCTAATGGAGTCCCTCCTGTTGTCCTCAAGAACTGTGCCTACACCCTGTCTAGGCAAGCTCTTTCACCTTTGTCTATCAACTTGTACTTTTCTTTCTTGCTGGAAGTATGCTCTTATTCAGCCAGTCCATAGAAGGGTGACCATTCCCAACTCTCTTACTATAACGTCCAATTGCCTTAACATCCTGTATCTCAAAAATTTTCAAGTCAATTCTTAATAGAAAAATTTTAAAGCATCTTTCCTGTCACAACCTTCTTTCTGATCACCAGTATGGGTTCCATCAGGGACGCTCCACTGGAGATCTTCTCACCTACCTTTCAGACTCCCAGTCATCCTCCTTTCAGGACTTTGACGAAAGCTTTGCCACTGCACTTGACATCTCTAAGGCTTTCGATCAAGTCTGGCACAAATCTTTAATTTCCAAACTCCCTCTTACGGTTTCTATCCTTCTATCTGTGCCTTCATCTCTAGCTTCCTTTCTGGTCGTTATATAGCCTCTGTTGAAGACGGCCATCGTCGTTCTCCTAGATCTATCAATAGTGGTGTTCCTCAGGGCTCTGTCCTATCACCAACTCTCTTCCTTTTATTCATCAATGACCTTCTAAGCTGTACATCTAACCCCTATCCACTCTTATGCTGATGACTCCACCCTTCACCTTTCCATTCGGTTCCCGCATCGTCCATCTCAGCAGTTACTTCAACAAACAAGGGATGAAGCTATGGCACACCTAATATCTGACTTGGCTTGTATCTCTGACTGGGGTAAAAATAATCTGGTTGTTTTTAATGCATCAAAGACTTAGGTTTTACATCCATCAACCCAACAAAATCTTCCACAGGTATATCCACTAATGTTTAATAATATTCAGCTTAATCCTGCATCATCCTTGAACATGCTTGGGGTTTCATTTACTCGGGACTTATCTTGGAAAGATCATATTAGATCTCTTGTAAAATCTGCTTCCAAGAGATTAGGTGTGCTAAGCTGACTCCGTTCCTTCTTTACCCCTGCACAATTGTTGACCCTATACAGGGGTTTTATCTGCCCCTGTGTGGAGTACAACTCTCACGTGTGGGGAGGCTCCCCACATACCGCTCTTCTCAATAGGGTGGAGCCAAAGGCTTTTCATCTCATTAACTCTCCTCCTCTTACTGACTCTCTTCAATCTCTGTCTCTTCGTCGCACTGTTGCATCTTTATCTCTTTTCTATCGCTACTTCAATGGTCACTGCTCCTCTGAATTGTCTGCTAGCAGCAAACTCTCATCCCTTTTCTGTCCAACTCTCTAATGCAAGAGTTAACCGTTACTCACAGTCCTTCATATATGCAACAGGTCAACTCTGGAACTGTCTCCCTCTGTCTGTATTTCCTGCTTCCTATGATCTCCAGTCTTTCAAACTCAGTTTGTCCAGGCACCTCAAAATAACCAGATCTTGAATTTGGCTCTCTCTGGTATTTTGTTTTTCTCTTGGAAGGAACAACAATTGTGGGCTCGCGGCCTTTGGTTCCTTCTTCCTCGCATTAAAAAAAAAAAAAGTTACCAGGAGAGGCTGGATGACTCTGTCGCTAATGCCTGTCCAAAATGTAACACAGCACCCCATACTAATAAGCCCATTATGGAAGACTGCATTGCACACAATCAACTATGCCAACAACACAACATACACTCCTTGAGAGCTCTGTGGGAAAGCCCAGTCTTGGCCATGGCCTTCCTTAGGGACTCGGGGCTGTTCGGCCAGACTGCCTAGGGAACAACTACTACTACTACTACTAGACCTATATAACACAGACTGCCACTGGACCTAACACAGACTGACACTAGACCTAACTAACACAAACTGTCACTAGACATAAATAACACAAACAGTCACTAGACCTAAGTAGCAAACTGGCAATATACCTAACTAAATCAAAGTCTGACCTGACCTTTCTTACTGTAGCTTTACCTACAAACGAAACCTAGGGGAACCTACAGAACCTGATGTAATAGAAACTGAATCTTAAAATGGTTACTGGGCACACAGTAATATACAGCAGTGTGATCCAGTGAACATACTTTACTGTGGGAAAAAGTAAAATCAGATTAAGCACTTGGTAACTGGTACTAAAATATCTGCTAGATTGACAAGCATTATTGCTTAACTCAGGGTTTTCTTTCAAATTTATACTGTACTGAATTCTAGAGTGTTGTCTATGTGTCAAAGAACCAGTGTTCAGAACTTATGATAACACGATATATTCACTGACTTAAGCTTTCCAAGTCACACACACACAAAAAAAGATGGCTGCATAAAGAAACTTTTTCTCTGCCAGCAATGATAAATTAAATACTATCATAAAATAAAGGAAAGATATATAATAAGAAAGAGTTTGCAAGCAAAGCACATTCCAGACACTAGGTTTGTAGACTTTCTCTGATGCTAGCTTTAACTTACCTAATACTATATTACACCACCAGAGTAACAATGTTGATACATGAATATATTTTTAGTGGTTTTCACACTTAAATATTGACTGCTTTTCTCCCAGAAGAAACAGGAAATAACACCGTAAAAACCCCTTGGCAGATGTTTGTGCTGAACCAGCACAACAGTTGTTATGGTAATGTGATGTTACTGTCGGCTGTCTATATAAGGCTGTGTAACTCTGCTTTTTTTTTTTTTTTTTTTTTTTTTTTTCACTGTTTACTTTTTGTGGTTGGTAAGTTCTGCTGTGCAATATCTCATGTTACTAAAAGATTATCAGTACTTGACAGTAAGGCACTGTACTAAACTGTGAGCAGGAGTAAGATGGTAAGGGCAGAGTGGATTTCTTAAGAGTTGTATTTTGCCATGTCAGGGGGAGATACATCTGGTAAGTAACTGTGTTGTAGTATGAGGGCAAAAAACTATGGTGAGGGTATTGTGGACTGTTTGTGGTGTATTTTATATTGTAAGAATGTGGTGCATGAGGTGTGTTGTGGAGTGAATGGCACTATTATAAATGGGATTATTCAGAAGTTCTAGTCTGTATTGGTACTGAAGAAGTGCAGTATAAGGCCCACACATACTGCTCTATTGTGAGTGAATAAACATCCCCCCTTCCCTCCCCTGTACAGTTAGGTCTCCCAGTATGAGAAAATATGGTTGACAAAATACACCGGACATTGGAAATTTCACATATTAGAAACCAATGAATCAATGGAAGTAAATGTATATGGTCAACACTTCACCCTATCTTTGTTTTTTACAATAATTCCCCATTATTTACTATCATTTTAAGAAAGACTTTTGCTCAAAGAATGATAACGCAGTCTGCCGGGTTGCACTCCATTTATAAAATTGCAGGATCAGCGGCCTTATTGCACCTGTCCACTTGCTGGCCTCCATTAGTCTTGACAGTTCGTAAAATCTGCTCCTTGTTCTTGAGACTGTTCCTCACTGTCGATTAACCTAAGTCATGCTCACATCCAATGTTTGAGTTCCATTTACCTTCCTTGTTCTGCTCTATAACCTTCATTTTCAGCTCCAAAGTGATTCTCTTATTCTTTGAATGAAGCGGTGCATCCACGATGTAACAGGTGAGCAAGGGCGGGTCTTGTACAATGTTCATTTTTTCATTCATTGCCAGAAGCCATATATCCCAGACGGGGTGGCCAAGGGCTTAGAGTTAATTGTTTTACAGGGAGGGGCACTAATCCTCCACCAACCCCACTTGAAACGTAGGGATGCCAACAGCATCTGGTGTCCCCAGACAGTCACCCATCCAAGTACTAACCAGACCCAATGTTGCTTAACACAATAATATGGGAGTGCAGCATGGGCAGACACAGACTGTGAGTCTTGAGACTTGGCTTGTGAGATGCCTTGAGGGAGGGAAAGGGCAGGAAACCAATCAGCCATCTGGTGGTGGCTTCGGATACTAACAGTTTGAGCTGGAACATTATTTTCCCTTGCTTTCAGACAACAGATTTGCATTTTAGAATCACATTTCAAATACTGTATTAGAAAATGTACTCTTCCTCCAAAGTCGGGTTCACATATTGGGTGTTTTGCATACTGTACTGAGATCCTGCATATTGGGAGACCCAGTGTGTAAGCTCATTGTCACCTCCCTATAAGCTTCAATAGAAATAAACCGTGGACTAATGTTTGTGAACACAACTGTACTGGTTTGTGAAGACTACATTATCTATTTTCTTTCAAGAAAGTACAGTATCAACATACAGGGATACCTTACTTAACATACAAGATGTGTGCTTAAATTTCTGCTACTTTAAATGAAGCAGCTTTTCTGTAAAGCACATGCTTCTGGAACAAAGTTGCTAAAAAAATAAATAAATAAATAAAAAAAAAAGGAGCTAATTTCTCATCTCAAAGTTAGTTTGAACTGAATATGTCTACCCTTAAATTAAAACTGGAGTTAATTAATGAACCATTAATTCCAAAACAAGTGGGGAATACCTGTTTATAACATACACCAATCTAGTATTAATATACCTAAGGTGAGAGATCCTTCCTTGTCCTTCTCTGGCCTGTCCTCACTGGGCTTGGTGCTCAGGTGAACCTTGGCTGTGATGGAGTTCTGCCGACCTGTATACCAACATGTCATCTCAGTTCCAGTTCCATAAACAAAGGTTAGATACAATAAAAACCTGTTTAAGAATGTCCAGAAAACTGTTGGAGCATATCTGGAGAAGTAGTAGGAGTGTTTCTGACTGGAGACAGCTGTGGTAATGTGGGAAATGCAAGAGCACATAGGATAGTTGACCAGTGCAGTGTACCAACTAAAGTGGATCGAATTGGTAGTGCTTTGTTGGGCAATTGTACCAAGAGATGTTAATGAGTCAATATTTTCTTCATGCAAAAAATGATCTGCAGGTTCACCAAGAGAGTAGCAAGTAGAAGGGAAGGAGAGGTAACTGAACATATGGCAATGAGATGTGTGTGTGTGTGTGTGTGTGTGTGTGTGTGTGTGTGTGTGTGTGTGTGTGTGTGTGTGTGTGTGTGTGTAAATAAACCAAATTATAAAATGGAAGAATTGAAAGAAACTGTTCTGGAGGATCAAGAAGTAAGACTGGGTAATAAAGGGGTGGAAAACTAACATATAAGAATGCTAGTGAAGAAAAGACAGAAAGTGACAAGATGGCGATAGTACTTTAGAAGGAAGGAAGGGATCAATAAGAAAGAAGTGTTAGGTCTAATGGAGTGTGTGTGGACAATTGGAGAGAGAGAGAGAGAGAGAGAGAGGGGGGGGGGGCATTGTATTATAGTACAATACAATTCAGTACTGTGGTCCCCCACACTAATGCATGGGAAAGCTTGGCCTTTGTTGAAACAATTCAAGAGTGAGAAATGCAGATATTTCAGGTCATCTGATAGGAGCATGTTGAGTTACAAGTATGTGGAGAGCCAGACAGAATGTGAGGACATTTGGAACTACTGTGGTGTTGATGTGGATGTGATAGAATATATTACAAGAAAACATCTTAAATTGCTTTGGCTATGTGGAATGCTAAATGAGTGTGAGGTATGAACAGGAGAGCGTATGTGATTTAAATGAAAAAAGAGAGGGAGCGGTATATGAATGAGTGGTGAGAAATGCAGGAAGGGCAATTTTATGGCAGAAGACAGGGTGACAAGGAGGCAATCTGTTCATGGCCACCCCCTTCAGGAATAAAGCATCTGACTATAGACAGAGACATATCTATCATAAAAGAAGGAAAGCCAACATTTGTACGACATAATGAAGTTGAGCCACTTGAGGTTTCTGTGTTGATGGGATCAATTACATGATAATCGTACTCAGAGTTTAATAGATAACCAATAAAAACAGTAAAGGATGCCACAACACCACCATTTTTCCATGCTCTTAGGTAATTCATTAATGTCCATTAATGTCCACATTTTCAGTGCTGGGGAATGCCAAAATGATAAAAGTATTCACTAGTTAACACACTGGTTTGAGGGTACAGTAAATTCACCAACATCATGGTGTTACAGTCAGGTCCCAATATTCACAGGGGTTATATACCAGAACCCCCCACGAATACTGAGTTCCCAAACCAACCACAGAAGTAACTGAATTCAATGTTTTTGCACTTCCTGTTATCTACAAACCCACTACAGCACCTGTAAATGCATTTTATGACACATTAATATATCCTAAAAAGACATTACACGATTATACATCAGCAATCCTGGGTACAGTAGAGTATAATATACTGTATTGTACAGGGTACTTACCTCTGATGAAACTGATGATGAGAGTTTGCCGTGCAGTACATGATGGACGATGAATATGTTCTGTACTGCAAGGCTGGATGAGCTCTAGTTGAGCTCTGGATAAGCACTGGGTGAGGGTTGGTCATCAGGGGCAGCTGGGATGGAAGGTGGAGTGCTGTCCCACAGCCGCAAATGAGTGCCCCTCACACAGCATGCCAAGAAACTTCACTTTATTTTCAAGTGGCATCACAGACTTCTTTTGCTTGGGATCATGAGTCAGTGCTCATTGAGCAGCATGCTTAGGATCCATATTTTCACAGAGTCAGTGGATAGAGTAGCACTATTACAATAAACACACCCACTGAACACACATGTTGAACACACGTGACTGCTCCACCCGTGAAAGGAACCGATGGAATGAGCGAAGCAGAGTATGCCTCGGTCCCCTCCATGTCCATGCAATAGGACAGGGAGAAAGACCACGCATAGGCAGAAGCTTTCCCTTGGAGCAAATCATAAGCAAGCTCTCACTGTGAAAGTAGAGCAGGAGAACTGTACTACAGCATGAAGCAATACCTTGATAGAATGGCAGGAGATGTATGTAGTGAAATACAAGTATGCCCCGGTTTAATGATGCAACTGGTTAAGTAAAAACCCATCATTAGGTGGAGTATCATATCTAGAGGTAGATTTAACATGTAAAGTATAAGGATGCATTTTGGAGCCTTGGGCTTCCACCCCCCCAACCAAGTCCTAAACCTACCCAAATAAGTCCAAAAACAAGTTTATAGCTAATCTAAATGGCCTAACAGCTGTAAAAGAAGCTAACCTATGCCTATCACCTGTAAATAACTCACTAAAATCAACAAATAAAATCTGAAAATTGTCATATATAAGTCTGGAAAAAATCAAGCTTAGTAAACTGTACCCCAAAATGACAATGTTCACCTAACCTATGGTTAAAACACATTACATATGTAATCTATGTCAAAAATAGTTTATAAATCAACCAAAACACACAATTTTAGTCTAAAATATAATCAAAATTGGTAAGAAAAATAAAAACCCACTGTTAAATTGGGGTTTGGCCACCGTTAGGTGGGGTATGGTGGTATTTCTATCCTGATCGTTATGCCAAGGTATCGCATCTAGGGGTATTGTATATCGAGATATACCTGTACTGAATACTTCTGCTGCCCTGTGGTGAACAACACATACCTAGAGTAACTGTACAAAACATACAATACAGCTGTATAGGACAATACTTCTCACTGAGAACATGAAAAAAAAAATCATTTATGAACTTCTAGGAACAACTGCTACTGCGAGAGAAGAGGCAGGAGATTTGAGCTGCTGATGCCCTGTGCTGACCAGCACATGTGTATACTTGTGTGTGTGTGTGTGTGTGTGTGTGTGTGTGTGTGTGTGTGTGTGTGTGTGTGTGTGTGTGTCCGACTCTGGGCATAGGCTTCACAGCCTGCTTTCAAGGCCCAGTAGTTCACCTACATACCATATACCTCATTACATGTCACCACTCTGGCGCTAACACCCACCATCCATATTGAATACGTGCTAGGACTGTCTCATGCAGGACTGGTGCATTGGCATTAGCGGGGGTATTTTTACGACATATCAGCAGGTCTTCTGGTAGATCAGTAAAGTCTCATTTTCAAGAAATTCAAATCCTTAAACTGTTCCCTGCCCCCATGGGGATTTGAACCTGGGTCCGGTAGGACTGCAGGCCACCTCTCTACCGACTGAGCCACCGCCTCCCCCAGGTAAATACTGTACACAGTTTAACTGTACAGGACAGTATTTTTCACAGAACACATGCAAAAAAAACTCACTCATGAATCACTGGGAACAGCTGATACAGTGGGAATAGGGAATATCTTCCTGTGTATTTTCAAAATAATTTCCCAGAAAATCAGCGAATATGCAAACCTGCAAATGGCGATCCTGCGAATAGCGGGAGTTGACAGTATATACAATCATCGCCTTTTCTGACTGTTCTACAATGCATACCATGTTTTGCAACCAGTGAATGTAATCTAAAACTACCATATTCCATGGTGCCATTGCACAACTGTAGGTGTTAATTTGGGTATCATTCACGTCATTCGTATTAAATTTCAAAATGGTAACAGTTGGTCAATTAAAAAGTTTTTATACCTTAACACTTTGAGATTTCGATGACTATTTCGATCGTCATTTCAAATCCAACCTCAGAGATTCCGATGACGCTTTTAATCATCATTTTAAGAAAATTTTGTAAAATATTCACCATAAATCCCGTTTATGCATCATAATAAAGAGGCTCGAGCATGATGTCACGGAATGATTGCTGTAAGCGTGGTGGTACTGCACAGCTGGTCTGACTCATGGCTTTGTTTCTTTACACCTTTATTCTTGGTGAACATTTTTCAAGAGCAAGGTATAAAATTTTTGGCTTTTGCCTAACTTCAACTCGTCACTTTGACTTTTTGTTTTCTCTTTTATGAACATACTACGATAAAGTACAACTATTCATCTTCAAAATAACACCACAACAGGCATCCTATCATAAAAAATATATTTACACTGACCGATCAAAGAAACACATCGCGAAGTGAATATGTGGCCGAGACTAAAATAAAAATATGCATATCTTTCCTTTCGCTTTACTGCACAATGAAATGCAAAAATTACATAATCTGTATATCATTGTAAAGGTAATATATTGTATTTTTGCATGGTTTACACCAAATTTATGAATCTTTACTCATTATTTTTTGCCGAATATTTTTCTACGGCAAGGTATAAAATTTTTGCTTTTTGCCTAACTTCAACTCTTCATTTTGACATTTTAATTTCTTTGTTTTCCTTTTTTTAACATACTACGATAAAGTACAACTATTCAGTTTTAAAATGACACCAAAACCAACATTCTATCATGAAAAGTGTATTTACACAGAGCGATCAAAGTAAAATATCGGGTCGCAAAGATGTGGGTCAGCGTGAGTGGCTGACTCTAGCACAGACATATCTGCCCGGCCCAGAAACCTGATAGGGTTAAGCAGCTTCAGTTTAGGTGTTAAATTAGTCCTATGAATGTCATCCACTGAGTGACAAGCCTAATGATTTCCTGTAAGCCAGGAAACCATGTACAGTGGGCTCGCACAGTGCACAAGAGACTGGCCGGTGCACGAGCTCGTGCACTGGGAATTCGCGTACTAGGAATACATAATCTTATGGGAATAATTACATATGGGCGGTACCCCCTCATACCTGGACATTTTTTGGCCCTTAGAGACATAATAAAGGTCATATGTTTCAGACATTGTACTAAAGCTATAGCTACAATAACAAAAATATGGGTAGTCACCTTAACAGTAGACAACAGGCCTGATGAGCTTAAATAACAGGGGTTCCGAGGTGCGGCAACACTTACAGCGCCGCACTCCCCACCGCACCAACACTTCCCTCCGCAGACTCCTCTTGATCACCTTCCCCAGGAGCATCAAAGTCACTCACTTCGGCCATAAACCCATCAGAGTCCAATGCTGACACTTCTGACATTGCATCCTCTTCATCCTCAACAGGAACAGGAGCAGACGATGTTGATGGTTCTGCTATTTCACCAACTTGAGCCCGCTGTGTGTAGCTTGTTATGAGCATTTGTCTTCTCCTGTTTATTTCTTCCCTGTGCCTGTCTGTGTAGAAACGGAAGAGTTTGTCAATACCAACCAGAAGTTCCTCCGTTCTTAGGCTGCTCACTTCCTGTTCCTTCACCTCTTCCTTGAGCTTATCCACGGCAGCAAGGATCTTGCTAATGTCTGACATACACAGCTCAGTCCTGCCTTCCATCACGCTAGGCTGCTCAACTTGACTCTGTCTGGCGCATCAACATGACGACACGTGACGTGCTCTGTGCGGGGTGGTCACACACTAGTAGAAAATGGCATTTTTGAGCCACTCCTTGCCTCTGCCTCGCGTTCTATGCGGTAATCTCGCGCATTAAAGGGTTTTAGGTTATGATTTTTGGTCACTCGTGCACAAGGCGAATCATGCACTGCGGTGACGCGCACTGTGCGAGCCCACTGTACATTGCTGAGTGGTAACCATATAACCAACTCATACGTATTCCCAAAGTATCAACAAGTGGGTTGCCAGAGGGTTAGTGCCCCTCACCGTAAAATGAGTAACTCAAAGACAAATGGCCACCCCTTATGGGATCATGGCATCTGGCTACAGACAGAGAGACAGAATATTATTATACTGGTGTCCAGCAGCAGCATCTAAAGAAAGCTGTATTTGCTGTTATTAACGCTCATTCTTATTGGAAGGATTCATGTTTCGTAAACCATGGTTGCCTTAAAATACTGTTTGGGCAAACTGGCTTCCACTTATTACAAAAATAAAAACTGGCACTAAAAATTATGGATGTTAAATGCAATTTTTTTCACAACAAGCACTGGAAGATAAAAAATGGTGGTACTGTGGTAGGACAGATATACTGTATGTTTTCTAGCATTATATACTAAATAATTTCATTTTAAAGAGAATATACTTGCAGCTCTGCCTTCCTCACAAGCAGGAATGATAACAAAGTTAGGAGTTATTTTTACTTTGTACTTATGTCTAGAATGGGGACACCAATGATGGGTAAATAGGATTATTTACTTCACAAACAACTTCCCCCTCATAAAGGGTAAAATAAAGCCAGTGAAAAATCCTCTAGTCATCCTCTCCTTTTCTTCCAAAATGTGGTTTGCTGAAAACTAGTGAAAGGCTGTCCAAAAATCAGCTCAAGAAACTCCGTCAACAACACACTTCACCAAGCCATTGTAACTGTGCATTATCCCTGATAAGAGAAAGTATTAGCCAAACTGTTCCTCATGTAGTCTAGCAAAGATTTTAAATACCATCTTGTACTGAACAGTAGGTCTTCAGAAAGTGTGAAATCCTCATTACCAACTCCTTCCAGTCTAGTGTAAAGGTAGAGGGTAATTAGAAACCATGCCTCAAGAATGTACATTTACTCTGACAAAATTAGAAAATATGTACCTGGAACAAAAACCTGTTTATTTCACTGTCAGAGCACATTATTATGGACTACAGGATACACTGAGGAGAGTTGACATCTCTTTGGGAAATTCCAAGATGAGGGGAATAACAAATTTTGCTCTCTTGAAATTATGAAATGTACAGCTGATAATAGACCAAGGACTGTTAAGTGACTAAAACATATAGTGCTTGGAAAATTACTGAAAATTCCTGATAGCTCCTAGTAAACTTTAATGTGAATTAACAAGGACATGCTCTAAACATGGCACTTGTTTCACTAATGCTAATTTTGCTACAAGGATTTTCAATAATCTAAATTTGAACCTAATTTAAACACTGGTAAGGTATTTCTTAAATGCTAAGGAAATATGGAAATATGCAATATACAGGTGTGAATTACGTGACACAGGGTAAAGCAGATTATAACTGAACACAAATCTCTAAAGAAGGAGAATCCCATATACAGCCACAGGGTGGGGGCCCACTCCCTCATTAACAACACAAACTTTCATGGAATCAGTGGACCATGTGTTTATCTGAAGTGATTGCAAACCGTTAAGAAACTGCCATATCCTCTCTGCAACTTCAGGACTGTTCAGTGTATTGAAATAAAAAAAATGGGTTCTACTGTAAAAGTGGCAAGCAAATAATTTAGTAAAATTTTGCATATACAGTATAATATATAATACAGGTCAATAAATATGTCTGATTTCAACTTCACTTTAATACTCTATAAACAGTATCTTGTGATGAAACAAATAAATGGAAGTATTAGGCAGCACAGTGCTCAATACTGCTAAGCTGCTAATACATACTGCAATTCAAGTGATGAGTCTGCTTTAAAGCAATGCCCAACTTTTACAGGCTGATTTTGACCGATACTGTATGAATATATATGAATAAAAAGATCCTTTCAAAACACAAAAGGTTATAATATTTTTGCAATCCAGTACTGTATGAAAGCCAGCAACAAATGGCTCACTGTAAATTGACACCACCGGCACATCTTTTGTGTATCTGGTAATATAGTACAGTATTACCAAGCACAACACATAAAGGTAAAACAGTAATATGTCATGACTAGCAATGGGAGTACATCAAGATAGTTGGTGGGTGTTAAAAGTCACAGCAAACCTTACAAATTTCCAACTGCTCCAGCAACCATAGCTTTACTTCTTAACATACCTTCAGTAGACAGTCCTAGGCAGCCCAGGATGTAAATATGGTAATGAAATTTAGCAACTAAATCGTAGCTTCTTTGTACAGTACATCTCTTCTTGCCCTGTGGTAGAATCTGTTCATCAAGTATAACTGTTTCTCTTTCCAATATATTTCCTCCTTACATCTCTGCCATTGGATCTTTATCATCCTTTCTAACCAACATCTTGCCTTGTTAAACCTTTACCATGGATCTAATCTTTTCTTTAATGCTTTATGAGTAACTAATATTCTATCCTGGGTTTTATGCAAGGGGACTGAGGTTAAATAATGTTATTTATGTATTTCTTGTATACTGCTTAAGACAAATAAAAGTGGTACGAACAGCAGGCTAGACAAGCTCTTGTATTTGGACTGGGACAGGGATCTAATGATCTCACTTTCCAGAAATAGTTTTGAAAAGAGTCTCATAACTCCTATGACTAATGAAAGAAGGCCATTTTACCTAGGGTTTCCTTTCTTTGATTTGTGTTCTCTGAGATATCAGACAACTTTGCTGGGGATGGAGGTTAAATAATATTGCTTATGTATTTCTTGCATGTTGCTTAAGGCAACTAGAAGTGGTAGGAACAGCAGGCTAGACAAGCTCTTGCATTTGGACTGGGACAGAGATCTAGTAATCTCACTTTCCAGAAACTTTTGAAAACAGCCTCATATCTCCTATGACCAAGGAGAGAAGGCCATTTTACCTAGGGTTTCCTTTCTTTAATTTGTTCTCTGAGATATAAGACAACTTTGCTCTGGATCTCTCTACCTCATATCAATGTGGCAGAGTGAGTAAGACTAATGATGATGATGCATAAGTGATACTCATGGCTACATTAATCAGAATACTGTAGGTCCCCTCCGTCTTACCGGCACATTACACACTGTATCTCATTCCCACCATGTTTCCTTAGACAACTGGATACTTCTTGTTCTACTTTTATATTAACCCCCATTTAGCCTTCTGCCTCCAAGATACTATCCATCCCTTCCTTCCACCTCATTTCTTCTCCCACATATTAACCAACACCTACCCTTCACTTTCTTTTCCCCCTTTGGGTTACAAACTGACTCTACAAAAACACCTGTGATGAACTGCCAATATGTGAAGCATAACAATAAATGTGCGTGGCAGAAATAAATGGAGAAATTGTGAATGAATAAGTGATGACGCAGCCCTGTGGGGATATTCTCCCGCATTTGATCTGATCAGCTAGTCAGGTCAGGTGCGGGTAAGGGGATGGGTCTGTTATGATGTGGCAGGGGTAAACCAGCTCTGCTGTCGAGCCCTGCTGTGGATGTCACTGATTGCACTGCGCAGTTGACCCTTGTGCGGCGTGGTGCGGTGAGGATCTGTCCGTTCTCCCCTTTGGGGCTAAGATGCGAATGAATGAGTTTGAATGGATAAGTAAATGGGGAGTATGTCGTCTTGTCTCGGCTACCTCCCTTTCCTTGGGGGAAGCAGCCTAGGTATATAGATAGATAGATAGATATTTACTCAGTGTCTCATTGATTAGGTGGTAGATAAAGACATGACAGTAGAGGAAGAACTTATGATTGCAATCAGATTACAAATCACTAACCTCAATGCAATTTCAGTCTTTTGCCTCAACTTTTCCATGCAGCAATAATTATGTTATTCTCAACTTAGCAATGGGATTTCAACTATATGTAAGCCTTGCAATTCACAGTCTCAGTATGTGCTGATTCATTTATCTTCAATAGACTTTTCAATATTCTTTCTGCTAACTGCAAAATTTTTGTCTGGTTTTAAATAATCTGAAAATATCCTACTCACACAAGAGGGACAAATGGTTAATTTTTGCTGATATGCTGAATTTCACAGGCTCAGATGTACAGAAGTGACACTGATTAGATGGATGTGCAGTACATTCTGAATACAAGGCCTGTTGGGGGGGGGGTTAGGATTGCAACTGAAGAGCTGAGAGGATGGATGAGACTTCAATGTATTGGTGTTGTGATGAGAAGGGGTAAATTGAGATAGTTTGGACATAGTGTGAGGATGAAGGATGATGATTAAGGTAAATGTCATGAATAGGGTCGAGAGAGACAGACAAAGACCTGGGACACGTTCATAGAATGTGACCTCAAGGATCTGGGACTGAACAAAAAGGCTGCCACAGATCGAGCAACATTGGACAGTTGCCATTAGGTGACCAAGATCGATGCATGCAAGCACGCTAGAGCCTTTATAAACAACATCAGATGATACAGCATACTGTATTACCCTAACACTTCTGTTCACATTGGTGTAGTTTGAATTATACAAAATTTACAAATTTTTACCCTCAAAAAATGAGCGTGTAAGATTACTGTAAACACCAGCCACCTAACAGATAACAGCTAGTATTATTAGTTCAGTTCAGCAATTTTCCTAATAACATCCTCATACTCACGAAGGTTGAACTTTAGTATGTAATATTATTATTTATTGGCATTAGCTATAACTGGATGTTTCATTAAAGAAAAAAAAAAAATCTTCCCCCATCACTAAAAAAAAAAAAAAAAAAAAAAAAAAAAAAAAGCTTTTCGCATGATTAGCACTTGAATCACAATCATGGCAACAAAATAGGAGTGAAAACTTCAATTATGCACATTATTTAGCATTGTAAATGTTTAATTTACTGTGACTTTTCATTATGAAGATAAAATTATGGGAAATCATTATACGAATAAAACAACTTCGTACAACTGACAGCATACTGTAAATAATTAACAAGCACTGGAAAACTGTGCAACCCCACTTCACAGGAGAATACTCTATGAAATCAGAAGACTAACATCACCCTCATCCCCATCATCATTATCATCATCATCTAATTCTGTATTTCCCCATGAGGAGTGTAGGAGCCTAGAGCTAGGCAAGCTGGTCCTGACATTTAAGATGAGTGACCAGTAAGGTGGGTCAAATATTTAAAATTGAACAAAACATGGCAATTTTGATGACCTATTGTATGTTTTCACATGAACTAAGTGTATTTTTAAAAATGAGTCAGTTGTACTCCAGCAACTTTCAATTTAGTTTTTACGGCACTGACACTCCAAGCATTCAGTGATTACCAGTGACTGGAAACTCTGTAAATGATAATCCATCGTTTTGCATTTCTGTTACCAATTACACGAACTGGTACTGGTTTACAGTTATGAATTTTGTATGAGTTTGCGTATTTTACTGGAATCACGGCCAGTTGCAGCACACGAGAATGCATTAATGACTCTGTTTTTGGCTCATCACGCAGTCTTCCGGTAAATCAGCCGCCCACTAGCTGTGATGTCATAAGGGCATATTTGGAACATAAATCCACAAATCTGTCATTGAGCACCCAAGACTATGCAGAAACTGTTGCACTTGAAGTAGCAGGAATTTACGAGAAACCTTCCATCTTAACTACTGATTACAAAAGTGTTGTTATTTGTGTGAAACGCCTGATAGCAAAGGCACAGGAGCTTAGGAATATCCAGTGAGCAAAAGGACTTCCAACACCTACAAAGAGAAACTCGCCAATTTTGACACCTTGTTTGACATTCATCCTCATTCATTGCCAGACGCCATGTATCCCAGACGGGGTGGCCAAGGGCTTAGAGTTAATTGTTTTACAGGGAGGGGTACTAATCCTCCACCAACCCCACTTGACACGTAGGGATGCCAACAGCATCTGGTGTTCCCAGGCGGTCACCCATCCAAGTACTAACCAGACCCAACGTTGCTTACTCGCTGCAAATGTTTCAAAAACTTCAAAGCACATGAGAGGTCTGAGTGTCAATGCGCTAGAGCAGACAAGATTTCACCTGAGGAGTGGTCTTTCTGGGTTGACCAAAATAGTTGCAGAAAAATGTATATTGGTGGAACAGACCGGAAGATGACAGCATGAAATAAGTGTGAAGCAAACAAAGTGATGAAAGGAAGCTGGTGGTAGGTGGTGGCGACCATCATCCACTCACTTGATGTAGTGCTGCCTACTTCTTCCTTCACCTTTATCACCCTTTTTTTGTCTGTCCCCTCTCTCCCTATTTCTCACCATCATCCACTCAGTTGATGTTGTACTGCTTACTTCTGCCTTCACCATTATCACTCTTTTTCTGTGTCTGCCCTCTTCTCTTCCTATTTCTCCCATCATTCCTGTCACATTTTATTACTCCTCTTTCCATTTCAGGTGGTTTTACATTGAGCGACAAGCATAATGGTTTCCTGTAACCCAGGAAATCATTTACCACACTGGCCGGTAACCATATAACCAACCTATACGTGTTCCCTAAGTGTCAGCAAGTGGGTTGGCTGAGGGTTAGTGCCCCTCCCCGTAAAACAACTCAAAGACTAACTGCCACCCCTTACGGGATTATGGTGTCTGGCAATAGATAGATAGATAGAAAAGGAAGCTCAATGAAAAGTCCACTAGAGATACTAAGCAAAATAATGAAGATATAATGACAGCATGTATTGACGACAGTGATGCCTGTGATGAACAATATGATCACTATGTTGATGATGATACTGCAGAAGTAGATGAAAGCAAACAGTCAGAAGAGTGTCAGAACATATTAGTCTATCTTGAGCTGAGTCGTGTAGCTGATCGATGTCAAGTAAGCAACAGAGACATCTGCTCCATTGTGAATGCAGCACTGAAAGATATGAATATTCTTTGTGATGAAAATAAAGCTGATCCCAGTAAACTCCGCTGTCAGAGAAAATACTGGACAGATGTCACATTGCAGGAGCATAAAAATGACTTGAAGGAGATCATTTGCATTGGTGATGGAAAAATCGATCAGATGCTCAAGAAAACCCCAGATGGTCAGAGAATCCTGGAGGAA
This sequence comes from Coenobita brevimanus, assembly GCF_032717465.1. NCBI lineage: Eukaryota > Metazoa > Arthropoda > Malacostraca > Decapoda > Coenobitidae > Coenobita > Coenobita brevimanus. The sequence continues at coordinate 49,179,287 of NC_137008.1, forward strand.
GATCACTACTCAGTAGCTGCTTTTCCTGACACCGTTTACTTTGACCACGATTCTCCCAAAAGTGGAAGAGCATAGATACTGCCAAGGAAGTCAGGTGTGTCATTCAAGAAACAGATTCAACAGATTCACTGCAAGTTATCGTCTGTGATGGGACAAATGTCAATACTGGAAAGCGAAATGGAGTGATCCGTGAGCTCGAAACACTGCTTGACAGACCACTACAGTGACTTGTTTGTTTGTTGCATCTTGTTGAAACCATTTTCTGAAGGTATTTTGAGGCAGTTGATGGTTCGACAACAGCTCCACGAGGCTGCAGAGGAGAAGTAGGTCAATTGCTTGAATTTGACCCAAAAGATCTTCCAGTTGTTGGTTATGAAAGTGTTGCTGGAAAAACTTGCAATTTACCAAGAGTTGTAAGTGATCTCAGCAAAGATCAGGGTTACCTATACCATGCATGTTTGGCAGTGCAATTGCCAAATGGAAATGGGAGAAATGGAGTTCCCCCAAGCTAAGCCCTGTATTGGACTATATAGCCCCGCTTGGGTTACAGGAGCAAGCTACCACTCCCGGCACGGCAGCCCGGGCAAGGCTCGAACTCGCAATCCCCCGATTACGAGTCCGGCGCGCTACCACTGTGCTACCGCGCCCCCAATTGCCAAATGGAGATACTAATGAAGGTGTGGGACCACCTGCAGAATCACGACTAAATCATGCCAGGTAGCTTATGAAAGCTAAACGCATACTGCGACTTTACACATCAAAGGAGCAACCATCACAACCTTAAAACGTCTCGTTTCATTCAATGTGAACTACACTCAATCCTTGTAAATCACGTGTTCATAAAGCACGGATTCGTAAATCACGGGTAGGTGGCGGTCTGACTGCTGGCAACCTTAAATCACTTTTAAGTCACGAAAATCGCGGACCTAGGCACCCAAGTGGGCTTTCTCCGAGGAAAACTGTAAACCGCGGCATTTAAACTGAAAATCACGACCCAACAACCAATCACAGCACGTCCCTGGTGGCAAGTGTGCATACTAATGCCGCCATGTTGTTGTTGTTCTTGTCCCGCCAGTCCACACACTACAGGCCGTTGCCATGGAGTACGAGAGCTACCTGCCTTTTTTGTGCAACTTCCCCCCGCCTCCTACCTGCCATGGCCCCTCCCGACCCCCCAATGATGGACTCTAAGCAGTATGGTGTCAAGAAGCTGCCGCTGTTGTCATACAGTCAACGTTTGGAGCTCATTCATTGTGTTGAGAAGGGAGAGAAGTTTCCAAAGCTGGTGAAAGAGTTTGGGAAGAATGAGTGCTGAGAGGTTCTAAGTTCTTCCCAACACCACCCCACTCCATTCACTTAAGCAAATTCGTCATAGGATTAAGGTGAGATCCCTTAACATTGCTTATTTATATTTAATATATGCAATGAATATTCCTAAATTTGTATGTTCGTGTTTGGTGATCCCTAGATAGGAGTAGGTAGGGTGCTGTGGGGGCGGGTTGGCCAAAGTCCAGACCCAAAGTAATTTTTCACATAAGAGTTATTATTCATAAATCATGGAATTTGTAAATCACGGCAGTGGTCCAGACCCAAATTGCCGCAATTTACGAGGATTGAGTGTACTATGCTCCTGTATGGCTCAGGGTGAAAGCCAACAGCTCACGTCTGGACGGAGCTAAAAATTTCTTTTTCATGGTGGAGCTCCTTCAAAAGCTGCTGTTGGAGGATCAGGTGATCATTCGCTCTGTGCTTGTCAATAACAGCTACTTCGGTCACCCAGAGAACATCCCATTGTCGGCTGTTGCTATTGAAGATGCTGGTGAACGCTCGATGGTGATCAAGTTCATGAAAAAAGCACAGATGAATAAGAATGATGACCAAGCCTCAGTTAGCATATTAGAAAAATCGGCACTGAAGATAAACTTCGATGTCAAGAAGTACACTGAGCTGGTACAGCTTTCTTCTGCCACAGTTCTTCCATTGCTGAAGAATAGACTGGACCAAATGGATGAAAGCCAACCCATTGTACTGGATGTGTATCCTTCCCATTCCCAAGGAGTGGAATGCTGCATCAAGGACGTCACATCCACCAAAAGTAAGGTATTTGGGGATGAATCACGTCATGGTATGCTTGTCCAAAGTAAGCGATCTCGCAGCTTGTTCCCGAAGTGTGAAAGTAGACAAGAGTTTTGATGTGTTCAACTGTTCATGCCATTTCTACTGCTCTTTTTCTTTTTCATGAAATAATGCCTTTCATATGATTTGAATACATTTATTTCAACTGTTACTTTTATTTTTAAAATTGAAATTTAACAGAGAAATAGCATTTCAGTTCATTAGAAAAAATAACATGTGTTTCTAAGATTTTTTAGAAATAACTCTATTTTTAGATTCAAGCTGCCAGAATGGGCACGTATATATCGAAACATTGTTTCGTAGTGTTGTTGTCATTGTGATGGAGCACCATTCTGACTATGTTTCAACCTGGCAACCCTAAGTTAGTTCCTTTTTTGACACGCCCTAGTGACCAGCCTCACACATCCCTGGGTGGCATTAAGTGAGCAATAAACCCCAACCACCCCTGGGATATAAAACTACACAGGCTCAATCCAGTTGGAGTGCCTTAATTACCTACTAAACCACCAGGTGCCATAATTTGGTTATATGGTTACCACCCAGCATAGTAAATGGTTTCCTGGTGTACAGGAAACCATTTTGCTTGTCACTCAGTATAGAGTCACCCACAGGAAGAGGGAAAAGGAAAGAATGAAGGAATAAAGACAGAAGAAGGAGGGAAGGGAAGAAGGAAGGAAGAGAGGAGAGGGCAGTCACCCAAAGGCAGCACTACATTGAATGAGTGGATGGTGAGTGCCCCCACCTACCACTAAAAAATGCAAATATCACAGTCAGCTCTAAAAAATTTCCATAACAGCAGCATAGATAGCATAACTGCTTTCTGAAATACTCTCAGATGGAGGCAATGCCTATGGTCGGTACCTCCTCGTACAAAAACACTGCACTTTGCCCACTCTATGGAATAGGTAAATCTAGGAGGTGGTATATCTGACAGTGCATTTTGCCAGTATATTCCCAATCAGAGTAATCACTAGCAGTGCTTTGTGGAATGAATAAGTGTGAAACTTCACTTTAAAAAACAATTTTGTATTACCTCCTTCAGAGCACAGTGAACCTGATGCTTGACCACTCTTGTCCAGAACAGTTAAGCTATAGGAGACCAACCTGTTTGTATGCTCCTGGCAGCATTTACAAGACAGACAAATCCTTGCTTATCTCTTGGATTCAATTGTTACACATAAAGCAGCATAGTTTCTAATCAAGATAATTACCCACAGATCAGCAGTTGGCTCAGTGGGTAAATGCAATAAATAATGGATCTTCTTATTTCTTACGACATATATATTATGAACTGTCCCTAGTTAGACTGCTTTTGTAAACATTCCTCCAGCCTCAACTCATAAGTAAGTCATACACTGTATAAAAGCTACTTCCATGTTTCCTAATGCTGTTGCAGCTTAAATAATAATTTTAATTATATTGTGTGTGACTTACATTGGCATTCATATAGCAAGTCATAGTCAGAGGTGCTGGTGATCATCCACTCACCTATATGATTCTTTTTCAGTGTCTGCCCTTCTCTCTTCCTATTTCTCTCATCTTTCTTGTCACTTTTTATTACTCTTCTTTCCATTTTCAAGTGGTTTTACACTGGGTGACAAGCCTAATGGTTTCCCGTAAACCACAAAACCATTTATAATGCTGGGTGGTAGCCATATAACCAACCCATACATCGTTCGCTACGTCAACAATTCGGTTGGCAGCAGGTTAGCACCCCTCCCCATAAAACAACTAACTCAAACGGCCCCCCATTATGGGATTATGACGTCCTGCTATAGACAGACAGATATTCAAAACAACTGCTTTAATGGTCTCAAAGGATCTATGGTCCATTAATTTTAATTAGGGAGAGATTTTCTTCCATCTGCAGATTATATCCTGTTCCTCAGTGGCAAAACATTACAATGCAATAGTTCTACACCCTTCCCATATCACTTCTTCCTGATTAGCACCATATTTTTGTGTTAATCTCTTGTTACATTTGAGTATTCATGATACGGAGATGGCAATTTACATCTAGTCTGAATTAACCAAAAGTACCTGTAAAGGCCATGTATCCCCACAATGCCTACATTAGGTTCCCAAAATCATCATCCATCCATCCATCCATCATCCAATCCTATGTTGCCCCATGAGAAATGTAGGAGCCCAGGGCCAAGCAAGTTGGTCCTGACATTCAAGATAAGAGTGACCAGCCTCACTCATCTCTGAGTGACCTTATGTGAGCAATAAGCCCCAACCATTCCTGGGATATAAACCTTCACCAACTCAACCTGGTTGGAGAGCCTTCATTACCCACTAAACTACCAGGTGCCATAATTTGGTTATATGATTACCACCCAGCATAGTAAATGGTTACCTGGTGTACAGGAAACCATTTGGCTTGTCACTCAGTGCAGTCACCCACAGGCAGATGGAAGAGGAAAGAATGAAGGAAAGAAAGACAGAAGAGGGAGTGTAAAGTCATAGGTAATGAAATGAGATTTCTTCTTATCTGATGATTTTTGGCTTCCAAAATCATCAAATAAGAAAAAATTTCATTCCATTACATATGCAGAAATTTGCCTTGATAATGCATTCTCCCTTCTAATTATACAAGGTTTGTCAAAAAAAAAATTAATAAAAAAATAAATAAATAAATGGGACAACAATTAGCCAGAATAGCGTGATCACAATAGGAGTGTTGTGTAGCGGCAACTTTGAGCTTTGGTCTAACATCAGCTGCATCACGCCACATAACATAGTCACTGAGGTACTGGGCAGTCAACTCTTGCTATTCGTGGGGGGTTACGTACTGGACCCCCTCATAAATAGGTGAAATCCATGAATAATCCATACCTGCAGCAAAAATCACTGGTTTCACTGTCTTAGCTATTCCCATTACCTACAGACCAACTATGATGCCTGTAAATTCATTTCATGGCACATTAATACTTCCAAAAAAGACAGTATAGGATGATACACAAGCCTTTCTGGGGGAGGCGGTGGCTTAATCGGTAGAGAGGTGGTCTGCAGTCCTGACGGACTCAGGTTCGAATCCCAGCTGGGGCAGGGAACAGTTTAAGGATTTGAATTTCATTAAATCAGGCTTTACTGATCTACCAGAAGACCCGCCGACATGTCGTAGAAATACCCCCGCTAATACCAATAAACCAGTCCTGCATGAGACAGCCCTAGCATGTATTTAATATGGACGGTGGGTGTTAGCACCAAAGTGGTGACATGTAGAGGTGTATGGTATGTAGGAGGACTACTGGGCCTTGATAGCAGGCTGTGAAGCCTATGCCCTGAGTCGGACACATTTAAAAAAAAAAAAAAAAAAAAAAAAAAAAAAAACAGTGTACTGTACTCTTCCATGCGATGATGACAAAGAGCGTTTGCCATGCAGTACATGATGATGCTGCAGGGATCTGCAGGTGCAGATGGCTTTCAAGGAATGGATTGCACCCTGGTCCATGGGCTGGATGATGAAGCTGGTGTTGGGAGGCTGGAATTCAATCTGGACATCCCCATCATCACACTGTAGATCATCAAGATGTCCACCAGCATTACCAGGAATCAGGAGGACCTTGAAGTCCAGGCCGAGGTCACTCAGATATCTCCTGACGTCAGGAAGGATGCACATGTAAAACCAGTCCCTGAAAAGTTTCTTAGTAATCCAGGTCTTTTTGTTATGCACCCAGTGCACTAGCAACAAGTTCTTGCTCTTAATGCACAGTGGCCAGGGATTTGCAGCCTTGATTATGAGCCCAGGCTTGATCATGTGGCAAGCTGCACTGCAACACATGAGGAAGGTCACATAGTCCTTCATGGCCTTAAATTCAGAAGCTTGTGCTTCCTGCTGAGTGATGTAGGTCCTGACAGGCATCTTCTCCCAAAACAATGCCGTCTCATGAGCACTGAATATTTGGTCAGGCCTGTACCCTTTCTCCTTGATCTATTTCTTAAGAGCTGTAGGGTATGCCACAGCTGCCTCATGGTCTGCAAATGTCACTTCTCCAGGGAGCTGCACATTCATGAAGGAGAATCACTTCCTGAAGCTGTCAAACCACCCCCTGCTTGCCTGAAACTGCACAGCAGGCTGTGGGTCTTCAGAAAAGATGTCTGGTTGCCGGTCCTCCTGAGAAAACTGCATGTCAGACTCCGAGCTTTCTTATGGATGATGATGTTATCCAGCGCTACCTTCTTCCTGTGGCAGTCCTCCACCCACACATTTAAGGCCAACTCCATCTGCACAATGCTCTTATCTCACGCAGTTGTCACCACTTCTGCACTACCATTTACACTAGCTGCAACAGCATCACAAAAGGCCTTCTCATTTTTCTTGATGCTTACCATGCTCTCATTCACACCAAAATGTTGCCCGACAGCCATGAATGACTGCCCCTCTCGCACCATTTTCAGCAATTTCACTTTATCTTCCAATGACATCACTTTCCTCTGCCGCTTGGGCTCCCTAGCAACAGATGCACCCTGAATAACGAGCTTAGGGTCCATTTCTCACAGGGACAGAGAACAGAGCTGATTAACAAAGTCATAATAACATGCAGAAAACACACGGATGCACAATCCTTGAGATGAACTGAGAAAGAATGAGCACAGTGGCATATGATTGGGTCCCTTCTCTGAACGGCCAATAGGATTGAAAAGCCAATAGGACAGGGAGAAAGAAGACACGTAGGCAGATAATAAGGGATGCTACCCTAGGAGCCAATTACATGTAAGCTCTCATTGGAAAAAAAAAGCAAGAGATTTATGTTATGAAACACCAAGTGCTGTTAACTGCTGATGCCCAGCTCTGAAAAGCACATACTGAACCTATACAGGGTAACTGCACATATTAACTGTATAGAACAGTATTTCTCTGGGACAACATGAAAAAAAAATCACTTTTAACCCTTTCGAACACGATGACGCAATGCGAGTCATAATCCTTGCAGGCTGAAGAGTAACCGATGACGTAACATGACGCAACTTCCCTATAAATGGTCATAGAAACTTTTCCTGTGGATGGATTTGCGTCAAATTTCGTTGAGTTAAAGCTGAGGGTGGCCAGGTCTAGGGGAAATATATGGCAACACTCGGGAGCTTATCGGAGGGGCAAGCGGCCTATATTTAGCTCAGTGTTCTCCTGGCAGTCAGCCTCGTGGGGTGTGTGAGCGAGCAGCCGGCCATTTAAACCTGCGTTTCCTATTACTGCACCGTCCATACCTTAAGTGTATATAGTGATATTGTGTTATATATATTGCAGTGTGCTTGTGAAGAAGGTTTATAAGTGTGTCTTATATATTTTCAGAGAAAGCCAGATTTGAAAATTCCTAACTGATTTTTACCGTTCCCCTGCTGTTTTACACTACCTGAAAAATGTCTCGCAAGGGGTTATCTGAAAAATAGTACATGAAATACTTGTTCAGTGGCAGTGAGAGCGAGGAAACCAGTGAAAGTGAAACAGTGAGTGAATATGTCGAGGAGGAAAGAGTGAGGAGCAGGAGAGCGAGGGGTAAATCTGACCCGAGAGGTGATAAGCACAAAGCCGCAGTCAAGGCCACAGCAATTAGTACAACAGAGAGTAGTAGCACCACCACTACCATCACTTCTTTCACCACTGCCATCCCTGGTGTAACTACTACTCCTGTTACTACTGCCATCACTCCTAAGAAAAATGTCACCTCTGCCATCACTTTTGTGACAACCCCCATCCCTGCCGTCAGTCCTATTACCCCCAACACCACTGCCATCATTGCCACCAGTCCTACCACCACTGGTGTCATGCCTGCCACCACTGCAACCACACCGACCCTCGAGACTGAGTCGCATTATCGCTACCTATCTTCCCCCCCCCCCACTGCAAACACTGACCTCTTTCCCCACACATTCACCCTACACTCTCACCACACTCCAACCTGCCTGCATCTCACCACCCATCCAAGATATTTCCATATCATCTTCCCCCGTTAAATCAGGAAAGTCACTGTCCCCTTCAGACTTCATTCCCACTGAATATAAGCAAGCATCATCATCATCATCAGCAGCAGCAGCAGCACCACAACCATCTCCTCCAAAACCATCACTACCACAACCATTTTCATCACTACCATCACCACCACAACCATCACAATAACCATCTCCATCACCACGATCACCTGAACCTTCATCTACCCAGCTATCATCAACACAATCATCATCACCATCTCCCTCCCCACCACAAAGACGAGGGCGGGATGGGCCTAAGCGAGGTAGTGGTGGGCGGCCGAAAGGTAGTCATCTGTCTCAGGGTCGTATGCACCACACACATACACAGCCAAGGATTTCCCCAGATGATGACCGTCAGGAGGAAGCTTGGAGTTCTGGGTCGTTCACACCCAATGCTGGCCCCTTCACTGAAACCCCAGGTTTGAGAGTGGCAGCACCAACAACACCACTCCAATACTTCCAACTTTTTTTTACCAGGGAGTTGCTGACCTACCTGAAGGTTGAAACCAACAACTATGCCAAGTTCCTGGGGACTGCACTAAATGTTTCATACCTCTGCAACGAAGAGGAAATCACCCAGTTCCTTGGAATATACTTTCTTATGGGGATTTGTGAACTGCCAACCATAAGACACTATTGGCGTTCAACAGAGGTTCATGAATACCCCATATTTCAGCAAGCTATGAGTGGAAAGCGCTTCAGGGCTATCCTGACGCACTTTCATGCTTTCAATAGTCTCGCCATACCCAAGGACAATCAGAACCAGCTGATAAGGATTCGCACAGTGATGCAGTATCTCTTTCAGAGGTTCAAGGAGGTTTACATCCCAGGCGAATTCTTACCCTGGATGAGGGATCTCTGGCTCGGAAGGGACAGCTCTCCTTCCATGTATATAACCCTATGAAGCCCCAAAAGTATGCCATAAAACTATACATCTTGGATGAGGCAAGGAGTGGTTACATTTGGAATTTGGAAGTGTACACGGGGGAGAAGAAGTCTCTAGAGAACACAGTGCGGGGACTCGTTGAACCTTTGAATTTGCAAAGGATACAAGTTGTATATGGACAATTATTACAATTCTGTATCATTGTGCGAACGCCTCTTTGCAGAGGAAGTGGATGTGTGCGGCACACTACGACTGGCAAGGGGAGCACCAAGGGAGCTGCAGAACATCAGCAGTGCTAAATGCCTTCCTGATGATGGAGTGGAAGCTAGGCACTTTTTCTTCCTGGAGGGAGGGAGGGGGGGGGTGGCAGACATCCTGGCTCACAGAAAAAATTGCCTCAGAGTACACAGGGATGTACCTGGAACAGTAAGTGTACCCTCTGTGCGCATGTGTCTCCTCTGCTGGGACTCTCACCTCACCAACCTCCATATGGGCATCATGTGATAAGTGAGCAGCATTGATGTCACAAGGTGGGCGGAGCGTAAGTAACTGTTATCGCTTCTTGGGGGGGGCCATGTCGTGTACTCGGGGTAACCCCAGATTTGGGCCACTCTTTGCCCCCCATCTCGCTTACGAGGAGTTCAATTCGTGTACTAATATAAAATACACACACACACAATAAAATAGGTCCTCGCGTACAACAGGGATCGCGTACTTGGAACTCGTGTACTGTGGGGATGTAGTGTATATATATATATACATATACATATACAAGTATATGTATATATATATATATATATATATATATATATATATATATATATATATATATATATACATATATTGTATATATATATGTATATACATATATATATCTATCTATATACTGTATATACAGTATATATAATATATATATTATATCACTAGCATAACTAAACTGTACTCGGTCACTGTTTTCACTCGCCTACCTCCAGCACCTGGTTCAAAATACTATACTTTTTTGCAAGGGCTACATTGGCTTTAAGTTCACTCAGCTCTTTTCCCATACTACACACAGTCGACTCAGGCACATTCTACATTTTGCATATTTCAGAGTTATGAGCACTTTTCTCCCTTTCTGCCATGATTTTATTTTTTAACTTGTCATCACACTTGCATTTTTTTCACCCCCTTGCAGTAGTCACACTTGGCTTTCCCTCTATTGCCTGGTGTTTCAAGCTCATGCCTTCTTATACCATTTCCACTATCACCTGGTCCACCTCCAGCTCCAACTGAAGCACAAGATGAATTATTTCCGTCAATTACTAATCAAGGATGCGAGAGTGTAACACTCAACTTGTGGACACACTGAACAACATGTGGGAAACAGGCTGAAACTGAGTGTTGGCGCTGGCATTGCCATGGCAAGAATCCAAAACTTGTGATGCCAGAGGGCGCAAAAGTGTGTTTTTCTGTCACAAATATGCAATCACAGGAATATTTGATGGCGGCTGCGAAAGTGCATTTCGCCAATCTGGATGCTGTGAAACCTGGTGCCCTACTGTACTGGCCACTTATTACCAGTATAATCTTGCTAATGCACTATTTCATTAGCAGAATGATGAGCCCAGGACTAGGCAAATTGGTTCTGACAATTAAGATGACAGTGATCAGCCTCACACATCTCTGAGCGGCATTATGTGCACAATAAACCCCAACCATCCCTTGGATATAAACCCGAACAGGCTTAATCATTTCCTTTTTATGCATGTTTGTTGGGGATAAATAGGAACTTCAGTAAAATTCTCAGATGTGGTCTCCCCACATTTGCTAAATAACAATAGTTCTTGTGACACGTTTTATGCACTTCTGCTTACATCGTAGTTTTTACCTTCCACATTTGCTGCATGAATGGAAAGTTCAGTGTATATTTGGAGAAGACTTTAAAAAACAAAAAAACAAACTGCTAGCAAATGCACTGTTTGTATGGTGGAAACACAAGTAAAAATATGACAAAAGTTTTAAGTTAAATACATTATGCTTAGCAGAATCCATATGTTAAGGTGAAAGAGGTTACTGGAAAGTGACACACCTGGTAGCACCCAAATAAGAAGTCTGTCCAAAAAGAAACCAAATTTTTAAAATAGTACACCAACTACCCAGCCACACATAATTGTAATGGAGGCACTGTGTAGCAGCGACTTCGAGCTTTAGTCTAACACTAACCACATCATGCCACACCACTTATTCATCGAGGTACATGCGCTTGAGTGAACATGTGTTTACTGCAATGAAAGAATTTTTTTTCTATCTCTCCTATCATCTGAAATCGGCAACCCCCTATCCTCGCCTCAAGACTCTTCATTGCACTGTCTCCCTCAAATGCTTCAGGACTTCCAAGTAAAACTCTTTACTGACTGTCTGATCATAAGGAACAAACTCATGATGAACGACGGCCTTCTAATTTAACCCGCTCCATCCCGACGTTTTTGGACTTTTATTATTTTGGCTCAAACATCCGCTTTTGGTGAGAAACAATGAAAATTCATAGAGAAATCGCTCACCTGAGGTTTAAAATACGCGATTTAGGTACAAGTACTTTGCCTTCTTAGTGTGACTGGTAAATTATATGGTAGAATACTCATTGATAGGGTTAGGCATATGACAGAGGAGCTAGTTGGAGAAGAACAAGGGGGATTTAGGAAGGGAAAAGGGTGTGTAGATCAGATATTTGTTCTAAGATGTTTAGTGGAGAAGTATCTAGAGAAGGGAAGGAAAGTGTATGCTGCCTTCATGGACTTGGAGAAAGCTTATGACAGAATAGATAGGAAAGGTATGTGGAAGGTATTAAGAATATATGGAGTGGAGGGGAAATTGTTGAGTGCTGTGAAGAGTATGTACGAGGGAGCTAGGGCTACGGTGCGAGTGGATGGTGAGCTGAGCGAGTTCTTTGATCTCAATGTGGGACTGAAACAGGGGTGTGTAATGTCTCCATGGCTGTTTAATATATATATGGATGGGGTTGTAAAGGAGGTACAAGGTAGGGCAGTGGATGTGGGGGTGGCCCTAATGAATAAGGGTGAGATTTGGAAGCTTCCGGTGTTGCTGTTTGCTGATGATACAGTATTGTTGAGTGAAGATGAATGGGAGTTGCAAGGTTTGGTGAATGAATTTGGGACAGTGTGTAGGAGGAGGAAGCTGGAAGTTAATGTAAACAAAAGTAAAGTTATGGTGTTTGAGAGGAATGAAGTCACAGAGTGTGCAGTGAGGTTGGATGGTGAGGATATGGAGAATGTGAGTGCATTCAAGTACTTGGGTAGTGTGATGAGTAAGGATGGAACTTTGGGGGATGAAGTACGTGAAAGGGTACAGCAGGGAAGGAAGGTTGTTGGCACACTGAAAGCAGTGATGAGAAATAGGGAGGTGAGTATGGAAGTTAAGAAGTCACTGCATGATGGTATTGTGATCCCTACCCTGACGTATGGAAGCGAGGCGTGGACCTTGCAAGAGGGGAACAAGTCAAGAATGAGAGCAGTGGAAATGAGTTACTTGAGAGGAGCATGTGGAGTGACGTGGAGGGACAGGTTGACGAATGAAGAAGTGAAGGAACGTTGTGGGGTAGATGTGGATGTGGTTGAAAAGATTAGGAGAAATACACTGAGGTGGTTTGGACATGTGGAGAGGATGGAGAATGAAAGACTGAATAAGAGGGTGTATGTAGGTGAGGTGGAGGGAGGGAGAGGGAGGGAGAGGAAGGGGTAGACCGAGGAAGAGGTGGAGGGATGGAGTTGAGAGGTATATGAGGGAGGGGGGGGTGAGTTGGGGGGAGGGGAGTCAAATGGTGGGTGACAGAGTGACTTGGAGGCGTTTTGTCTGCGGCCACCCTTTGCGGGATTAGGGCATCGGGCTATAGATAGATAGATAGATAGACTTCCTTACCTGACTGGGTTTTCTAACAGGCCTGCACCAAAGAAAACGAGTTCTATGGGAGGGTAACTATTTTATCCACTCATAAACAGTATTTATTTACTTAATTGGTACGAATTTATATGTAGTACAAGAGTATATTGGTTTTCAAACAGTAATATAGGCATTATAAGCATTGTTTCACTCACTAACTCATCACCATTCATGACCTTTTTTTTCCCACATTACCTGATCATCATTTCTGACTGTTTCTTCCTGTAATGCTATGTAACAATTGTCCTCCACATTGTCATCGATTGGGGAATCACTCTGGCCCTGAATGTCTTTATTGGCCAGGTCACTGGTAACAGGTGAATTGCTGAGACAATGGCGTGCAGGGGGGGGGGGAGAGATTATGCAGTGTAAGGCATTGTTCCTGCTTGGCATCTTGTAGAGGAATAGAGGAAGGTGTCCCGTGTATATATGCCAAAAATCACTCGCTAAATCACTCGCGAAAATTGAAAATTGTGCAAATTAGGGACCTTGCAATGTTGCCGTGTTAATTCACGTCGCCGGGACGGCGCGGGTTAAAAATTACGATCAACATCACCTTCACATCTGGGTGACTCTGACATGCCTATTTTGGTCACAGTGACGATGTTCTAACCCCATGCAACAACTGACTTTATTCCAACATCATAGCCATACACCCATGTTTCATCACATGTTATATTTTTCAAAAACTTTCAGCATTCAAACACTCTAACAGCTCGTGACTGACTGTGACACAGTTCTCTTTTTTTGCTTATCTGTCAGCAGATGTGACACAAATTTTGTGGCAACACAATGCGTCTTCAGATTTTCAGTTAAAATTGAAGGCATGAACTTTTACAGATGCCTACATCACAGACAGTCAGGCGACGATTTTCACAGATCACAGCACGCACTTTCTCAACATGAGTGCTGTCTCTTGCCGTGGAGGTCTATCCTGATTTGGGACTGTCTTCGGTGGATGTTCTTCCTGATCTGAAACGATGGAATCACTTGCAACATTGTGTACGGTTCAAACAATCCCCTCCATGGGCCTGTCTCCATGAAAGTTTTCCCAAACAGAATTTCACACACACATGTTGCTCTTCCGGACCCTGCCTTGTTCAACTTGCAACAAATCCTCCATCTATCAACCCATCATCCAGCCCTACGTTGCCCCATGAGGAACGTAGGAGCCCAGGGATCATCTAGTGCAATAAACACACACACACTCAAGTGTGTGTAACTCAATGACTAAGCGATGGGGGTGATGCAGCTAGTGTTAGCCTAAAGATCAAGCTTGCCACTACACAGTGCTCCCATCGCAATCACATTAGGCAGGCTAGTTGGTGTGCAATATAAAAAGTTTGGTTTCTTTTTGGATAAACCATGTGCAAATGTCATTTCCCTCCCTCCCTGTCCTCCTGTAGGAGGATAGAGGACTGCAGACAAGGGACAACTTCAGCCAGTGGTCCACACAATTCATAATCAAGTGAATCTTGGACTAAAACTACTATTATCATACTAAAAAGAGGAAGCTTAGACCTCCACACAAAGATGACATCATGGGAAACACTTACGACATTCTAACCCTCAGTTTTATAAAGCCTTTATTAGTCACTTCAGTAAGAGATATTCTGTCCATATGTAGTAAGAGTACAATATAATCTGGCATCTGCAGTGTAAATTTATGAGTTTATGTCAAAAACTCACAAATCATTTTGAGTCATCCTGTGACTAACCTGAGCCTTATTAATGAACCCAAATGGGTTGCAACCCACATTCTGAGAACACTTGTATTACACCTGATTATTCTAGTGACCTTTTATATTTTTAATAGACCAGTTAATTAGGAATGCTAATGTAGTAATAGTATATAGGTAACTTAAATAATAAGGAAGAGATGCTGACAAGCCACCCAAGGCCTGAGGCCCTACTAATCCACATGTGCTGACAGTACAAATGTACAAGAAATTGGAGCAGGCATACCCCGATAATCAATTAATTGAAAACCGATGATTTGTTCTTTCAATGATGCACAATAGGGGATATACCCCAGATAACCACCGTGTGGTGCTTCCCTTGCTTCACTCTTCCAACAATCCAACCATCAGCAATGTGAAATGCATAGGGTTTAGTTCATGCATTTTCATCATTGCAAAAAGAAGCATTGTATTTATCTTTAATCAAGGGATCAGCATGCAAGGATTTCCCTTATATCATAATCACCACCACCCTTAATCTATTTAAAAAAAAAAAAAAAAAAAAAAAAAAACATGCAAAAATACAAAATCACAGCATGCAAGGATTTCCCTTATATCATAATCATCACCACCCTTAATCTATTTATATATATATATATATATATATATATATATATATTATAAATAAAAAGAACCCACATGCAAAAATACAAAATCACTTGCGCTTCCACTCCCGAACTGAGAGAGAGAGAGAGAGAGAGGCACAAAAGTTAAAACTGTCTGCACTGGCTTGTGTAAACAGTCTCGGCAAGTGATTAGAGGGCAAGGGATGCTAATTTCTTGTATACTTTGTCTTTATTGAATTATCTTTCATTGTTTTCTTTTATAACCTTTGAATGTGATGCAAAAATGAATAAGACAGAGGGTCTGTGTAAAGTGGTTACTGTATGAAGACTTAAGCATAGTGCTTTTAGTATAAATAAATCCTATAGACACTCATTGTACTTGGTATAAACATTACCAGTTTCATTCGATGTCCTTTGCTGGTATATTACTTTACATATTTGTGAGTTTTGGGTGGGTGGTGGAATGCATCTTCTGTACCGTATTTTTCAAGAAACTTACAGGAAAAACTGCTTCAAAAACCAAAAGAATCGATATCCAATGACTGTCATAGGTACACACACCAGTTAGACATCGGGGTACGCCTGCGTATTACTGAGTGCAACTATGTTTTGGGATTTACATACTGTAGGGTGTACTCAATATTCTATGTGCTGGCCAAAGTGTGCACATACAGAGAAAAGGCTACTGAGTGCAACTGTCCTGGGGACTTATGTTCAGTCAAGGCCATAAGTTCTATTATTCCACTATGTCTATTTTGCATACATGGAATGTCCACTAATTTGTTTCCAGATTCACCATATCAAAGGTAGTCACCTGTTGTCACAAAAACATTTCAAGTTTCTCACAGATTAGGAAAATTAGCCACGAAAGGAAAGTGAGAAGTTAATGTAGTGGAATTTTATGGGAACCTATGTCCCTAACTGTACTTATATTAGCAATGAACATGCAAGAGAGATGTGTGCTTACGTGTGCCGAGGGGAGTGGTCTCATGGGTAGTGGTGGGGGCAGGGTCTGGCACCTCCCCATTACTCTTGGTCTTAATTGCTATCTTGCCTGGCCCTTCCTCTCCTCCTGCTGCCAGGTTGCTCTCACCTCCTCCACTCACAACTGCACCACCCTGAGTTACTCTGGACTCCGTTTTCTTAATGGGTGTGTGTGACTGCTCCCCCTCACCTCCCTCCTAGTAATGTCCACAGAAATAATATAACAGTAAAAAATGGTCCTGTATTAATCCTTGTGAGATGCACATCCCAATAGCCATACTCTCATAGTCCAAAACAGTGAAAATTAAATGACCAGGCTATGCTCCACATCAGTTTAATACAGCACAAAAAAATAATGGTTTATGGCACATCATTATCCTTACAGAAACTGATGAAACACTCCAGAGGCAAAACTATAACAACGTTTAGTACCACAGTAGAGACATCTTAAAGAAACTAACTTTTTAACAACAACATTTAGGAGTTTGGGTTTGAAATAATGCTACCATATACCCTATTGTACAAAACAACTTAAACATCAGCATATATGAATACTGTATTTATTGTACATTATCAGCAGCAGATGGGTGGCTACCACTGACCCTAGGAGGTACTAACATGAGAGTGATTTGTGGTAACATGATTTGTAACTATTGCAAGTTTGTTCTAACTTGATAAAGATCACTAATCCCTTTCGGCTCAGTCGATGTTCAAGTGTAATGAGACCAGATGGTCATTCTGACTAGTAACCAAGAAGATTCACTGCTACAGCACTTCATAACTAGGGCTCACTGAGTATTATACAACCATGATTTAGTACAGTCCAACCTTGATCATAGTTAATTTGTCTGACAAACTACCACAATAACAAAGCCCCATTGTAACCAGATCCATCTATCCATCCATCATCTAATCCCACGTTGCCCCATGAGGAGCGTAGGAGCCCGGGGCTAGGCAAGTTGGTCCTGGCATTTAAGATGAGAGTGACAAGCCTCACTCATCCCTGAGTGGCATTATGTGAGCCTTAAACTCCAACCATCCCTTGGATATAAACCTTCACCGGCTCAATCCGATTGGAGCGCCATAATTACCCACTTAACCACCAGGTGCCAAAATTTGGTTATATGGTTACCACCCAGCATAGTAAATGGTTTCCTGGTGTACAGGAAACCATTTGGCTTGTCACTCAGTGTAGAGTCACCCCTAGGCAGAAGGAAGAGGAAAGAATGAAGGAAAGAAAGACACAAGAGGGAGTGTAGTCACCCACAGGCAGAAGAGGAAAGAATGAAGGAAAGAAAGACAGAAGAGGAAAGAATGAAGGAAAGAAAGACAGAAGAGGATGGATGGAAAGAAGGATGGGGGAGAGGAAAGGACAGACACCCGAAAGCAGCACTACATCAAGTGAGTGGATGGTGTGCGCCCCCACAGATACATAAAATAATAAAAGGGAACAAAAGTAACTGGTCTGGAGCCCACATTTTTACACTCATTTTTTTTGCCTAATACCTGAATATTAACCCCATAAGAAACTGGAGGGACTGGATTGACAATGTTTACACCAATTCTACTACTCCTAATTGTGAACGAGATGACCATTTTCTCTCATATTTCTCATCCTAGTGAGCCAGCCTTCTTAGCAATGAATTTTAGTCTGTGAATTCAAAATTCTACAACATTTCTCATTTTTTACATAAAATTTACCCTTAAATTATTCTACGTGCACTTCTATTTACTGTATGCTGAATTACTACTACAATAAAATAAAAAGCTTATTTCTATCACCAGTATCTACTGAGGCACTGTACTGTGACTGTGGAGTGCATAAAGCATTATTACGCTTCAGGATTGCTTATGCATGGAAGCTAGTCACCATAAGGCATGCTGTTACCATAGTAACTGATAAGTACACAGTGATCTAACACAATGGCTTCCAGTACCTTGGTGTGTTAACTGCTATATGGGGTAATTTAATGCTGAAAAACATTTTTATTATGCTAAAAACAACAAGAATAAAGTAGTTTAGATGGTTTTTGTGATGTAGCAATGATAAATGATATTTACAGGGTGTTTCAGAATGTTTGAAACCCATTTTGGGGCCTCGTCTGGTTGAATGGGTTTCAATCATTCTGAAAGACCCTGTACTGTTACTACAGAGGTAGTCACGATTCACTATAAGACACAGTTACATCAAGTGAAAAACTTTTGCAAAATGGTTTATTATATAATGAGATGATATAACATGGTTTCACTGGGGATAGGGAGGGGGTCTATGATCACAAAACCTATTTAAAAAAAAAAAAAATTGCCCTCAGCAACCCTGAGTAGCACCACACTTTCCATGTCAGATGTTTCAGTATTTCACACATAAAAAGTTATCATTTAACTTAATATCACATACTGCATTATTTGATACAAATTTACACTGTTATTTGATGGTAGCAATGTTCTTTCAGGAAACAAAACAGAGAGAAAGGCAGACGATCACAACAAATGTAAACACTGGGAAGCCATGTTGGCTAAGACAGCTAGCTATTGGCATGGTTTTATCCGCCCCTGTGTAGAGTACAGCTCTATGTGTGGGGAGGCTCCCCACATACAGCTCTTCTCAATAGGGTGGAGTCAAAGGCTTTGCATCTCATTAACTCTCCTCTTACTGGCTCCCTTCAACCTCTCTCTCTTCACTGCACAGTTGCATCTTTATCTCTCTTCTATTACTACGTCAATGGTCACTGCTCCTCTGAACTGTCTGCTTGCATCCCTCCAGCTCTACGACGGGCACGTAGCACCCGTCTAGCAGCAACCTCTCATCCTTTTTCTGTCCAACTCTCTAATGCAAGAGTTAACCATTACTTGCAGTCCTTCATTTATGCAACAGGTCAACTCTTGGACTGTCTCCCTCTGTCTGTATTTCCTGCTAGCTATGATCTCCAGTCTTTCATATGCAGTGTCCAGGCATCTCGAAATGATCGGATCTGGAATTTGGCTCTCTCTTGTATTTTGTTTTTCTCTTGGAAGGAACAGTTATTGTGGGCTCGTGGCCTTTGGTTCCTTCTTCCTAGCATAAAAAAAAAAAAAAAAAATTGTGTGCCACAGAATCTGCACGAGATTCTCAGAGGCACCATCGCCATCATCATTCTAGCACTTGCATACATATTCTGCAAATTTTGGAAACATGCAAGATGAACACACAAACCACTCATAGTTTGTTTACAGCTGGCAGCTACCACATGCTGGTGTAGTGGTTTAATAGTACGGTTTAGTTGTAGGGGGATTTGTCTTCTTAGTGTAATAGGAAAAGTATACCGGTATACAGTTATCCCCGTACTTTCCAGACGCCCACTTTCCGGACACCCCACCGGACATTGTGGGCCTGGACCTTAGGAACCCAAAAATGGCCAAAAAAAGAAAAAAATCTGCTCAAAATCCAAATTTTTTCCCACCCATAATTTGAAACTGCCGCGCAGAGCTGAACAGCTGGTTTACACCATGGCCCCTTCACTCCTTCCTTCCTCCCCCCTCCCCTCTCACTGTTGCCATTTGGTATTTTTCATTACCAAATGTGGGCCAATTTGGCAATGAAAAATTCGTTTGGTAATGAATCAGAATAATGCATTATTAAATGGATTTTTCACATGCATGATGATATACAGGATGGAGATGGTGGGTTGTTTGCTCTCTCTGATTAATCTCCTAGCCTACATAGCATGAAAATAATCAACATGCTGTAAATTATAAGAAGAATGATTACACGTATTTCCACTTGTATATATATTTAGTGAAGAATAAATGCTAGCTTTATGAGTTTGGTAATGAAAAGTTAAATTTAGTAATGAAAATTGAGGAGTTTGGTAATGTGGCCGTTGCGATCTGGCAACTCTGTTTCCCCGTCATAAACAGTTACTGCCTAACTTCGATGGTGAGTAGATGCTTATCACAATGCAAGCCACACGTGCTCATTTTTTGTGAATAAACTGCAATACCTCGTCACTAGACCACACGGGAATTTACAGTGTTGTGCAGTGTTAAGAAATTAGAACTTGGAGCACAAAGGATCAACTTCGGAGTGCAAATTGGCGGTTGAAACTGGTGGTTGAAACTGCCATGATGCAGTTAGGAACAATGTGCAGTGTTAAACAATTATAACTCACAGTGTAAAGAATTAAATGCAGCACAACACTGGAGTACTGTACGTGCTTCAAAAGCATTTTCACCACTGCCAAATCCTCAGAAAACGCGGCCACAGACATGCTGTAAGTACTCTGGCTGAGGTACAGTCACTTCTGATTCCTCATTCTTTGGTTCCTTTTCATTTATTTCAGGCTTTATGTCCATTATTGGTGTGAATAGGGTTTTATCTATTTTATCTATTGCCAGACGCCTGAATCCCGTTTGGGGTGGCCACAAACAAATTGCCTCCAAGTCGCCCTGTCCCCTGCCATCTCACTGCCCTGCTCCCAACTCACACCCCCCTCTCTCATATACCTCTCAACCCCATCCCTCCCCCTCCCTCTTCCCCCCTCCACCTCACTCACATACACTCTCTTCATCAGTCTTTCACCCTCCATCCTCTCCACATGGCCAAACCACCTCAGTGTGTTCCTCATAACACTTCCTATCATATCCACACCACAATGCTCCTTTATATCCTCATTCGTCAGCCTGTCTCTCCATGTGACTCCACAGGCTCCTCTTAAATAACTCATTTCCACTGCTCTCACTCTTGACTTGTGTCCTTCCAACAATGTCTAAGCTTCACTTCCGTACATTAGAGATGGTATCACAATACTGTCATGTAGTAACTTTTTCACTTCCCTGTTTCTTATCACTGCTTTCAAAGAACCAGCAACCTTTCTTCCCTGCTGTACCCTTTCACGCACTTCACCCTCCAAACCTCCATCCTTACTCATCACACTACCCAAGTACTTAAACGTACTCACATTTTCCAATTCCTCACTATCCAACCTCGCTGTACATTCACTGACTTCACCTCTCTCAAAGACCATCACTTTACTTTTCCCTACATTCACCTTTAGATTCCGTTTCTTACACACTCTCCCAAACTCATCCACCAAGCCTTGCAGCTCCCCTTCGTCTTCACTCAACAACACAGTATCATCTGGAAACAACAGTACAGGGAGTTTCCAAACACTATCCTCTCTCACCAGGGCCACTCCAACATCCACTACCCTACCTTGTACCTCTTTTATTACCCCATCCATGTAAAGATTGAACAACCATGGAGACATGACACATCCCCGTTTCAACCCAACTTTCAAAGAGAAAAATTCACTTAGTTCACCATCCACACGCACTGCAGCCTTCGCACCATCGTACATACTCTTCACAGCATTCAACAACTTCCCATCTACTCCACATATTCTTAAGACTTTCCACAATCCTTGTCTATCCACCCTGTCATATGCTTTCTCCAAATCCATGAAAGCCGCATACAACTTCTTTCCCTTCTCTAGAAACTTTTCCACTAAAGATGTAAGAATGAATATCTGATCTACACAACCTCTTCCCTTCCTAAAGCCTCCCTGTTCTTCTCCAACTAATTTCTCTGTTCTTTCTCTAACTCTGTCAATAAGTATCCTACCATACACTTTTCCTATTATACTAAGAAGACAAATGCCTCTATGATTACCACACACTTCTTTTTCCCCTTTTCCTTTGTACAAGGGAATAATTATACCTGACTTCCAATCCTCCGGGACTCTACCTTCCTCCCAGACCAATCTGCACATCTTCCACATCCATTCTACTACTATCTCTCCCCCATGCTTCAGCATTTCACCACACACTCCATCAATTCCTGGGGCTTTCCCCAATTTAACTTTCTTCATTGCTTCCACAACTTCTATCCTACTGATTTCTTCCTGTCTTCTCACCTCCCTCCTTCTCCCAGCCATTCCCCAGCCACTTATAGTCGCATTACTTCCATCCTCTACGTTCAACAATTCCTTAAAGTGTTCTCTCCATCTGCTCACTTTTGCTCCCTTCTCCACTAGTAATCTACCATTTTTATCTTTCACTCCCCTGCTAACTTCACTTCCACCCTGTCTTACTCTTTTCACCTCTTTCCAGAACATTTTCTTACAGTCCCTCCACTTTACACTCAAATTCCTTCCAAATTCCTCATCCACTCTCTTCTTTCTCTTACTAATCTTTTCACCTCTCTCTTTCTTTCTACATATAACTCTCTCTTCCGCCTCTCAACTTCTTCCACGCCCATATTTCTCATCCATTCACTGTATGCTTTCTTCTTTTGTGCCACAGCCTGTCTCACCTCTTCAGTCCACCACGCTGTTCCTTGAACCCCCTCCGTCTTCTCTTCCTTCCACACACCACATCACATGCTGCACATATTTCTTCTGTAAATATCTTACACACACCTTCCACGTCTTCCATCTGCTCCACTTCATATTTGCCCAATCATTCCTCCACTTCTCTCTTATACTCTGCCTTTTTCTCATCCTCTTGTAACCTTTCCACTCTCCTTGCAACTACTCCTTCCTCTCGTCTTTCCCTTCTTCTGTTCCTCCATCTTACTTGAATTCTAATTCTGGCCACCACCAAGTAGTGGTCAGAAAGTCCACTCCCCCAACCTCTAAGAGCTCTTGCATCCATTACACATCTTCGCATCCTTTCATCCACACACACATAATCAATCATTGCCTTCCTTTCATTCAGTTCACCACCCACCCTTCTCATCACTCGCCATGTATACCTGTGGATCATTTTATGCCTGAAGAGGGTATTGGCTATCACCAACCCCCTCCCAGCACAAATGTCCACTAACGCACTCCCATTCTCATGTCTGGTATGAAGTTATTTAGGTGGCTTTCAAAGTTAGGATGGGTTAGCATCCTTAAGTACCAGTCCAGGAGCCAGGGGCCCACTTTCCAGACATACCTTTGGCTCTATTACATTGGATAGTAGAGGGATTACTGTAGTACGATACTTATTGACAGAGATGGGGAAATAACAGAGGAATTAGTTGGAGAACAACAGGGAGGTTTTAGGAAGGGAAGAGGTTGTGTAGATCAGCTATTCATTCTTAGATCTTTAGTGGAAAAGTTTCTAGGGAAGGGAAAGAAGTTGTATGCAGCCTTCATGGATTTGGAGAAAGCAAATGACACGGCAGATAGACAAGGATTGTGGAAAGTATTAGGAATATATGGAGTAGATGGGAAGTTGCTGAAGGCCGTGAAGAGTATGTATGAGGGTGCTAAGGCTGCAATGCATGTGGATAATGAACTGAGTGAATTTTTCTATTTGAAGGTTGGACTGATGCAAGGATGTGTCATGTCTCCATGGTTGTTCAATCTATATATGGATGGGGTAATAAAAGAGATACAAGGTAGGGCAGTAGATGTTGGAGTGGCCCTAGTGAGAGAGGGCAGTGTCTGGAAACTCCCTGTGCTGTTGTTTGCAGATGATACTGTGTTGTTAAGTGAAGAAGAAGGGGAGCAGCAAGGCTTGGTGTATGAGTTTGTAAGAATGTGTAAGAAACGGAATCTAAAGGTAAATGTAGGGGAAGAGTAAAGTTATGGTCTTTGGGAAATGTGAAGTATGTGAATGTACAGTGAAGTTGGATGAGGAGGAAATGGAAAATGTGAGTGCATTGGGTAGTGAGATGAGTAAGGATGGAAGTTGTAGGGTGAAGTGCTTGAAAGGGTACAACAAGGAAGAACCTTGAAAGCAGTGATAAGAAACAGGGAAGTGAACATGGAAGTGAACAAGTTACAACATGATAGTATAGTGATACCAACACTAACGTACGGATGCGAAGCTTGGCCCTTGTTGGAGGGACAGAAGTCATGAGTGAGAGCTGTGGAAATGAGTTATTTGAGAGGAGCATGTGGAGTCACATGGAGAGACAGACTGACAACTGAGGAAGTGAAGGAGCATTGTGGAATGGATGTGGATGTGATATAAAGCATTAGAAGAAACACACTGAGGTGGTTTGGCCATGTGGAGAGAATGGAATGAGAGACTGATGAGGAGACTGTATGTAAGTGAGGTGGAGGCGGG
This sequence comes from Coenobita brevimanus, assembly GCF_032717465.1. NCBI lineage: Eukaryota > Metazoa > Arthropoda > Malacostraca > Decapoda > Coenobitidae > Coenobita > Coenobita brevimanus. The sequence goes on from NC_137008.1 coordinate 49,203,547, forward strand.
GAGAGGAAGGGGGAGGCCAGGGATGAGATGGAGGGATGGAGTGGAAAGGTATATGAGAGAGGGGGGTGTGAGCTGGAAGCAAGGCAATGAAATGGTGGGGGACAGGGCGACATGGAGGTGATTTGTTTGTGGCCACCCCTAACAGGATTAAGGAGTCTGGCAAAGGACAGATAGAAAGATAGATACTTTAGTTGTAGATGTGGACAGTGCCAGAGTAAAGCTTAAAGTACCCACTACAGTACACAGTGCTCCTGTTGCGATCACACTACACAAACTAGTTGGTGCGCTATTTAGGGCAGAACTCTTATTGTTGTGTGTGATACTAAATGTTAGGTGAGAGAGAACTTTTTGGTGTGAAATACTGGAACTTGTGACTTGGAAATCATGTCTGATGCTACTCCTAAAGGAAAGCATCATGCTACTTATCTTGCTGAGGGGCAAGGGGAAAGCAAGATTGCTGTAGTCCTGCCCCAGTCTACAGTCTCTACCATAATTTAAAAATCTGCTGCTGTCCTAGCAGCATCAGAGAACACATCTACCCTGACTGCTAAGCATGTAACAAAAACTAGGGATCCATGGATCCCTAGTTGTTATGTGCCATTATGGAGGAGATGGAGCATCTCCTAGTATTGGGGGGGGTTAATGAACTTAATAGAGCGATGCAGCCCCCGCATTGTCTATCTGTCTATACACCTAGGCTGCTTCCCCCAAAGAAAAGGAGATAGCCAAGACTGGACAACACACTCCCAATTTACTCATCCACACCCACACACATTTATTCGTATCTTAGCCCCAAGTCACTGACTACGCAGCTGAGTGCACTGCACAGTAGACCCTGCATCGTAGCTTCATTTATGCAAAAGGTCTCAATCTGTGTATGGATTTCAAGTAAAAGAAGTTAATGGGGGCAAAAGAGGAGTTCAAGGTTAGTGTAGGTTGGTTCAAGTGGTTTAAGGCCTGTGCTGGCCTTAGACATGTGACCATGCATGGGGAGGCTGCTAGTGTTGACAGTGTGGCACCAGAGGCCTTCCCTGCCAAACTGAAGGCAATCATACAGAAAGGGTGATATTCCCCAAACTGGTTTTAAACTTCAATGAGTTGGGCCTGTTTTGGAAATGTATTTCTCAAAAGACCTACAATAAGCAAGGAAGAACACGTAAGGCTTCAACAAAGCTTGTGACCATCTCACCCTCCTCCATGGTGTGAATGTAGAGAGAGAGACCTAAGCTGAAACCCTTGCTCATATATCACTGGGAGAACCCCTGGGCACTGACAAAGCACATGACGGAGAACCTTGAGGTTATTTGGAAAAGTAACTCCAGTGCTTGGCTGACCTCTGCACTCTGTCCTCATACATGGCAGGTTACCTGTCCACCCACCTGTGGGACTATGCCAGCTGCAGCGATCCAACAAACCTCTTACTCTTCCTGGTGGACAATATCCTGAGCCACCCTGACACCATGAAGGACTGGGTAGAAAATATTACAATAGTGTACCTGTCCCCCAACACATCATTACTCCAGCCCATGGACCAAGGTGTCATCACCACTTTTAAAGCCCACTACTTCTGCCACATCATGGAACGAATGGTGAGGATGAGCAACTTGAGGGAGACTGACACAGTGTGGTGGTTTTTGGATAAAATATAACAAAAAATACTATCAATAACATCATGTTGGTGTAGGGGAAACAGCCGGGCACAATGAACACCATCTGGAGGAAAGTATGGCTGATATGTGTTTACTCCACAGGGTTCCCAATGGTGAAGAACATACACCATGGACTCCTTAACCTCATGCACAAGACAGGGTCCAAGGAGGTCGACAAGGCTGAAGTGCAAGAAGTTCTGGAGAGCCACACAGAGCAGATTTTGACAGAGAAGTTCACTGAGGTAATGGAATGGGTGGCAAAGGCACAGGAAGGTTGCTAGCACAGTTGAGAGGATGAGTCTGTCTGTACTGTGGACATCAAGACACTGAAGGAGTTCCTTGCAAAGATGAATGAGGCCATTCCATACATCCAGGACCCAATTCCAGTGAGGTGTAACATGGGAATATATGGCCTACAGCAACACTTGAGGCCATACAACGTGCTCCTGGTGACTAAGAAAAAGGAAGCATGGCAGACCACCAGCACCAAGGAAAGGCCAAGGCCATCAGTGAGTGGGGTGCAAATACTATGTCCTGGCATGTCCTGCCTCCATCTTGACCGTTTCTTCTTCATCACCACCTGGCTAACCCCTACATTCTCCTGCTGCCACACCATCATGCTCTCCCCCAGCCTCACCACTACATTCTCCATTGGAAGCACTGCTTACCTTTCCCTCAGCCTCACCACTACACTCTCCTGTGGAAGAACCGCTTAACTTCCCCTCAGCCTCGCCACTTTACTGTCCCTCGGTCTCACCACTTCACTCTCCCCATCATTCCTCACCTCCTTCAGACCTGCAATGATCACCCAGCCCCTCCAGCTGTTCCCCAGCCTCAGGGGAGGACCCTTGGTGAAGGCTTGGACTGGCCTACGACATAGGTGGATGGCAGAGGTGTTTTTCAGACTAGGTTTAGTGGCCCTTGAACCTCAACATATCCCCATTGAACCCAAGTTATACCAACCCAGGTATACAATAAACTGTGATATATATATATATATATATATATATATATACATACAGTACAATCCCAGTTAACCGGGAGGCTTGGGGAATTTACCTTCCAGGTTACAGATTATTCCCGTACTTCTGATATTCAAATTAAGTCTATACAAAAGCTATAATTCTCACAGCAGTAAATACACTTCAGGTACTCATCACTCACATCAAGGGCCACACTAAGAGATTCCAACAGAATAATTGCCTCGTAAACACACACCATGACCATAACGCACGTGCATGCAATGCCTAACAGTACTGCAAAATGCATAACTCTATTCTGTTAACTACTGAATTATTCGGTGTATGTACTGTACTCATAGAAATGGAAAAATAAATAAAATCTTGAACATTTATTGGTGAACTGATGTTATGTTAAGACTGCACTGTAGAATTACCATGACACCTGTGCCCCCATGTGAGCTTTGTTTACGGTCCCGGCCCCAACTGACCGCCACCATTCCCCCCCTCACCCACCAGTCAGCTGTTTTGCACCATTCTGTTAACTACTGAAGTATTTGTTGTATGTACTGTACTCATAAAAATGAAAAAATAAAGAAATAAAATCTTGAACATTTCTTGGTGAACTGATGTTAAGACTGCACTGTAGAATTATCACGACACCTGTGCCCCCATATGAGCATTGTTTAAGGTCCTGGCCCCGACTGTATTTCTTCCCCACCTGACCGCCACCATTCCACCCCCAGTGTTGCCACACTTTTGGATCGGAATTATCATGCCGGCTCTTCAAAATTATCGTTTTTTCGGTGGAATTATTGTACACTATTAAATTCACTTTTATAGTGTTTAATAATCTGATGTATTTTAAAACTTTCGCTGATATCTTGGTGTATTTACTGAAAACTTACCCATTACAATAAATCTTCATCAGTACCTTAATTTTGTAAGGTACTGACATACTTTGGTGTATATTTATCACTTTATTTTGTATCAGACTATTTAGGGCACACCATGAAAATCTATCTATCTATTGCCAGACGCCTCAATCCCGTTTGGGGTGGCCACAGACAAATTGCCTCCATGTCGCCCTATCCCCTGCCATTTCACTGCCCTGCTCCCAACTCACACACCCCTCTCTCATATACCTCTCCACCCCATCCCTCCATCTCATCCTCGGCCTCCTCCTCCCTCTTCCCCCCTCCACCTCACTCACATACACTCTCTTTGTCAGTCTTTCACCCTCCATCCTCTCCACATGGCCAAATCACCTCATAACGCTTCCTATCACATCCACATCCACACCACAACGCTCCTTTATATCCTCATTCATCAGCCTGTCTCTCCATGTGACTCCACAGGCTCCTCTTAAATAACTCATTTCCACTGCTCTCACTCTTGACTTGTGTCCTTCCAACAACGTCTAAGCTTCACTTCCATACGTTAGAGTTGGTATCACAATACTGTCATGTAGTAACTCTTTCACTTCCATGCTCACTTCCCTGTTTCTTATCACTGCTTTCAAGGAACCAGCAACCTTTCTTCCCTGTTGTACCCTTTCAAGCACTTCACCCTCCAAACCTCCATCCTTACTCATCACACTACCCAAGTACTGAAATGTACTCACATTTTCCAACTCCTCACCATCCAACCTCACTATACATTCACTGCCTTTGTGTCACTCTAGAAAATCAGTCTGATTAGCAGCAAAATGCAGTCCATAAAACTTAAACAGATAACTCTTAGAAATGTGCTTCCTCTTACAGATGATGACTCACCAAGACAATAAAAGAAGTATTTTCAGTGATCACCATTACCTTAACCCTTAAGATCACTCATCTGTCAATTTGTGCAACAACTGTGCATGATTAGCTATGCGTGCCACAAAATTTACTGCCAAGCTAGCTTTCAACCCAAAATTATCGTACAAACCATACCATAATAGAAAATGGTATCGTACATCGTACCAAAGGCAATATTATCGTACATATATGATAATTATTATACATGGCAACACTGCCTCACCCGCCAATCAGCTGTTTTGCACAAAAAAAAATACATGATGTACAAAGTGCAAGCATATTTTTTCTTTTTTTTTTTTTTTTCTTCCAACAAAGTAAGCATTCATTCCTATTAACATTTTTTTTTTTCAACTCTGCCAGTGCATATGCATTCTAAGATGAATTAATGTGGTGCAAGTTAGAGTCAGTCGGTTAGGAAGAAAAACGCACCGGCGTTTGCTGTTTGCTGATTTGCTCTCCCGAGGTGTCTGGTTTATGAATTCCATGCCTGTCTTTGAGACGATTTAACCATCCAATACCGATATCACACTCGACTTCTATATTCATTTTACTGTGAAACTCTCTTGCTTTTTCTTGTATACAAGGACCAGAAATACGTGCTCCCTTAACTCTTGCTAAGCAAAACCACTCGTACGATGAAGAGTATGCCTTTTTTCAATGGACTTACTTGTTTCGCTTTTCATGAAAAATTCATTGAGCTTGGATGCTTGGATCTTGATATCATAAATCACTGAATTTCCTACATTATATTCAGTCATCAGTGTTTTATATTGTTCACGTTTTTCAAGTCTACTGCATATGCCCAGCTTCTGTTTCAAGGTAAGCATCACATGCTTATGTTTAGTTTGCTCTATACACATTTTGGAGTGTAGAAATAATGTCTATCATAGCAACACAACAGCAAGAGAGCCTGTTTGCTGTCTGGTAGTAAAAAGCACACTGATGATTTGTGGAGGGTGTGGAGGATGACTGAATTCAAGTAGGGGAAACAGGGGGAGAGGAGGGGTGGTTAAGAGGATTTACTAGGGATTTACATTAGCCGGAAATGCCTTCACCTTGCTTTATCCGACTTCACCCAGCCTAGCGTGACACGATAAAACGGCGGTTTGGCGGTCCATTCAAATTGGCGTACAGTTACAGCTTACCGACACATTCACCAGACCTTGAATTTTCCTGTTTTTCTATGTATTCCGTTTGTCTGGATACCGGATAGCAGGGATTGTACTGTGTGTATATATATATATATATATATATATATATATATATACAGTAACCCCTCCAATATCTGGATCAATAGAGCCATCAGTAGGTTCGGATATTGGTTTCGTTCGGATATTGGGCCCCAGCTTATGGACTTGTACTTACGGACCCTAACTCAGAGAAACACCTATACAACTCCCTCCGGACATGCACAGCACCTATTTAACACCCAAATCACACCAATAAGGCACATAAATGACTGAAATAAATGCAAAAGAAACATAAAATGTGGGTTTAGAAGTATGTTCATACATTAATAAACATTCTGGTACTTATGGACTCTAACCGAACCTAACCTAACCGAACCTAACCGAACTTTGAAAAACACATTCCTACTGCACATGCATGAGGTAAGTTTACTATGGAAAGAAGTACAGTATGACACTTTCTGGTAAGTATAGTATGGAAAAAAATACAATATGAAACATTCTGGTAAATATAGTATGGAAAATAGTACAACATGAAACATTCTGGCTACTTACAGCAAGTCCCTGGCCACCTCGATGAATAACCGCCTCCTCTCGGACTCTGACAGTAAGAACGATTTCCTACCCCCTGGGGGTAGGGGGGTTTCAAGAATACTCCCCCAGTATCCCTGCTTGTCGTACGAGGCGACTAAAAGGGTTGGTGGTGGGTTAGTGCCCCACCCCGTAAAAAGAACTAACTAAAAAAGCAAATAAAGCGCCTCGGACCCGGACGGACCATACGTTGACGACTAAGGAACGGACAAAGGACATTCTGAGAGTAGGAACATGGAATGTGAGAGGAGTGAATGATGAAGTGAAAGAGAGAGAGATTGTCCAGGTGCTTGAGGATGCAAAAGTGGATATATGTGGATTGACTGAAACTAAATGGAGAGGTGAAAGGATGAGAGAATGGGAATACGGTGTAGGTATATGTGCGGGAGTCAGTGAGAATGAGAGGGCAAGAGAGGGAGTATGTCTGATGATAAGCAAGAAGTGGAAGGAGAATATAAGAGAGTATGGAACAGTGGGTGCAAGGATTGTATGGGTGAGGATGAAAGTAGGTATACAAGCATGGGCGATTGTATGTGTGTATGCTCCAACAGAGGATCGGGTGGCAAGAGTGAAAGATGAGTTTTGGGAGAGAGTAGAAGCATGTATGGACAAGTTTGAGAGGAGCGAGAGAGTGCTGTTGATTGGAGACATGAATGGCAAAGTCGGGAATGTACGAGTGGATGGAGTGGTTGGTCAGTGGGGTGTGCCAGCGGAAGTAGATGGAAGCAGATGGTGGACATCTGTGCTGGTAAGGGGTTGGCAATAGCCAACACCTACTTTCGTCATAAGATGATCCACCGGTATACATGGAGAGTAATGAGGAGGATGGATGGTGAACTTGTTGAACGAAAGGCAATGATAGACTACGTGTGTGTGGATGAGCGAATGAGAAGACAAGTGTTGGATGCAAGGGTGTGGAGAGGGTGGGGGAATGGAGTCTCGGACCATCACTTAGTGATGGCCAAGGTAGAGCTGCAAAGAAAGTGGTTGAGGAGGCGAAGGGGAAGACAGGAGGAAGCAGCTCCTGTGAGAAGAGTGGAGAAATTGCAGGATAGTGAGAAGAGGACAGAGTATAAGAGCATAGTGGAAGAAAGATTGGGAAGGTATGAGCTAGAGCAGATGGAAGGGGTGGAAGACGTATGTAAGATATTCACGGATGAGATAAGCGCAGCGTGTGAGGTGGTTTGTGGAGTGAGGAGGAGATGCAAGGGTGTGCAAGGGACAGCATGGTGGAATGATGAGGTGAAACGAGCTGTGGAACAAAAGAAGAAGGCATATGGTGAATGGTTGGCGAGTAGAGGTAGAGGAGAAGATGAGAGAGAGAAGAGAGAGGTATATGTGAGCAGGAGAAGGGAGGTTAAGAGACTGGTGAAGGAGAGTAAGAAGAAAGTGGATGAAGAGTTTGGGAGGAATCTGAGTGTGAAATGGAGGGAGAGTAAGAAATTGTTTTGGAAGGAGGTAAAGAAAGTGAGGCAGTGTGAAAGGGGAAATAGTACGGGAGTGAAAGATAGGAATAATAGATTGTTGGTGGAGAAGAGAGAGAAATTGAGGAGATGGAAGGAGCACTTTGAGGATTTGTTGAATGTAGAGAGTGAGAGCAGTGTGAGTATAAGTGGTTGGGGAATGGCTGGGAGAAGAAGAGATGAGAGGAGGGAGGAAGAGATCAGTAGGTCGGAAGTAGTGGAAGCGATGAAGAAGATTAAGCTGGGAAAGGCCCCAGGAATTGATGGAGTGTGTGGTGAAATGCTTAGGTATGGGGGTGAGATTGTTGTGGACTGGATATGGAAGTTGTGTAGATTGGCTTGGGAAGAGGGAAGGGTTCCAGAGGACTGGAAATCAGGTATAATTGTTCCTTTATACAAAGGAAAAGGGGAGAGAGAAGTATGTGGTAACCATAGAGGTATTTGCCTTCTTAGTGTGACTGGTAAAATATATGGTAGAATACTCATTGATAGGGTTAGGCATATGACAGAGGAGCTAGTTGGAGAAGAACAAGGGGGATTTAGGAAGGGAAAAGGGTGTGTAGATGAGATATTTGTTCTAAGATGTTTAGTGGAAAAGTATCTAGAGAAGGGAAGGAAAGTGTACGCTGCCTTCATGGACTTGGAGAAAGCTTATGACAGAATAGATAGGAAAGGTATGTGGAAGGTATTAAGAATATATGGAGTGGAGGGGAAATTGTTGAGTGCTGTGAAGAGTATGTACGAGGGAGCTAGGGCTACGGTGGAGTGGATGGTGAGCTGAGTGAGTTCTTTGATCTCAATGTGGGACTGAAACAGGGGTGTGTAATGTCTCCATGGCTGTTTAATATATATATATGGATGGGGTCGTAAAGGAGGTACAAGGTAGGGCAGTGGATGTGGGGGTGGCCCTAATGAATGAGGGTGAGATTTGGAAGCTTCCGGTGTTGCTGTTTGCTGATGATACAGTATTGTTGAGTGAAGATGAATGGGAGTTGCAAGGTTTGGTGAATGAATTTGGGACAGTGTGTAGGAGGAGGAAGCTGAAAGTTAATGTAAACAAAAGTAAAGTCATGGTGTTTGAGAGGAATGAAGTCACAGAGTGTGCAGTGAGGTTGGATGGTGAGGATATGGAGAATGTGAGTGCATTCAAGTACTTGGGTAGTGTGATGAGTAAGGATGGAACTTTGGGGGATGAAGTACGTGAAAGGGTACAGCAGGGAAGGAAGGTTGTTGGCACACTGAAAGCAGTGATGAGAAATAGGGAGGTGAGTATGGAAGTTAAGAAGTCACTGCATGATGGTATTGTGATCCCTACCCTGACGTATGGAAGCGAGGCGTGGACCTTGCAAGAGGGGAACAAGTCAAGAGTGAGAGCAGTGGAAATGAGTTACTTGAGAGGAGCATGTGGAGTGACATGGAGGGACAGGTTGACGAATGAAGAAGTGAAGGAACGTTGTGGGGTAGATGTGGATGTGGTTGAAAAGATTAGGAGAAATACACTGAGGTGGTTTGGACATGTGGAGAGGATGGAGAATGAAAGACTGACTAAGAGGGTGTATGTAGGTGAGGTGGAGGGAGGGAGAGGGAGGGGTAGACCGAGGATGAGGTGGAGGGATGGAGTTGAGAGGTATATGAGGGAGGGGGGGGTGAGTTGGGGGGAGGGGAGTCAAATGGTGGGTGACAGAGTGACTTGGAGGCGTTTTGTCTGCGGCCACCCTTTGCGGGATTAGGGCGTCGGGCTATAGATAGATAGATAGATAGACTTGCACTACACTCTTCCTGAAGTCTTGCATTGAACTTAGTCACTAACACACAGAAGTCCGTTCTTTTCACAGTGTTCACTTTATTCCAAATAATGTTCCAGTTTAATTTAAGTGTTGCACATTAACTTTCCCCCAGTTTTTTTAATTTTCCAAAGCCAAAACAAAGAAGGTTAGTTATGTTAAATTTCTTTTCTACTTAGTCTTTTCTCCCAACTTGAAAACCTTAACACAACACACCGTTTTTTTCACTGCACAACACTCAAAATTCCCGTGTGGTCTAGTGGAGAAGTTCTTGCTGTTTATTCACTGTCAGAGCCCGAGAGTATCACTGGCAGGCGTCCAAGGGGTGCATCGGTGGGTCGTGGTGATGGCGTACCGACTACAGAAGACTCTGAAGACAGCCGCAAACTCACGTCGAGCGGTGACTCCACTGTAGCTGATGTGCTGGGCTGTGGCTCGGAGCATGAGGGCCTGTCTTGGGGAGGCAACGGAGTGGAACCAGGGCTTGGCACAGCGGGGGTCACAAGCCTGAAAAAACTGTCAATCGTTGACTGACGCAAGGACCGACGATTCTGGCGATTGATGATGCACTGCCGGAAAGCACGCACTTCCTCCACGAGTCCCAAGGGCCCCATTTCCCTGTCGCAGTCCGGGTGTTCCAGGTAGTCTAGGACGAACTCTAGATGTTCCCGGAGTGCGCTCAGCTTGGGGATGGCTGGAGTAGTGTCCTGCTGAGCGGAGTCTGCATCATCATCGCCTTCGTCGTCGGAATCTTCAAGTTCGGGACTGACACCAGCAACCGAAGACGCGATCTCGATATCAGACAACGTCTGATACCCAGGATCACCCTCGTCGTCGTCCAACCACTCACGAACATCGTCGCCGTGCGTACGTAGCCATGCATGGAAGTCATCCACGTCAAACCCTAGGAAATCGTACTCCACATCTGTTCCGAGAAGCAGACGAGACCAACCATTTTCAAGAGTTTTCACAGGGACTTCCTTCCATGCACTAGCCCAGTTGTACAGCGCAGACTTGATGCTGTAGCGGCGAAGGTTTTCCAAAGTCCGCTTGCCTCGAGTGTCACGTCCTTCCCTGCGCTCGTCCTCGTCCTCAAGAACAACCATCACCTCGTCCAGGAACTTCCGACGGTACAGGTACTTTGTTGCCACGATCACTCCTTGGTCCATTGGTTGAATGAGAGCTGTCGTATTAGGTGGCAGAAACATGCACCTAATACGGCCATTTTCAGCAACCAAGTCCTTGTCGCACAGGTGGGCAGGTGCATTGTCGAGGAGAAGGAGAGCCTTTACCTGGTCGCGAGGAATTCCCAGTGTCTTCGTCTGGTAATGTATGACCTCCTTGACAAAGTGATGGTGAAACCAGTCTTTGAAAATCACAGCTGTGAACCATGCTTTCAAAGAATGGTACCATACGACAGGTAGGACATCCATCACCCCACGAAGGCACCGAGGCTGCTTTGCACGGCCAACAATAACGGGCTTAAGCCGGTGCATGCCGTTAGCATTGGCACAACACAAAGCAGATATCCGTTCCTTAGAAAGCTTGCAGCCAGGTACACGCTTCTCCGTCTCATCGGCCAGAGTGTTCGTTGGCACCGAGCGATAGAATAGGCCAGTTTCGTCAGCGTTATAGACTTGACCGAGAGTGAGGCCCTCCCTGTCGATCAAGCCTTTCACCTTGTGCCGAAACTCGTCCACTCCATCCTCGTTAGCGTCCAATGCTTCGCCATGTGCTTTACGGTTAGTAAGGCCATGTCGTAACTTGAACGCGAAGAGCCAACCCTCGGATGCCTTGAAGTCAAGGGCGTCGTGAAGCCTTGCAAACTTCTCAGCAGCAGCCTTCAGCTCCGTTCCACGTACCATCACACCAGCTGCACGTTGCTGTCGATACCAAATCAACGTGGAGCGGTCGATCTCTGCATACTTGGGGGTAAACATAACCTTCCCCTCCACGTTGCGTTTGCTTCTCGACGAGAAGTCAGCCGTGTACTGCATGAGCTTGTCTCAGGAACGCTTGATATCGAACAAAGTCGACCGGGCCAGGTTGAACTCGCGGAGAATGCGTGAGGAAGACCAACCCGCATCAACCTTCTCCAATATCTCCCGTTTCTTCTCCAGAGTCAACACCACTCTCTTCCTTTTCTCAGGAGGCGGGGCCATCATCACACACACTAAGAGTAGGGCAGAGAGCAGCAGGAGGCCTTGCAGCAAGTACGGCACCACCACAAAAGCGAGCACGTGGGCAGCCATGGCGAACAGCGTAGGTCTTGTCGCGGTGAGAAACAGGCGGGAAGTGGGGAGGATGCAGCGGCGCTCTATCGGACGTCGGAAGAATGACGAACCAAAACAATGCTGTCACGCGGCGCGCGCGGCAAGTTCAAATTACGGACGGCAAAAAATTGATTTTTTTTTCCAATTTTTTTGGATTTTCGGACCATTTTGGGAATGTTTGATCCCAGGACGATAAGGTCCGGGTAGTGGGGATGTTCGGTTATTGGGTGTCCGGATATTAGAGTGATTACTGTATATATATATATATATATATATATATATATATATATATATATATATATATATATATACATATATATATATATACATATACAGTACATATATATATATATATATATATATATATATATATATATATATATATACAGTATATATATATATATATATATATATATATATATATATATACACAGTATATATATATATACATATACAGTATATATATATATATATATATATATATATATATATATATATATACAGGTAACTCGCACGGAACACGATCTCACGGAACGCGCTCGCAATTATACACGGTAAGGGCTGGGATACATATAAGACAACGTAAGATTAAAAAACCATTATGAAAACTACAAATTAACACAGGAGAGGCCTTTGAAAGATCAAATCCTTGAACGTCACTGCAGCGCGCGGTTTGTTTTGATTATGTGACGATCTATGCAGGAAATTATTCAGTGAGTGAGACATTCCCGAGTACAGTAGCACAGTACAGTATTTGTAAGTTAAATATTTACAGTACTGTACTGTTCTGGTAAGTTTATGTGCAACTTAAAGTACTATTAAATAACGTTAAAGCAAGAAATAAAGTCTTATAACCAGTTTACCTGATAGGCGTCAGAATATTGCCTTTTTTATTTGTTCGTTTTTTCCACAATACTGTACAGTATTTGTAAGTTAAATATTTTCTGTTCTCGTATGTACTGTACTTGTAAGCACTTAAATAAAGTTAAATCATTAAATAAAGCCTTGTAACCAGTTAACCCGAATTATATGATTACCCATGATCGGCGTCGGAATATTGCCTTTTTTGTTTGTTCGTTAAACTCTTACTGTACTGCTTTTCTACAGTACTGTATTCGTAAGTTAAATATTTACTGTTCTGGTATGTACTTGTAAGCAATTAAAGCATTAAATAAAGCCTTGTAACCAGTTAACCTGATTTATATGATTACCCATGATCGGCGTCGGAATATTGCTTTTTTTTTGTTCGTTAAAGACTTATAATAAGAGAAAAATACATTTTTGTCTTGGTATCTTTACCTATTTGCTCAGGTTTGCTGTAATGGTTTGGATCATTTGATGCAATGCAACTTGTAGAAAACTGTGAATAAACTTTCGGGAAGTGAATGAAAATCTGGGACATGAGACTGACCTTTGACTTCACCCTCTCATGTATCATCTGTCAGTTCACCACCTGCTATCGTGATGAGTGGGTGTACGATTTTTTCGCTCGTGGCCATGCCTAACCACACATAGGTACACCCATTATCTCGACCCAGTCAGAAAATACAATCTTTTTCCTCCCTTGCAAAACACAAACAACCACCCTGTTTACGAGACAGGAATATACATTGCGAAAATAACAAGGTAAAATGATAAAGATTAACGTAAAATGATAGAAAAAGATGAACATGTTATGACGGAAGAAGTACGTTTTCCCCGTCTGTAAACGTATTTATTTCTGCTTTGTATCTGTATTCGTAATAATTAGACTTATTGTTAGTTCTGAAACTGCATTACGATTCTATTTTTAGCCATTCTCGTGGTGTGGGAGCTGGAAGTTGTGACACAACTTCCTTATTGCTAATCGGACTGATCCTCCACTTTATTCTCACGTTGCAGAGTCTAGCCTTGGAGGACGTGCAGTTTTCTCATTTAGGACTGAAAATTCAACTCTTTCGCTCCCTTTTCCAAGCATGGGCACAACAATAACGTAAAAAATAACTCGAAACTACCATAAACATATATCAAAAAGGTGAAAATGTATTCATAACATTTTTTTTTTTTCAGCCATTCTTAACAGATTATGTACTGAAATCATTCGATATCACAGTACTGCATTTCTAAGTTAAATATGTACTGTTCTGGTATGTACTTGTAAGTTAAAGCACTGGTACCAGTTAACCTGATTTATATGATTACCTATGATCGGCGTCGGAATGTTTCCTTGTGTTTACGTACAGTATTTGTGTGTTGAAGTTTTGCTCTGGAGTACTGTATTTGTGAGTTATAACATTAAATAAACCTTCTAACCACTTAAAGTGCTTTCTAGTGATTACCAGTGACAGATAACAGCAAAACAACACATTTGGGGGGTCTAGGGAGCAAAATACGGAGTAGTTTAAATATACGCGATTTCGCACCTAACACGGCACGGTAGGAACGAAACCCACGTGTTCCGTGCGAGTTACCTGTATATATATATATATATATATATATATATATATATATTTACAGTATACACTTTATATACAGGCCTTGATCACTACTGTAAAGCACTATTGCATGCAAAATTAATCACTATCAGAGTCGCTGCAGAAAATTTGTGCAGGCAACACTAAGGACACACTGTATAGGAGGCTTACTGTTGATTCACTGCTGGTGGAGGGTTGCAGCTCCCTGACTACTGGCCTGGGCTTAAAAAAGTCAAAGATATGTTATTGTATTTGGGAGGCATACTGTCTCTTGATGACATTACACCCAACGCAAATTGACTTACGACCTACACACAGAATTGCTATGGGACAGTTGTCTGTCTTTGCTTTGTGTTTCCACCCCTACCAAGTGAATTTTGGGGGCAAGAAATAACTGGCAACTTCTCTGGTGTTGGAGGGAGATGGTGAAACACTCAGCACGTCAGTGCTTGCCCAGAAGCGAGAGTGGTGGTATATGTTCGCTCTGGGCTTGCACCTCCCTCTTTTTTCGTATGCATTACTGTTTGACTTGTTATTTTCCTTGAGTCGAGTTGTCATGCCTGGAAAGTACTGCTCAAGGGATGAAAGGGTCCGTATCATTGCATGGAGGCAGGATGATGTCCTTAGAACATGATTTGTGAACATACTGGATGCGCAAATTCGACCTTCATGAAGGTTCTTGTTGCAGCACGTGGCCTGCCACCTGATGTCGTACCAGAGCACAAGCATGGCAGTGGAAAGAAGAGGATGACTTCCAGAGGTACAGATACGCTTCTAAAGAGGGAAGTAATCAAGAATCCTTAGCTGACAACAGCAGAATTGAAGAGAATGCATCCCCAGCTGTTACAAGACGTCACAATTCGAACTATCCAACACCGCTTGCAGTTTGAGTTAGGTTTGCCATGCCTCACTGCAGCCAAGAAACCACTTCTCACTGATCGCATGAAGAAGCAGCGCATTCAGTATGCCAAAAAGTATGCACACGGGACACTGGATGAGTGGAGAAAAGGTATGTTTCCGATGAAAGTACATTTCAAGTGTTCCAGGTGCGTTCTGCCAAGGTTTGTCGCCCTGTCTCCCGTAGTCAATATGACCCTGCTTACATGGTGCCGACTGTTAAGCACCCACAATCAGTAATGGTATGGGGGTGTTTCTCAGGTGAAATGGGAAGCGGAGGCCTCTACTTTCTTCCTAAGAACTTGATGATGAATGATGTCTGGTACATTCAAGTTCTGAAAGATCATTTGTTAAACTTTTTTGCTATTCATGGGGGCGACTTTTTCATGCACGATTCAGCTCCATGTCACAAGTCGAGAAAGGTGACAAAATGGCTTCAGGATAATTGGACTGAGGTCCTTGATTGGCCTGGCAAGTGTCTGGATCTAAATCCAATAGAAAACTGTTGGGCAAAGATGAAGAAAATCATGGCAGAGAAGAAGACACCCAATCTGGACAACCTCAAGACTGAACTGACAAATGTTTGATGAAAAGAATATCCTTAGATTACTTTAGAGACCTAAGTGATTCCATGCCAAAACGAATCCAACTGGTCCTGAAAAACAAGGGAAACATGATTTCATATTAATGAATGGCATTTTATGAACAAATATTGTAATATGCTAAGATTTCTGTTTTTTAATACCTTGTGGGGGGAGGTCCTAAGTCAATCTGCGGTAGCTGTAACTCTGATATCTCTGAGGGTGGGGTAATAATTTTTGAAACCTACTCCATCGACCCCTCCATGGCTTTATCCAAGTGGAAACGGAGCTGTGACAGCCTGATTCTGGGGGGAGTACTGAAGCCGGTGGTAGCAGATGCCAGACTGAGGAAGGAGACGGATGATGCAATCGTGATGCAACTGTGATTGCAAAAGTGATGCAATCGCGTGGGAAGCCGGGATATACTAGGATTCAGCCACCATTAGACGGAATATATGAAGGTTTTCAGACCGGATGTTGCTGTGGGCCCTCACAGGCTAAAACATGATGAATCTAGTGCACTATGCCAAGACTGGGTTTCCATTAGACAACATTTTATGACTTAGGGGAGTTTTTTTCTGGGATTTTTATGACAATTTTTTCAAAAAAATTTAAATTACTTTCATCAAAGAATATTATGCCATGCTGACTTATGCATACAGTAATTCCAACTAAGTGGGTTCAGACTTACAGAGGTTTTACTGTGTGTATATATATATATATATATATATATATACAGTTATCTCGTGTAAAGTGCGTGCATATGGGCGACACAGCCTGTCGCACTTTATAAATTCGCACTTTGTGAAGCATAGGATCCCATGTTAAAATGGCTTTATGGGAGACACATCTTGAACTTTCGTATACTGATTCACCAATACCTATTCGTAATTAAAATGAAAAAGAAAAACTTGCAATAGAAACATGCAAGAGTAATACTGTATATTTATTATGAAAATTCAAGACCTTACCAGCACTGTCCAGAGGGTAGATAATGCGAACTGTTGTTGTGGTACCTGAGGCTGTACCACGGAGGCTGAATCAAAACACTCACAGCTGTTCTGCACTGGCTTCATCCTGTGCCTCACTATCACTCTCATCACTACTGGAGGAGTTTTGGTTCTCTTTTGTACTGTCTTTGTATTTTTCCTTGGAATGAATGGTTTGCGGGCTCATAGCCTTTCTTGCATTAAAAAAAATAATACAGTACCCTCGCGTCCAACACGCGTTTGTCCAGCACGATTCGCGTCCAGCACGGAGCAAAAAATTAATACGATTTAAGTACTGTAAAATGGGTGCGTAAGCATAACACGGACGGAGCTCCGAGAAGTGGACGAAATCCGCAGAGTTTGCCTCTAGCACGATCACCTCTGGTCCAACACGGTCATACTGGACGTTCCCGTGACGCTGACAGCCAATCAAAACTTCCGATTAAGTAGCCTCCCCCACCCGCTATCGTGATGTGATCGTGATGTCGCCCAATGAAAAACGCTTCTGCTCTCACATGATGTTTTGTTTAAATTTCTCCAGCCACAGCGCCACTCAGTTGCATAATTCGCATTGGATGGTGCTTTTTTCTCGCTGCATTTTCTGCCCTTGCTACTGCATTTTACTCAGCTCATGATGCCTAGGAAGCCTTCTGACAACCCCAATAAGCGGCGGCACCTCCCTCAGGCCACCAAGCTAGAATTCATCGAGAGGCAGAAGAAAGGGGAGAGGAATTTTGAAGGATTTATGAGGGAGGTTGAGGAGAAGCAGCAGCCATTACCCGCTAGTGACGCCAGCAGCCATCCTCTGGGGACCCAGTAGGACTACCTACAGCCTCAGATACCATCTTCCATTCTCAGCAAGCCCACTAACACTATCCTAAAAGGTTAGTTATCATTCATAGTATAGTACCATTTATAATAATTACAGTAGTACTAATATATGTATAGGTATATGGTAGGTATATACAGTGACTTTTCCTAGAGTTGCTGACATAATTCATTTTTCCCCATAAGCTCAGTTGTTTGTCCAACACGTTTTTGGTCCAACACGGGACCCATGCATGATATTACCGTGTTAGATCCGAGGGTCTCCCTACATGTCAAGTGGGTTGGTGGAGGGTTAGTGCCCCTCCCGTAAAACAAATAACTCAAGAGTCAAATGGCCACCCCATACAGGATTATGGCGTCTGGCAATAGAAAGATAGATAGATAGATAGGATGCGAGGGTACTGTAATATTGAAAAGACGGAGTCTATGGAATTTTTCCTAACTGGTACAATGCACCCCAACCACACCCCAAGTGAAAAAAAATATATATATATATATATATATATATACAGTGGGCTCGCACAGTGTGCGAGAGATTGGGTGGTGCACGAGCTCGCGCACTGAGAATTTGCGTACTAGGAATACATAATCTCATGGGAATAATTACATATGGGCGGTACCCCCTCATACCTGGACATTTTTTGGCCCTTAGAGACATAATAAAGGTCATATGTTTCAGACATTGTACTAAAGCTATAGCTACAATAACAGAAATATGGGTAGTCACCTTAACAACAGTAGACAAAAGGCCTGATGACCTTAAATAACAGGGGTTCCGAGGCGCAGCAACACTTACAGTGCCACACTCCCCACCGCACCAACACTTCCCTCCGCAGACTCCTCTTGATCACCTTCCCCAGGAGCATCAAAGTCACTCACTTCGGCCATAAACCCTTCAAAGTCCAATGCTGACACTTCTGACATTGCATCCTCTTCATCCTCAACAGGAACAGGAGCAGACGATGTCGATGGTTCCGCTATTTCACCAACTTGAGCCCGCTGTGTGTAGCTTGTTATGAGCGTCTGTCTTCTGTTTATTTCTTCCCTGTGCCTGTCTGTGTAGAAACGGAAGAGTTTGTCGATACCAACCAGAAGTTCCTCCATTCTTAGGTTGCTCACTTCCTGTTCCTTCACCTCTTCCTTGAACTTATCCATGGCAGCAAGGATCTCGCTAATGTTTGACATACACAGCTCAGACCTGCCTTCCATCACACTAGGCTGCTCAACTTGACTCTGTCTGGCGCATCAACATGATGAAACGTGACGAGCTCTGTGAGGGGTGGTCGCGTACTAGTAGAAAATGGCATTTTTGAGCCACTCCTTGCCTCTGCCTCGTGTTCTGTGCGGTAAACTCGCGCATTAAAGGGTTTTTGGTTATGATTTTTGGTCACTTGTGCACAAGGCAAATTGCGCACTGCGGTGACGCGTACTGTGTGAGCCCACTGTATATATATGTATATATACAGTATATATATATATATATATATATATATATAAATACATACATACATAAATATATATATATATAAATACATACATACATAAATATATATATATATAAATACATACATACATAAATATATATATATATATATATATATATATATATATATATATATATGTGTGTGTGTGTGTGTGTGTGTGTATATATACTGTATTTCGTGGCATGTAAGATGCAGCATTGTGAAAGACGCACCCTAATTCTGGCAGGGCAGTTCTGTGAAAAAAAGTTTGCCCCAACCAAGACTGCAGTAAGGTTTCTTGATAAGAGCCATTACCACACAGATACACACTCACCTTTCAGAATCTATTCATTACTGATCATCAGCCTTTGGTTTCTTTTTTTTATATACAAAGAATGGTACAGGAAAAGAAAACAATGCCCCTTCTTGACAAAACATGACCGATATGAGCCACTATCACTTAGATACACACTCACCTTTCAGAATCTATTCAGTACTGCTCATCATCCTTTAGTTTCTTCTTTTATGTACAAAGAATGATATAGGAAAAGAGAAAACAAAACCCCGTCTTAACCAAACGTGACTTCAAACCACGAGGCCATCTCAACTTTGTTGATAAATATGTATCAGTAAACTGATGTAAACACTGTTTTTAATATTTTATGAATTTAAAACCACAAATGAAGTCAATAAACTCTATTCTTTCATTCACTGACGAAAACATAAAATACAATGAATGTTCACATCAGTTCATTTATCCTAAAAGAACCCCGTCATATTCCACACCTGTTAAGGAATTTCCTCACATTGCCTTGACTCAAGCACAATATCAGACTACTACCATCATTAATCATGCACTCTAACTAACCTGTAATTACCTCCACAAATAATATAAAAAGGTAGCACTTGTAAATACACAAATTACAATGTTTTACAACCAAAGTTCAATATAGCACGGCTGCTTGGGAACAGGATAGCCAGCTGTTTTTACTCTCCTCTCTCAGCATCACTCCTTCACTGTCAGCTATATTTGCCTTGCGGCATCAACAATTAAAAATGCATGCTTCACTGATCATAATTTACTATAAACATTCATTTCAAAACATACTGAGTATGGTGAAAACATCCATTGTTACACCTTAGTAACACTGCTGCCTCCCAGTCACTAGACAGCAGTCTCTACCCCTTCCTCTCAGTATCACTTCCTCACTGTCAGCGATGTTTCCCTTGCAGCATCAACAGTTAAAAATACGTTCTTCACTGATCACAATTTACTAAAGACAGACATTCATCTCAAAACATGTCGAGAATGGTGAAACTATCCCTTAGCAACACTGCTGCATCCCAAGCGCTAGACAACTGTCTCTACCCTCTTCTCCCAGTATCACTCCCTTACTGTCAGCTGTTTTCCTTGCAGCATCAACAATTGAAAAATGCATATTTCTCTTACCAGAATTTGCTAAAAACAGACATCCATCTCAAAACATTCGAGTACTGTGAAAACATCCATTTTTGGTCTTAACACTGCTGCCTCCTAGTCGCTATGGTACACACACACACGCACACATGTACACACCACATGCAACATTTGCTCGCCTCTGAAACATTTACGTCAGTCAGTTTTGGAGTACCCAGTGGCTTTATTGTATGCCAAAAACATCAAAATGTATTTGGTTGTTCAATATAAATATCATCACTTAAGGACATGAAACATCTCAAACAATTTATTCATCCAAACATCGTCAGTGCAAGACTAAAGATGTACAGCACCTTTGATCCTAAATTTTCCATGGTTGCATCTGTCATGATCGCCTAAAACCTATATTCACTTCATATTACTGACATGGTGAAAATTTCACTCGTCTTCAAATCCTGAGAATTCATCACTACTTCCCCCAAGTCCTGAAGCATCACTGGAAGTCATCACCATGGTCATCATCACTGTTTCACTGTCACTCTCATACAGTAAATGGTTCTCAGTACCATCCATTGAATTGCTTATACCACACTTCATACGACTTTAACTTGGCAATCGTTTTAACTGAGCACAGGCGATATTCAGACTTGGGGCATTTGATACAGCCCACATTAACCTCCTCAGTACATGTTTCCTGAACTGAATAAAATCATATGGTGAGCATGAATAAACTACCTTATAAAATACATTGCTGGGCTGAAGGGATTATAATAAGTGGATTATCAGTTCCCTAGCCTGACTCTTCCCACTCCTACTTCCTTAACTACACCCACACCAAACTCTCACCTACACCTTAGGATTCAGGTCGTTTCGGCCGTAACATCCAAAATGGCAAACGACTTTACAACCTAACCTAACCTAACCAATTTGGACTTTACGGCCTAAATGATCCCCATTGCCGATCGTGAGAGCTTTGGTTAGGCAGCAGAGATGCAGAGAGTGAACGTTGTCAATCATTCTGATCACTTCGTCTGCTAAGAATACAGCAGAAATGGCGGACGCTGATATGAATGCACGTCAGGCACTGCTATTTCAGATATTGCATCAGTTATGCTACTCAGTGAATTTTATCCTATTTTCATAACAAAATACTGTAATTGGGTGTGCCCTGAGTTGCATAGACATTGCTAAAGTACTTCACTTGGCTGAAAAAGTGAAGCTGTAACTTCAGGCAGTAACGTTTAACGTTACAACTGCTTTTCCTGTTTTTTGCTATTGGTATAATAAAACTGTTCACTTCTATGATACTCTTGTCAGGCATGAATCAAAATGTCACTATGAGAAGCCAACCATATGAGGGTGACTGAATTTCCATATGTGACAAAAATCAATTCTGATGACTTGTCAGGTTCGCTTGCCAGCATCTCTCCAGTATGACTGCTTTGCTAGTTAGTAAGTGGATGGCAAGCAAAGTGGTTATGATTGCCTATCAGAAGGTTAGCAGACAGTTCACCAGTGAGCATGTTAGCTTGCTAGAGTAGGGTGTACGCTAGATGCTAAACTGCTAAGTTGCTAAACCGCTAAACCCCTTGACGGTATTGGCCAGTTGAGGTGAAAACAAACCGTGAATTCTTTGTAATTCACCGGGTAGGTCAGGATCACTTGATGGTCGTGATCGTCAGCTTTTACCCTCCCGGAAGGGAGCTTAGAGCTCATATAGTCCGATCTAAGGGCAAGGCTGTGACCTTCACACACACACACACCCGTCCCCTTGCTCAAGGGGGACAGTAACCACCCACTTCGTCAGTGAAACTTTTCGCAACCTGAGCGAGGCGCGAACTCCCGTCCACCAGTTGGCAAGCAAGAACGTTACCACTGCACCAGCGAGCGGTGCGTGTTTTAATATCTGCTGCATATATACACTCACAAAATGTCACAAAAGTAACTGACCTAATTAGGGTTACTGAATTTCCATACGTGACAAAAGTCTGTTTTGATGACTTGGCAGTTTCACTAGCCAGCATCTCTCCAGTATGATTGCTTTGCTAGTTAGTGAATGGATGGCAAGCAAAGTGGTCATGATTGCCTTTCAGAAGGTTAGCAGACAGTTCACCAGTGATCATGTACGTTAGCTTGCTGGAATAGTGTGGATGCTAAACTGTTAAATTGCTAAACCGCTAAATATCTTCACGATGTTAGCCAGTTGAGCTGTAAACAAACCCGCGAAAGTTTTGTGTGTTTCTGATCTCGCGTGTTTCTTAAATCTGCTGCATATATACACTAGTGTATATTATTTTTTAAAATAAAATCAAGTCTGCATACTGTAGAAAACACCTGTGGTTGCTAAGCAGTGAGATGATCATCTTTATAAGAGTTTCTTCT
This sequence comes from Coenobita brevimanus, assembly GCF_032717465.1. Taxonomy (NCBI): domain Eukaryota; kingdom Metazoa; phylum Arthropoda; class Malacostraca; order Decapoda; family Coenobitidae; genus Coenobita; species Coenobita brevimanus. The sequence continues at coordinate 49,226,262 of NC_137008.1, forward strand.
CAATGGAGCCAAACTAACCTGCCTTAGTCTAGCGTGCAGGATGCATGGGGATATTTTAAGGTAACTTTGAGACAAAAAAGTGTGTCTTACATGCCGCGAAATACGGTATTTGTTTTACAGGGAGGGGCACTAACCCTCCACCAACCCACTTGTTGACATGTAGGGAACACGTATGGTTTGGTTATATGGTTCTGGAAAGTTAAAGCACTTAAATAAAGTTAAAGCATTAAATAAATCCTTGTAACTAGTTAACCTAATTTATATGATTACCCATGATCGGCGGGTTCTGAGACAATCTGACGTCAATTCACCGTCTGACAATTCCCCGTCAAAACATGGACGATTCCCCGTCAGGACAATTCGCACCCTGGACGATTCCCCGTCAGGATAATTCACACCTTGGACGATTCCCCGTCATTCTATAAATACACTCTTATCATTAATTAATCAATACTTTAATAACTATATTTCAGGGGGATCCATCAAAGTCTAAGTTCAATAGCATAGGCTTTGGATATTATTTATTAGTTGCACCTTTAGTCAACGATTAACTTGTTTCTTCCTCGCTGCAGTCGCCTTTGAATTATATTCTAGCATCACCCATAGCTGTCATCATTAATGACTGCGAATTGTCTTGTTAATGTTGTGATGGCGAACTGACCTGACAGCAAATTGTTTCGAGTTATATGAGTTATGAAGGAGATGGTGGTTTATTCTTTCTATAATAAATGTAAAATATGGTATCAAATAGTTGGTATTAATGGAAAAAATATATAAATATATTGAAACGTGAATCAGGTGATGTATGATGTTTCACTTCATTGTTTAACATAAGGCTACATATGAGACACTGGCATTTATATAAATGCCTAATAACCTCAAGTGAACGATCAACATACTCTAAAATTAAATGAATACTCTTCATATTATGTATACATTCTCAGCCAATCAATCAATCTCAACCTACTGCATCCAAAAATTACAATAAAAATTATTGAAGACAGCTATGGGAGACGCCATATTATAATTCAAAGTCGACAACAGCAAGGCAGAAGCAAGTTAATTATTGAATACAGGTGCAAATTATAAATAATATCCAAAGTCTACGCTGTTGACAGTTCCCCATGAAATTAGTTATTATAGCATTAATCAATTAATATTAAATATATTTAGAATGACGGGGAATCATCTTGGGTGCGAATTGTCCTGACGAGGAATCGTCCATGTTTTGATGGCGATCGCAGCTTCGCTGTACATGAGGATATTTTCACAGCTCTACACCTTTTCGTACTGTTTAGACATGCCTCCCAAGCGCCCTACATCATCTCCAGCATCGGGGGAGCCCGCTGCAAAGAAAAAGCAGCACCGTACTCAAACTTTGGAGAGGAAATTGGGAATTATAAGATGTTGCAAAGATGGGCAGGGAGTCTCGGAGATTGAGCGTGCTTTAGGCACTGCAGCTTCCATCGTTGGAACTGTGACCAAGAAAAAGGAGATGTACAAGAAAATGGCCACCTCGTTCTCTACATCTACAGGTATTACGGTACTAACCTCTACAGGTACAGTATTACTTACTTCGAAATAGGAGGGGTAAAGTTTAGGTGGGGGGTCCGAGGGGGTCCTGGGACGCATCCCCCCCTTTCTATGTATATTTCAATGGGGAAAATTGTTCCAACATATGATATTTTGAATTACGAAAGTTTTTTCCGGTCCCTATCCCTTTCGTTTATCGAGGACACATTGTACATAAAGTCAAAGCCGTCAAAGCTGAAACTCTAACACTTAACGCTGTCACAAATTTACTACTCACCTCAGATTTATATATTTATTTAGTTATTTAGTTTTTTTTTTAATTTTTCAGCCCTATGGCTCCCAGCAAATGCATGTAAGTAATTAACTGGCTCTGGCACATTGTTTAGATTTCTGTCCACAGAAAATGTCAGCTGTAGCATGGTCAACCTTATTTTTATTTTCATTTTTTATAGGAAGCATAGGACCATTTGGCTGATTCACAGACTAAATGACTGACTGATTATTTGCAGCACAGTTACAAAATTAGCAAGCCTTGTTGCAGGTCTTATACTGAGTAGAGAAATTACTTGTTCATTATTCAGTTTTATATCTTGATATCTCTTTGCCTTTTATTATTTAAAACCAAGACCAGCCTTCAAACTCAGAATATTGCTGGAAGACAGTATACTGGTGAAGAACAATGAACAACTGAAAATGAGTCTAATACTTAAGGAACATTTATCATTATGTACATTTCTGTATCTAATTCTTAATGCATTTCACTAAACCTATCCTTGTTTGTTTCTATGACTATGCCTTACCTCCAACTCAGCATCATCCTGGAAGACTGAGAGCTGTTGTGCCCTCTTTTCTAGTTCACTCTGATACTTGATGGGGTTAGCCAAAGCCTCAGCAAAGTCACTTAGCCCGTGCGGCACGTAGTCTCCAACCTGCATCATGGTATCACAATGATCATGTTCAACATTTTATACTTCTAACCCTCTCAGTCTGAGAGGTCTTTCCTATGCTGAATAAAAATGTCTGATGGTGGCAAAAACTGAAAAAGACAACAAATACTGAAGAGGTATACAGAGACTGTGTCTTACCATTTTAGTACTGTACAAGAAGTCATATCTAGGTATGAATAAAATCATCTGGTGATAACAATAATAAATGAAAAAGGAAAGGTCCCTGTACTGAAAGGGTTAAACACAATTATTCAGTACTAAACATGTCAACCTTTACACAGCTTCACTGTAAAGTTTTCCTCTGTGTAAAAAAAAAAAAAAAAAAAAAAAAAAAAAAAGGCACTATGGATTTGACCATCAACCCTTTCACTGCCTGAAGCAATGATCAATGCCATAAACTTCACTGGGCTGAAACTGTGGGTGGGACTGATTTAGTTGGTGCCAACAAAAACTGCATGATGAATCCCATGGAAATTTCTCCAGTTAGAAAGTATACTTTCCAGTTGGAAAGTATTAAGAATATATGGAGCAGATGGGAAGTTGTTGCATGCTATGAAGAGTATGTATGAGGGTGCTAAGGCTGCAGTGCATGTGGATAGTGAACTGAGTGAGTTTTTCTATTTGAAGGTTGAGTTGAAACAGGAATGTGTCATGTCTCCATGGTTGTTCAATCTGCATATGGATGGGGTTATAAAAGAGATACAAGGTAGGGCAGTGGATGCTGGAGTGGCCTTAATGAGAGAGGGCAGTGTTTGGAAACTCCCTGTGTAGTGCCAAGAAGTGATAATCAGTTTTACGTAGTTTATTTTACGACCAAAAGTTCGGTTAAGTGAGAGAGTGTGGCCGAGGTATGGCTGTCTCCATGTGATCAGAATTTAGATTAAGTTACTTAGTGCTTAGGTCATTTTTTTTTTTCCTACTGTAATTTATTAGTATTATGTCTCTTTATAATATAAAAACTCGAGTGAGTAGGAATATGTGCCAGTGGTCATGCAATCCAGCATAATGTACGCATGCGCAAAGGGATGTAAGGCACGATGATTTTTCATTGTTTTTTCAATGCAAGTGTATAGAGAGAAATTATTGTAGAGTAATTATTGTAACTAGAGACTGTCATTTTTTCGGGTAATCGATTGTAAGAGGAAAGACATCATACTGGGTCTATCATGAGTCTATAGTAATGAAAATTTTAAATTGTGGAAGCCATCATCTTCCCCCCCCCCCACCCTTTCCACCACACAAGACTGGCATGTTACTCGCTCACCAGCCATACTATGAGATGGATGGTCAGTACTATTGTCATCCTCCCCCCCCGCCCCGGGAAATTTGATAATATTGTTGTCTGATGTGTTGAAGCGCGAATAAGTGATACCCCACAAGTGATAATGGTAACGAAAATAAAGAAATAGACTCGGGTTAGTATCAAGTGTTGTCTTTCCTCAGGAAGTGTTTGATCACACGAGGTGACGCCATTGGAAAAGCAAGTCCAGAGTTCCTGCTCACCTCCCTTGTATTCTGTGAGCTGGATAGTGAGGTATTTCCCATATATTTGTGTACTGTACTGTACTTTATATTATTATTTACCGTGTAACTGGAATATGAGAATGCTAGCTACAGAGTTCTGTTTGAGCCTCAGATAAATGTGTAATTTTTGCGGGCCAAATATCAGGTGTCTTGGGACTGGAAATTGTTTATTAATGTGTTGAGATGAGTGCAATTCAGTACTTATTAGGGCTGTGTCAGTTGTGAGTTAATGTTCACGTAGTTACTTCACACGGCACAATGATACCGACTCAATGATGTTTTTCATGGTTAGAGTTATTCATGCTAATTTGTTATTGTAATTTTCTTCTATGTTATCCCTACAATATGCATTATTTTGAGCAGACCTTTGTGTCTGTAGTGCCATGTGTTATTCTATTTCTAATTGAAATGCTGAGAGTTGTAACTCATGTTTCTTTATTATGAGACTTTCTTGATCATGTGAAGGGATTACTTGCATTAGGGAGAATAGTTATTCAGTGTACATATAAATTTCTAGCGGGTCGAAGTGTGGAGGTCAGTCCCAGTGAGTGAGTCAAGGTCCCAGTGCGGAAGTCAAAGTCCCAGTGTAGAGAGGTCAAGGTCCTAGTGTGGAAGTCAAGGTCAATAATATCAGAGGATCGGACCAATGAACTATGAGCTCAGAGGGACGAATATAGAGCTACACTGGACTGAACCTAGGACAAAATGGAGCTAAGTTTTATGGAATATGATATTAGGACTACAGTATATGTTTGTTTGAATAATGTGCCAACTGCTTCAGGATTATTCTGTAAGGCTAGTAGATGGGATGATTTTGGTCTTGTTAATACACATTTTCTCCCACTCGAACTTTACTGTTTGTATAACCCTTGAGAACTGGTGGTACAGAGTTTACCTAGTAGCTTGTTAATGTTTAACCCAGGAGCATTTTAGGAAACTACGAAGGTTGGACTTGGGCTGACCGAGTTGGAGACTGACCCCATCATTTTGACATGCTTCCACTCTTAACTTGGCCACTTGAAAAGTAACAAACGCAACCGAAGAGGCCGCTATTGGGAGAAAGTCTCCATCAATCTGAGTTCCCGACCATTCCAGCACGCAGTGGTCATCACCAGTAACTTGATTTTTGCCTCTTTTGACCACACAAAAGTCTGGATCGCAGAGTGTACTGTACACCTGTACTGTTGTGTGCAGATGATACTGTGTTGAGTGAAGATGAAGCGAAGCGGCATGGCTTGGTGGATGAGTTTGGGAGAGTGTGTAAGAAACGGAATCTAAAGGTGAATGTAGGGAAGAGTACAGTTATGGTCTTCAAGAGTGGTGAAGTCAGTGAATGTACAGTGAGGCTGGATGATGAGGAAATGGAAAACGTGAGTACGTTTAAGAACTTGGGTAGTGTGATGAGTAAGGACAGAAGTTTGGAGGGTGAAGTGCTTGAAAGGGTACAACAGGAAAGAAAGGTTGCTGGTTCCTTGAAGGCAGTGATAAGAAACAGGGATGTGAACATGGAAGTGAAAAACCTATTACATGACAGTATTGTGAAACCAACTCTAATGTATGGAAGTGAAGCTTGGACATTGTTGGAGGGACACATGTCAAGAGTGAGAGCTGTGGAAATGAGTTATTTGAGAGGAGCCTGTGGGGTCAAATGGAGAGACAGACTGAAAAATGAGGATGAGAAGGAGCAGTGTGGTGTGGATGTGATAGGAAGCGTTAGGAGCAACACATTGAGGTGGTTTGGCCATGAGGAGAGGATGGAGAGTGAGAGACTGATGAGGAGAGTGTATGTGAGTGAGGTGGAGGGGGAGAGAGGGAGAGAAGGCCAAAGATGAGATGGAGGGATGGAGTGGAGAGGCATATGAGAGAGGGGGGTGTGAATTAGAGACTTCACCAGATCCTGTTTCAGAAATCTGCCACTAGGTTCGCTTCCTTCGCACAGCTCTGATGCGGGGTAAGCACTGGAAAAGTAGCCAGTGCTTAATTTCTTTTTAATCTTGATACAAAGTAAAACACCTCAAAACATATTTTACCCATCAAATTACCCAGATGGCATGATATGCTGCAAAGAAATTACAATACGGGAGCCCTTTGATTATATATAATGTATTATAAGTGTCATTTTGTAAACTCCGCTTTCATTAGTTTACTCATCTCTGTAAGCATAACATAGAGACAAAACCTAGGCAATTTTACTAGAACCATCCATAAAGCAAGATAACAGTGATTAAAATATTTGTCATTCGTTAGTATCCACAAAAGAAAATAGATGTGTAGCCGCATATTTAGCAACACCTTTCGATATGCCGCCCTGCCTGACGTATGACTTTTCCTAACAATACGGACCTGTTGGACGTCTTGGTCATCTTAGTAACCAAAGTCTAACACAAATAATTCTTTTAAATGTTTCCCTGGCTCCATGGCACAGTTTAGTAATTTTAAACTTCAACTCCTCATACTCTGTTATGATTACAGTGTCATACCGCACTGCCGTTTGTTTGGATTAATATGGCTGACTCACCAACTAAGCAATCGTTCAGTACATTATTTTCAGAGGAACTGCTTACTACTTTAAAGCATGCTAAAACAAACTCATCAGAAGTCCTGAAGGTAATCTCCTTTTACTAACTGCACACGATTTATTCAAATACAATATATGTAAATAGACAGCACACTATTTTAGTCCCCAAGCTAAGATTCTCTGAAAGCCTGGTTATTCTTTCTTTACAGGTATATATATATATATATATGCACTTGATTGATTAGGAAAAAATATTCCTATAAATAGCAGTATTATTATAAACTTAGTATTAGGTACAATTTCACGGTCTTTAAAACCAAGCAAAAATATTTAATCGAGGCTGGGCGACGCTAGACCACCTGGTGGCAGACCGCTGACACAGGTTTGGTGAAGCCTCTAATTGGGAGCAGGGCAGTGAAATAACAGGGGACAGGGTGATGTGGAGGTGATTTGTTTGTGGCCACCCCATATAAGGGATTAAGGCATCTGCCAATAGACAGATAGATAGATAGGTATCTCATATGGGTCCCATAGCATGCACCCAGGCACTTACCACCTCAACGCACCACTAACTGTGACAATTGCAGGACAATATCTGTTCTATGTATTATGCAATGATAAGTTCTCATTTTCAAGTACAGCATATTTCTCTAAGGACATATCTCAGATTTACCTTACAGAGTGCTAGTGCATTATTTTTTCAAGCAGCTGGCTTCTGAAAGGAATAATTTTGGAGCCATAATGGCTGTATAATGGTATAATTTGGTAAAATTAAGAAAAAGAAAAAAACATGCACTGTGAAGAACACACAACAATATTAATCCCTAATTCATCTTCTGTTCTATATGCATTTCAGCACATTTGAGCTAGGATAAATAGCAAACTTTTTTATTTAAATAAGTCTCCCCTACATGTCAGCCAAAAGACCACAAAATAAAAATAAGCTGTAATACCCCACCTATATTAATAATCAGCTTTCTGTTGTCAATTTCATCTGCCTCTGGCACTATTAAAGAATTCTGTACCAAAAATGTCAAAAGAGAAACACTCAAAAACTGATAACATCTCAGCATAGTGAGAAAGTTATACTGTATGACATATGGCACGGCAGTGAAAATGAAACTAGAACTAACTTGCTGATCATAATACAGTAGTTCATCAAAAAGTATGAAAAACTTTTTTGATGCACAAACAGGCAGTGCACAACAAATGAACGCATAAAATTTAATGTCATATATATATGTGACCTATACTCTGTCTAAGTCCACATCCTACAGTATTTAAGCACAATCAACATCCACTAACATAATACAGTGAATAAAATTCAATTAGGTGCTATGATGAGGTGAGGTCAGTATTAGTAAATTACACTTGGCTTTGCTCATGGGGTTCAGTAACGCTAACAGCTGCTTCCATGTTACCCTATGGCCCACAGTTGGGTTACCATAGTCCACAACACTTATAGCAGGAGACCAACCTACTCTTGATAGCATTAAAGGACTGAGGAACCTCCAACAACCTTTGAGAGTTCTGAACTCAAGTGTATAAAGAGGCTGTCATTTAAATGAAAGTACTATTTACCACCAGATGCCCAGGTACCCAATAAGAATTTGAAACAAATTCAACAAAAACATACTGTAGTCCCAGGCTCATCTGAATGTGAAACCAGTGGGTTGCAAGCCGAAAGTGTCCTTTTTCTGAAGTCCTCCATCCTCCTTTCAGGGGACAAGGAGGTGAGGGATGTATGCATACCCAGTAACCAGGTAGCTCTGCCATCCATCCATCATCCAATCCTACATTGCCCCATGAGGAGCGTAGGAGCCAGGGGCTAGGCAGTTGGTCCCGACATTTAAAATGAGAGTGACCAGCCTCACTCATCCCTGAGTGGTATTAAATGAGCAATCAACCCCAACCACCCCTTGGATATAAACCTTCACCGGCTTAATCTGATTAGAGCGCAATAATTACCCACTAAACCACCAGGCGCCAAAATTTGGTTATATGGTTACCACCCAACGTAGAAAATGGTTTCCTGGTGGACAGGAAACCATTTGGCTCGTCACTCAGTGTAGAGTCACCCACAGGTTGAAGGAAGAGAAGAGAATGAAGGAAAGAATGACAGAAGAGGGAGTGTAAAGTCACCTGTAGGCTGAAGGATAAGGAAAGAATGAAGGAAAGAAAGGCAGAAGAGAATGGAAGGAAAGAAGGATGGAGGGGAAAGGGCAGACATCCCAGAGCAGCACTACATCGAGTAAGCTCTGCCACCCATGTATATTGAGTCATCTCTTCAATTTATTCCTCACCAGCACTAAAAATTACCTTAACATGGACAAAAAGTGTGGCCAAGCCAAGGGGTTGTCCAGCTTCATTGCGAAGGTTGATGTGTTTAAAACCTGGTCTGAGGCCAACAATGGGAAGGACTCTGTGGCCCAAACACACTCTCCCACCTTCCTCATATGCCACTATCCTTATTGTAGCCAGCTCTGGCAAGACAACCTGCAACAAAAAACATCATAATTTTATTTCTCATTTATCCTTTGATAACCACTACTGCAATATTTAGTTTCATCCTGCTACTTTCAGACAAGTCTACTCAATTATGGAAAGGAATCTATTACTGAATGTGTCTGTCCACCTATAGTCAGATGCCTCAATCCCGTAAGGGGTGGCCACAAACGTATAGTCTCCAAGTCATCCTGTACCCTGCCATTACACTGCGCTCCCCCCAACTCACACCCTCTCTCTCATATACCTCTCCACCCTACCCCTTCATCTCATACTCAGTCTCCCCCTCCCTCTCCCTCTTCCACCTCAATCACATACACTCTCCTTGTTAGTCTCCCACTCTATTCTCTTTACATAGCCAAACCACTTCACTGTATATCTACTAATGGTTTCAATCACATCCACAGCTACTACACCACTGTCTTTCACTCCCTCACTTCTCAGTCTGTCCCTCCATGTAACTCCACATGCTCCTCTCAAACAACTCATCTTCCTTTGCTCTCACTCTTGAATAGTGTCCTTCCAACAAGGTTCAAGCTTTGCTTCCATACATAAGAGTTGGTATCACAATAATATCATGCAGTGACTTTTTTACTTTCAAGCTTACTTACATATTTCTTTTCTCTGCTTTCAAAGAACCAGCAACCATTCTTTCCCGTTATATCCTTTCAAGCATCTCATCCTCTAATCTTCCATTCTTACTCATCACGCTAGGTAAGCAATTAAATGCAATCACAAATTTCATTTCCTCACCATTCAGCATCACTGTGCATTCAGTGACTTCATTTCTATTGAAGACCACAACTTTTCCTTACCAGCAACCTTTCTTCCCTGCTGTACCCTTTCAAGCACCTCATCCTCTAAACTTCCATCTTTTCTCATCACACTACCTAGGTACTTAGATGAGCTCAGAAGTTTCATTTCCTCACCATTCAGCCTCACTGTGCATTCAGTGACTTCATTTCTCCTGAAGACCACAACTTTACTCTTCCTTACATTCACCTGCAGAATCTGTTTCTTATACACTCTCACAAACTCATTCACCAAGCCTTGCATTCCCCTTCGTCTTTACTTGATCATCCTGTATCATCTGCAAACAATAGAAGAGGAAAATTCCAAACACTGTCCTCTCTTATTAGAGTTGCTCCAATATCCACTGCCCAACCTTGTATCTCTTTTATAAGCCCTCCATGTACAAACTGAACAACCATGGAGACATGACACATCCTTGTTTCAATCCAATATTCAGACAGAAAAATTCACTCAGTACACCATCCACACTTACTGCAGCCCTAGCGCCCTCATACATACTCTTCACGGCATTCAACAGCTACCCATTTGCTCCACATATTCTTAATATTTTCCACTTTCCTTGTCTATCCCCTCTGTCATATGCTTTCTCCAAATCCATGAGAGCTGCATAAAACTACTTTCCCTTCTCTAGAAACTTTTCCACTAAAAACCTAGGGATAAATATCTGATCTACATAACCTCTTCCCTTCTCCAACTAATTTCTCTATCATTTCCCAACATGCATTCTACCACATACTCCTTACAATAAGAATACAAATGCCCATATGAATACCACACACTTCTTTTTCCCCTTTTCCTCTGTGCAGGATAACAATTAAACCTAACTTCCAATCCTCTGGGACTCTACCTTCCCCCCCAGGCCAATCTGCACATCTTCCATATCCACTCTACTACTATCTCTCACCCATGCATCAGCATTTCACCACACTCCATCAATTCCCACGCCTTTCCCCATTTTGACTTTCTTCACTGCTTCCATTACTTCCATCCTACTGACTTCTTCCTCTCTTCTCTTCTCCCACCCATCCCCCACACATTTATTCTCATTTAACTTTCTTTAGAATTAACAATTTCTTATGGTGTTCTCTCCACCTGTTCACTTTTTCTCCCTTCTCCACTAGCAATCTGCCATTTTTATCTTTTGCTCCCTTACTATCTTCTGTATCACCCTGTCTAACTCTCATTACCTCCTTGCTGAACATTTTCTTACATTCCCTCCGCTTGACACTCAAATTCTGTCCACACCCCTCATCCATTTTCTGCTTACCCTCTCTTACTAATCTTTTCATCTCTCTCTTCTAATGTACTATAGCAGTAGCCGTGTGTGTGTGTGTGTGTGTGTGTGTGTGTATTTTGGGCAGCTGAAACTACACATTCAAATAACACCAAAATTAGCACAGAAATCGCAAAAAATTTGCTGATGTGAAAAAACTTGGTCCCATCATGATTGAAATTTTTTTACTATATTTAATAAGCGATCACATTTTGACCAAAAAATGCTGCTCCCAAAGCCCACCATAGGATCTCCGTAGAATATTTTGCCCAGAGGTAGAAATAAAATAAACTGGATTCCAATCCCGAAGCTGCAAATAACACGATCAGTTGGTTAGCTGCAAAAAATCCAGGTGACAACGTTACATTAGAATAGCACATAAACACGAGAGCCCTCCGTAGGAGCAAGTGCAAGGGGCCCAAAGGGCCCACGAGCACTTGTCTTCTCTATGTATAACTCTTATTTTGTCTCTCAGCTTCCTCCATGTTGCTGCATCCCATCCACTCACTGTATGCTTTCTTCTTTTTTGCCACAGCTCGTCTCATTTCTTCATTCCACGATATTGTTCCTTGCACCCTCTTTCGCCTTCTCTTCACTCCACACACCACTTCACATTCTGTATAGATTACTTCTGTGAATATCTTACACACACCTTCCACCTCCCCCATGTGCTCCAAATCATATTTACCCAATCACTCCTCCACTTCTCTTTTGTATTCTGTCTTTTTTTCATCCTCTTGCAACTTTTCTACCCTCTTTGTATGGACTGCTTCCTCCTGCCCCATTCTCCTATTTATCCATCACATTTGTACCTTGACTTTCGTCACCATCAAGTGGTGATCAAAGAGCCCACTTCCCCAACCTCTGTATGCTCTCCCATCAAGCACATACCTTCTCATTCTCTCATCCACGTACGAATAATTAATCATTGCCTTCTGTTCATTCAGTTCCCCACCCAACCTTCTCATCACTCACCAAGTATGCTGCGGATCACTCTGTGCCTAAAGAGGCTAATGGCTATCACCAACCCCCTTCCCAAGCAAATGTCCACTAGAGCATTACCACTCTCATCCAGCATGCACACCCAAATCTCCAATCAAAAACACTTTCTCAAACTTTTCTATGGATGTTTCAACATTTGCTTAGGACTCTTGTGTCACTGCTTGCAGTCTTCTGTTGACACATATGCATTAAACCCTCAGTTATCCATTGTAATTCAGCCAATCCATAAGCTGAATAAAGTGAAATGCTTAATATAGTACCCCCCCATCAGCTCAAGATTCAGCATCGTTTCAGTTCGATTTGAGGCTCCAACATGCTTGCATGCATCAACCTTGGTCACCTAATGGCAGCTTTCATGCTGCTCGATCTCTGGCAACTTCCCTATTTAGTCCCTTATCCCTGAGGTCACACTCAATGTCCTCGCCCCAGGTCTTTTTCGGTCTACCTCTTGCTACCCTACCCCTAACATTAACACTTCTCACTTCATGCACCCACTTATCATCCCTCATCCTCTCCTATTGCCAAAACCATCTCAATCTACCTCTCCTCATCACAACACCAATATACTCCAATCCCATCTGTTGGGGTGAGACCCAGGAGGGACACAGAAACAGTGAGGCCAGCTTGAGATTTATTCAAAGAGGTCCAGGCATGGGCGTATCCTATCGTTAACGCGACCTGAGTCTGCTTCCAGGCCTCAGGCACAGGCCAGGGGAGTGCAGGAAAAGTTCCTGCGCATACATTAACTCCAACACAGACGGATGCTGGTGTGTGCACCGTGTAAGGCTTGAAGCAGGTGGATGCGGTGCACTGGCCCTTTCATCTCCAGCAGGGGAGCGAGGTTCACTGCAAACGTCGTGTGCCCAAAGTGTTCCAGGGTTCACATTTTCTTTCGTCAGGGCATATGGGGGAGTGTAGGTCGGGCGGAGGTTGAGGACTCTTCCACCTGTTCAACAGTCCCTAAGGTCGCCGGCACGCTGAGGAGGTCATGTGGCACCACGCCCAGCATTTTGCACATCTGCAGTGACAGATACAGCCACTCCACCCCGTCAGCAAAATACAGGGTTGACATAGCAGAACTTCCGCCCATGCTGAAGTGGCATTCCTTGCATTCCATAGTATATATGCTCCTACCTGCAAGGTGATTAATGCTCACAGTAGCTCCCTGTAGACTTCGCGGAGTCAGCCTGAAGCCCCGCATGGGGTGGCGTCCCGCTATGCATACCTGTGCACCCTTATCGGCTACCGCCGTCACTTCGCATGCTGTGGGCAGGATGTCTCACTTCATTTCCACCCTGAGGTTTGGCACTGGCTATCTCATGACACTGCTGGTGATCCGGGGGGGGGCTGGGCTGCTTCAGTGATTTACACACTCACTGGAAATGGCCGATTGTCCCACATATGCGGCAGGCGACCTTGATGGCAGGGCACTGATGTTCCCCACGAAATTTGCTGCCGCTGCACCTCCGGCAGCCCTTTGCTGGTGGGGGAGAAGTGTGAGGATGGGGTGGCCCTGCACCCGCCTACCACAACTGAGTGGCACTGGCTGCTTCCGCTTCATCCCCATCACTCACTGAAGCACCTGCCACACCACTGTAGCTGCGCACTCCTGCCATTTTCTTCTCCAATCCGAACACTTCATAGGAGTTTGTAATTTCTTCCACAGATCGCAACACTGGAAGTTGCCGCAGCACTTCTGTTTTCATAATGAGGTTGCGCAGACCCATCACGAGCTGTTTCGAAAGCATGAAATCGTCAAGATTTTCAGAACACTGGGGGCACTCAAAATCACACTCTGCCGCTTTGGCTCTACATTTTATCACATAAGAACACACATTATCATTGGGCTTCTCACTACGCTGACGGTCTCTTCAGTGCTCATGGCCTCAAAGCTATGCCTGGCTACCCGTGTGTCCATGCATTGTTGCACTTCAGGATCACACAGCAATCTCATGTAACCCACGGCCAAGGGTGGGGCCCACCTGCAACCACTGCTGTTAATACCTAACGCTGCGGGCCCACGCCTCGAACTGGGATGGCGACATTCCCATAGTAGCCTCTCCATGAGTTGCTGGTGGTGCTGGTGCTCATCAATGGATCAGTGCCTCCAGGTGCAGGGCTGGGTACACAGGCTGGTAGGCTGCCCCAATTCCTGGAGGCCATAGTTGAGGTGGTGTTACATTGTACATGTTGCTGTGCACTTAGTCTCCTGGCAGAACCAGTCCTTTGAATCTGGATTTGCCTGCTCAGGCACTGGTGGCGCCATTCCTGGGTCACCCAAAGAACTCCACTGTGCCATGTTGCGGTGAGAACCAGGAGGGAGACAGAAACAGCGAGGCCAGCTTGAGATTTATTCAAAGAGGTCCAGGCATGGGTGCTTCCTATTGTCAGTGCAGCCTGAGTCAGACTGCCCACCAGGCTCCAGGGACGGGACGGGGGCGCACAGGAATCCTGCTTCGTGGGAAAAGTTCCTGCATATACACAAACTCCAACAGCAGCCTACCTCTCAACTCTTCCACTGTAAACCTAGACCCCCCAACCTCACACTCAGGGATGCAAGGCTCTGTTTCATTTTTGAGGACTCCAACATGCTTGCCTGCATCAGCCTTGGTCACCTAATGATGGCTTTCATGCTGCTTGATCTCTGGCAGCTTCCCTATTTAGTCCCTCATTCCTGAGGTCACACTCAATGACCTCGTCCAAGGTTTTTTCGGTCTACCTCTTGTTACCTTATCCTTAACAATAACACCTCTCACTTTCTGGTCCCAATTATCATCCCCCATCCTTTCCACATGCCAAAACCATCTCAATCTACCTCTCCTCATCACAACTCCAATACACTCCAGTCCCATCCTACCTCTTAACTCTCCCATCATAAATCTAGATCCCCAGGCCTCGCACTCAGGGGTGTACTACACATCCACCTAATCATTGCCATTTCTGTATGTTTCAGCCTGCAAATATTGTCTTCCTTTACTGCCTAGGCCTCACTACCATACAGCGTTACACTCCTAACACATGCCGCATACAAAGATCCCTTAGCATGGAGGGAAAGTCCTCTCAGTGTCAGGAGAGGCAATCTCCACATGCTCTCCTCAGCACACCACGCATATGAGATCAGCATTTAATCGCAGTCTACCTCTAATATCACTACATCTCTTATGCAACCACTTATCACAAACACTGCACAAGATGGAATTACTTCCCAAGCTCTTGTGGCAAACCACACATAACTACTCCCTCTCTTCTTTGACAGTACCGTCCCCAGCCCCAGTTACCATTACTTTTATCTGCATTTGCATCAAGCAGGACATTGTGTTACTATCCATCTCTACCCTAAAAACTTTCCCATGAAAAAGATGAAAAGTACGCATAATAATACATTATGGTATTGATACAGTACAGTAATACTGTACAGTACAATCCCAGCAAACATAGAAGCTTGGGGAATTTACCTTCCTGGTTACTTATTTTTCCCGGACATCTAATATATATATATACTGTATTCTCATACACAGGATACATCATTGCGGTTTATACAATACCATTTGTATCCAGGATCAAATGAACAATTTCATTTGAATCATAACCTCCTCTTAAATCCACTCCATAAACGTAACAAACATAATTGCAGTGTCTTCTTGTAGTGCACAATGCACCCAGTAAGTTTATTTGGTTAAAAATTATTTGCTATTTTATTCATAAAACACGGAAAAAATAAACTAAAGAAATAAATCTTAAGCATTTACTGGGGAACTGATGATTTGGAAAGAAGTGTTGTACAGTACAGTGCTCGTCAGAAGTATCGAGCGCCCTGCATCCCTCCTATGAAACAAACCTTTCAACATTGAAAAAACATATAAATAATGCATTTTATTTACCTTTAGTGCTTCGTAGGGTATCCTTTACACTTCTTCATGGACTGACACATCTTGGAAGTGAAAGGGCGAGGCTCCTGAGGTGTTGGAGGGGTATATTGTCCCAGGAGTCACGAATGGATGCTTCCAGCTTAGGCAGAGAGCTCACGTCCTTCCCATGGAGATTCTTCTTTACGAGGTACCAGAGGTTTTCAATCAGGTTGAGGTCTGGGCTATTTCCTGGCCACTTTCATGAATGATACCTCGCAGTCACGAGGCCAATTGGTGACCGATTTGGCCTTATGAGCAGGTGCACCGTCCTGCTGAAACACTTGTGCACCTGTTAGCTCGAATGACTCAGGTAAATGATCACACAGAAGCTCCAGATAAACATCCTGATTCACTTGGTAGTTCTTGGGAAGCACAACAAGCTTCCCCAAACCCTTACCAGAAAAACAACCCCATACCATGAGTGAATCAGGATGTTTAACTGTGCTTTCAACATACCATGGGTCAAGTGGGTCACTTCATGGAGTAGACTGTAGCACCAGTCAGACAGGGCAGTGCTCCCGAGGTTGATGGCAAGTTGGTGATAGGGAGAGCTGGAGCTCCCGTTTCACCAGCCCTCAGGACTTGATCCTGACCATCTCCCTTTGCTGAACATTTTCAGTGCATTCATTTATGCAGACAGTAGGCCAGCATGCTCTCATAATACCTCTACCTTCAACTGTCTACACCACACTACATGCGCATAACATATCACACCTTCTATTCACGTCTTTAATAATGGCCGCTGCAATCATACTATCAAATGAGGTGGTACCTCGGATTGCCACCACCGGCCGGGTCGGGCTGGCAGCACAGGGTCCTCCTGGTCGCCATCAAGCGACTGTGCCGGCAGCAACTGTTGCTATTTCCGGGAATGCTCGTCGGCGAAGAGGTGACAGTGCAGCCTTATTCTTTACCAACATCCGCGGCCTTACCTCAAATTTAAACTCAGTTCATTTTTCCCTTCAGTCCATATCCCCTTTGGCCCTTTTCCTCACAGAACCACAAATCTCACCCTCTACCGATATATCTCCATTTTGTTTTCCCGGTTACCATCTCCTTACAAACTCCCGTAACAAGGGCGGCACCTGTTGTTACATCAAATCCCAATATGCAGTTGACACTATTTTAAACTTCACTTCATCCAGTTTTGATTACTCATTATATAAATTAAATTGTCAAAACATTACGAAATACATATGTGTAGTTTATCATTCCCCCAATGCTTCTTCAGAACCCAGTATATTAGATTCCATATCCACTCAGTTGAGAAACCTTGACCCTGCCCTTGGCACCGAAATTACCATATTAGATGATTTTAACATACACAATGTTGAATGGTTACTGCATTCTGCCCGGACTGACGACGCTGGTCTACAGTGCGAGCTGTTTGCGGAATCGTTTAATCTCACCCAGTTGGCAAAGCAACCAACCATAATACCTGATAATCCTGACCATAATGCCCATCTCTTGGATTTATTCTTGACAAATACTCCAGATCAATACAGGATAGAGGTACTGTCACCACTTGGATCCTCTGACCACAATCTCATCAAAGCCTCATTAGTTAACCCTCCCACACCTCCCGTTCTGAACCTGTCAGGGTGACCCGATGGCACTTTGATAGGGCAGACTGGGATGGATTTAGAAATTATCTTGCTGATGTTCCATGGCAGTCTTTCTTCTCTAGTGATCCCAATTCTACCCAGTCCCACATTTGTGACTTAATACTAGCTGGTATGGATTTATTCATACCAAGTCAACAGTTCACTAAAAGATCGAACTCTCCAAAATGGTTTGATGGCAACTGTGCCAAAGCAACAGCCCAAAAGTCATTAGCACATAACTATTAATTAAAATCAAAACATCTGAATCACTCTCCCAATTTAAAATTGCTAGAAATCATGCAAAAGCTGTATTATCTATTCTATCTATCTATTGCCAGACGCCTCAATCCCGTTTGGGGTGGCCACAAACAAATCGCCTCCAAGTCGCCCTGTCCCCCACCATTTCACTGCCCTGCTCCCAACTCACACCCCCCTCTCTCATATACCTCTCCACCCCATCCCTCCATCTCATCCTCGGCCTCCCCCTCCCTCTTCCCCCCTCCACCTCACTCGCATACACTCTCTTCGTCAGTCTTTCACCCTCCATCCTCTCCACATGGCCAAACCACCTCAATGTGTTCCTCATAATGCTTCCTATCACATCCACATCCACACCACAACGCTCCTTTATATCCTCATTCGTCAGCCTGTCTCTCCACGTGACTCCACAGGCTCCTCTTACATAACTCATTTCCACTGCTCTCACTCTTGACTTGTGTCCTTCCAACACAAGCTGTATTAAATCTATCTAAATCAAACTTTCTTCAAAAGCAAGCATCAAAACTACTTAACAACCTTAATGACAATAGAATATTCTGCTCAACTCTTAATTCTTTCAACAATAACTTTAACAAGTCATCTTCAATTCCCCCACTAAAATCTTCAGATGGCAACATTACAAATGACCCACGTGGGAAAGCAGATATCTTTGCCCTTACCTTTGCCAGAAACTCTACCATACACAATACCAGCCAGAAGGTCCCAGTACTGGAACTTGATTCTCCCGAAATTGCCCCACTTAAAATACAGACAAGATACGTAAAATCCATCCTAGACAATTTACCTACCAACAAAGCTCCAGGCCCAGATGGAATTCCGCCAATTGGAAAAAGGGTTCCCCTGAACTTGCCTCTGTCCTAGCTAAATTATTCAGACTATGCATACGTACTTCTTTATTCCCAAATTCACGGAAAGAAGCCAATATCCACCCAGTTCCGAAGAAAGGAAGTTCGTCTGACCCCTCCAATTACAGACTAATAGCTGTCACATCTTTTCTTGGTAAGGTATTTGAAACTTTAATTAATAAGCACATTGTTAAACATCTTGAATCCAACAACTTAATTAGTGATAGACAATATGGTTTTCGCCACGAAAGATCCACCATTGACATACTCAATCTCTTAACTCATACCATCCATCAATCAATTGATCTTTTTGGAGAAACTCATGCAGTAGCTCTTGATATCTCTAAAGCTTTCAACAGAGTATGGCACCATTCCCTGCTGTCCAAACTCCCTTGCTATGGACTAACGTCTTTTGTTCCTTTGATTTCTTCACATCTTAGTGACAGGAAAATAAGAGTAAAAACAGATGATGTATATTCGAATTTCCACTCAATTAACACCAGCATGCAGCAGGGATCAGTTCTGGCGCCAACCCTATTTCTGGTTCATATTAAAGATCTCTTATCTGTCACCCACAATCCCATTCACTCATATGCAGATGACTCAACACTACATAGTTCATTCACACTCAGACATCCATTTACAAAGTCTAATATCTCTACCACTCAACTCAGTACATCCATCTCCATAAATCAAGATCTATCTACAATCAGTGAATGGGGACAAAACAACCTTGTCTCTTTTAATGCTAGTAAAACTAAATATATACAGTTTACTAATAGACAGATATTGCCAGATTCGTACAATACCTTCAGTGCTACTAATATTTCCATCTCCAAAAGTATTGAAATTCTTGGCGTCTCACTTAACAGTGCCCTCAGCTGGACCTCTCATGTCAGATCACTTGCTAAAACCGCCTCAAAGAAACTTGGATTATTGTACAGAGTCCGTAACTTCTTCGCCGATGAGCAGTTAGCTATAATTTATAAGAGTCACGTGCGCTCTCAGCTTGAATATTGCTCACCCTTGTGGAATGGTTGTGAAGAGGTTGCATTAAGACAACTAGACAAAATTCAGAACAAAGCTGTTAGAATCATTAACAACCCTGCCATTACATATAAACTACTTCCCCTGCAAGTAAGAAGGAATGTTGCCTCCCTTGCATTATTTTACAGATATTTTTTTGGCAAATGCTCAGACGAAGTTGCGTCCATTGTGCCACCTCTCCATGCCTTCCCTCGTGCTACACAGGCATCTGGTAGCGCTCATGACTGGATTGTCGCTCAGCCATATTGCAGAGCTTCTGCTTATCAGAATTCTTTCATTCCCCGAACTGCATCTCTCTGGAACTCGCTTCCCCAAAGTTGTTTCCCTCCAAATTTCAACCCACAACTGTTTAAGTCAAACTGTTACAGATATTTTATGAACAGAGGACACCAGTAATCTGGTGTATGGATTACTTTTTTTTTTTACTCATTTGTTTTTCCCTCCTTCGTTTAAAAAAAAAAAAATAAAAAAAAAACTACCTTTGCGCCAGTACACACGTGCTCCTCTGTTACAGGTTACACTAAACGTTGCCTCATCAGACTACAACACTGACAACCATTGCTCCTCACCCCAATTAAGGTATTTGTTAGCAAAGGCAAGCCTACGAAGTCGCTGGTTGCTAGAGAGAAGAGGCTTTCTCACAGGCTTGTGAGTTGTGTAACCAAGTTCATGGACTCTTCGGGACACTGTGCACACAGAAACCTCACCAAACACTTCTGGGTTGCTCTCCTTTATTTTCCTTGCACTCACACGAGGATTAGACTCCACTGCATGTTTTAAAACATTAACAGACCTCAGGGAAGTTTTCCTAGGCCTACCAGACCATGGTTTCTTTGTGGGAACGTCACCACTGTTTTCCACTCGAAAACATGCGCACCACCTAAGCACTGTCGATCGAGCCATGCCAACCAATTCACTAATTTCCTTCGTTTGGTGGCCTGTCTCCTTTAGAGCAATGATCTGGGATATATTTCACTCGATAGTTCACGGGTAGTTGCCATAACAAAGTGGCGAAAGCCAAAACACTGCAGGACACTCGGTAAAAAATGGCGCAAAAAGAGAGGGAGATGTGGCGGTGTTCCTCTCTCTCAGGCAGCCCATAGGCAACTGAGGCAGGAACCAACCAGCACGTAGGAAGGCCTCAGGGTACCATGACGTCATGCTAGCGCCGCAAACTTGTGGCTCAATTTTTACTACCAAAAACGGGTGATTCTTTTTTGGCCATAAGTATTGAGCGCCCGGCCATAGGCACTCGATACTTCTGACGAGCACTGTACAATCCTAGTTAACCGGGATGCTTCGGAAATTTACCTTCCCAGTTACTTATTTTTCTCAGACGTATAATGTATTGTATACTCTAATGCACAGGCTATATCACAGCAGTATATACAACTGCACTTGTATCCAGGGCCAGACAAACAATTCCATCTGAAACGTAATCTCCTTTTAACACTATTCTGGGCCGATGACATGCCAATGTGTCATATACTAGTCAACTGATTCCAGGATGATGACGCGGTGGTGCATCATTATTTTAACGATTTCTTATGGCTCAAATACATGGTGTGTGTGTGTGTGTGTGTGTGTGTGTGTGTGTGTGTGTGTGTGTGTGTGTGTGTGTGTGTGTGTGTGTGTATTTACCAAGTTGTGTTTACCTAGTTGTGATATACAGGAAATCAGCTATGCTCGTGGGGTCACATCTCTTTTTCACAGTAAGTCAAATTTTGCTTTGAACTCATTTAAGCTCTTAGACTGGACGATCTCTTTGTCCAGGCAATTCCACAGGTCTATGCATCTATATGGAAAGCTCTATTTCTTGATATCCTTCAAGCAACTTGCCTTTTCAGTTTCATTCCATGTCCTCTTGTTACTCTCCCATCCCATACAGACAGATCTTTTCTACCAACTTTAATCTAATCTCATCATGGCCCTGAACACTGAAATCATGTCGCCCCTCTCTCACATTTCTTCTAGGAAAGGCAGCTCCAGCTTTTCCAGCCTCTCTCCATATGACAGATCTGCCAGGCTGGGAACCATCTTGGTTCCTGTTCTTTGTATTCTCTCAATCTTGTTTATATCTTTCATTTTGTGTGGGGACCACACTACTGTCGAGCATTCCAACCTGGGGCGGATCATGGCCACTATCAATTTTTCCATCATCTCCTCATCCATGTAATGGAATGAAACTCTTATGCTGGTCAAGAGATTGTACATCTCTCTAACTATCTTCTTAATATGTCTTTCCAGTAACAAACTATCCTGGACCAGCACTCCCAAATCTTTCTCTTCTCTTGCTTTTGTGACTGGTTCATTACCCATCAAATAATTCAATGATGGCCTCTTGGTACTTTTACCCATTTCCAATATTTTACAATTTTTGTGTTGAATTTCATTTCCCACATCCGGCTCCAATGTTGAATCGTATCCAGGTCTTCCTGCAGCATTTTACAGTCTTCCTTGACTTCTACTCTCCTCAAGATCTTTGTATCATCAGCAAACAGACTTGCATAAGTGTTCATTCCATCTACCATACCATTTACGTAAATCAGGAGCATTACTGGCGCTAACACCGAGCCCTGTGGGACTCCACTTCTTACGTCCCTCCATCCAGACATCTTGTCCTTTATTACTGTCCTCATTTGTCTGTCTCTTAAGAAGTCTCTCATCCACTCCAGGAGATTTCCCTTCAGTCCTTCTATGTGCTCCAACTTAAATATTAGTCACGTGTGGGGGTACCTTGTAAAAAGCTTTCTCCAAATCTAAATACACAAAATCCACCCAACTGTCTCTCTCCTGTAGCACGTCAATCACTCTTGAGTAAAAGCTCAACAAGTTGGAAATACATGACCTTCCACTTCTGAATCCAAACTGACTTTCAGTCAAAATGTTCATCTCTTCCAGATATTTTATCCATCTGTCTTCCAGGATTCTCTCACACAATTTTGTGACTATGCTGATTAGGGACCCTGGTCTATAATTCAGGGGTCCTTCCTTGTTTCCTCCCTTATAAATTAGTACCACATTTGCCCTCTTCCATGCTTGAGGAACTTTCCCCTCTTCCAGAGAACACACAATTAAACTGTGAAACTTATCTGCCAGTTGTTCTCTGCATTCCATCAGTACCCAATTAGAGATTCCATCTGGTCATGGGACTTGCCTTACATCTTGAGTTTCCAGTAATTTATACACTTCCTGTACTTCCACTTTTATATCTTTCATCCCTACATTTCTAGTCACTCCCTCCCATTCCACAAACTCCCTTTCATTAGTGAAAACCAATTGGAAACATTTATCATTATTTCAGCTTGCATTGCCACATCTTTATAGACCTCTCCATCTACTTTCAGTTTAGTGATTCCTTCCTTTTGTTTCAGTTTGCCATTGACAAATCTCTAAAACAGTTTGGGTTTATCCTTACATTTGTCTATTATACCTTTTTCAAATTTCCTTTCTTCTTCTCTACGTATTCTACTATATTCATTTCTAGTTCTTTTATACTCTTCCTTTGTTCTGTTATTACCTCTCTTTCCCCGGTTGTTTCACGCAGTGTTCCTCTCTTTTTTAATTATCATACACCTTCTATTAAACCACTCATTTTTCTTCTTTTGTTTCCCCTTTACTCTTGGTTCATGTTTTTCCACTCCCGAATTACTGTATAGAGGTCTAGAAAGATATCCCACTCCTTCTGTATCTCTGCTGTTTCTCTGATTTTCTCCAATATGCATTTTCGAAAAATTTTCTCAATCCTGTAAAGTTTCCTTTCCCAAAGTTGTATCTTCCCTCCTTATAAGGCTCGACTCTTGGCACCACGTTCCCTATTATCATGTGGAACTCAATGGCCACATGATCACTTTTTCCTATAGAACACAGATATTTCAAAGATTCAATAATGTTGGGTTATTTGCTTAGCAGTAAATCTAATCTTGCTGGTGTGTCATTACCTCAGAATTGTGTGTCTTCTTTCACCCATTGCAGCATCATATTATTCACTGTTATATTTAATAATACAGTGCCTCACAAATCTTCACAGCCTCCTGAGTCCCATTCCTCCCAGTTCACCTCTTTACAATTAAAGTCATCCATTAAAATATTGTTGCTTTTCTCAATCACTTTCTGTAGATAACTAGCCATGCCTGACAACATCTCCTGGTATTCATATCATTCCATGCTCTTGCCTTAGGGGGAACATACACTACTGCCATATCTCTCTTCCCATTCTCTCCAGTTTCTAATTTCATATTCATCACTTCAGCCCCTCTCCCATTTCCACAGTATCTAAATCTATATTGTTCTTCACTGCTATCATCACTTTTCCTCTCGTTTTTTCTTTTCTGTCTCTTCTCCACAGTTTGTATTTACCATCTCCCATATGGACATCAATATCCACTCTTAACTTGGTCTCTACGAAGCACATAACATCAGGTTCATGTACCCTCAAGAAATCATTGATTTCTAACCTTGCTGATATTAAACCATCAACACTGGTATATGACACTTTCAAACTGTTTTTGTTATTTTTTATACCCTCTTCTCTCCTTCGGTACCACTTCCTCAATATCTCATCCACAACTCCCCAATAAAACACTGTCATCTCTTCGTCTGTTCCCTGTTCATTTTTTGCCTTTGCTTCCTTTATTAACCCCTTTACTTTAGCTCTTTCTTCCTCATTTGCATCTCTCCTTATCCAAACATTTTTGAACCCCTCTTTGCCTGATAATTTCCATGTTCTATTGATGATATCGTTTACCATTACCTGGGACTTAAACTTTACCTACAATGGCCTTGCTCCTCCTTCCTCATACTTTCCTAACCTAAACACTTCTTCAATCTCTTCTTGAGCTTCATTGCTACCCTCCATAACTACTGATATTATTTCTTTAACCTTACTCAGTTCTCCTCTTTCGCTTTCTGATCTTAGTGTCATATGTTTTTCTTTTACTCCTGAAATTATTACACATTTTTTCTTATCTGCTACATCCCTGACTAAAAATTCTCCACTTCTCAGTACCCTAACCACTTCCTCCTCCAGCTTTTCCTTGTTTTGTTGTTCTATGATCTCTTTTGAATGTACATTTCCTTCCTCCTGAATTTTCTTCCACCCCTTATGTTGCTCCTTGATTTCCTCAATGTGCTCATCCTTCATCCTTGATTTGGATTCATACTCATCTAATTTACTTTTCATCCTGTCCCTTTCTTCTTCCAACCTCTTATTCTCCCTTGAGCTGTTTTATTTCATTTGAGGCAGATTCATTACTCACTTTTAATTCTGTGACTCCTCTTTCTTGTTCATCACTGCATGTGCAAACTTTTTCCAGTTTATTCTGTAGAACACTGATCTCTCTCTCCTGCTCTAAGGTCCGTGCAACTCTCTAATTACTGCCCATACCTTTTTTAATTCCTGGACATTCCTCTCTGCTGTTCTCTCTACTACTGCTACTCTTGTTTGGTTAAGTTTAGTACTTCTATTTCCCACATCATCTTCGGAGAAGCCCACAAATTCCTCCACACCAGTTGCTAACTAAGCACGGTCCCTCTCCACCATGATGCAACCATATGGAAACTTTCTATTTCCACTATATCTTGTACTCTTTATGACCAAAACCTTTAGTTTCCTTCACTTCTATTTCCTTACATACCACTTCCTTACTTTCATATCCATCACTATCCAAAAAAAGGATTACATTCTTCCTCTGTCCTCTTATCATTTTTTTCCTTTACTTGTTTCTCCAATGATTTTAAAACTTCTCTTTCTACTTCAGTCAAATCCTTTCTTATTATAATATTTTCCATCCCTGCCTCTTTGCTTAATTTCCAGGTCACTTTAAGTATATCATTTACTACACTTTTTGATGACAACTTGACTCTCATTGGTCTTGTTTCCCCTTTCTTATAAGGCCCTATCCTCCTTACTTCCTCAATTTCTTTTACCCACTTGTCTCCTTCGGGATCAATCTTGCCTAATATTCCTCTCACCAGGTTCGTGTCTCTCTCGAGTCTCACGGATCTAACCTTTTCTTCCTCCTCCCTGTTTCCAAATATTACCACGCATCTGTTCCTTTCTACAGTTTCTCACACTATTTTCTCTTTTTTCTTCAGTATTTTCACTTCATAATATTCCATTTTTTTCTTGTTCATTTCCCTTTCTTCCTGGATGATTTCTTTTAAGCTGACCACTTCCTTCTGTTCTTCTTCTGTGTGTGCCCACTTTGCCTTATGCTCTTCTAATACACTGATCACCTTCTCCGTTTTATTAGTACTCTCTTCTAGTTTTCTCCTCAATTCGACATTTTCGCCGTCTCATATGACTGGATCAGACTCTGTATAGTAATCTCCGTATTCTCAGACACATCCTTTAACACTAGATTCTCCACTTTCTGTTCAAGTTCACTAATCCTTATAATCAATGTTTTAACCAGATCCACGACATTAGTATTTCTATCAAATCCTGGAAATTCGAGTCCTTCAATGTTTACATTATCAGCCGTGTGTGTGTGTGTGTGTGTGTGTGTGTGTGTGTGTGTGTGTTTGAAATGCAGTGCACCCAACACAGGAAGCATGAGGTGGCCGTTGTTAACGTTTTTGTTTTACTATCAACGTCATAATGCATTAATTTCTTGCTGCAACATGTTGAAAGTTATATTCTTTTAACATATCCTAATGTTCTTTGTATTAGTAGTGGGACCAAGACTGTTAAGCATGAAATCAGCCTCATATGTAACTCCTAGTTAAGAATGATGCATGGCGTAAGGCATTGGGTAGAGGTATGGGAGATGGTCTGGAGCTGTGGTAGTGGTGAGTGGAGCTCATTTCGTCTCCTCCTCCCCTCTTCCCTGGGTATTCTGAGGTTGGAAGAGGGCATCCCGGCCAGATGATAATGAGCATGAGTGTACCTGTACTATATCTTACCTGTACTGTATCTAATACTGAATAATGTACTTTATGAAATAAAGTCCCAAGTTTAGTACTATTTCATTAGTTTGACCTCCCAGAAAATTTCTAAGAGTAACATTTGATTATCCAGAAAATTCCATATCCGGAATGGAAGAATCCCCATGCATTCCGGTTAATCGAGCTTTTACTGTATATATATATATATATATATATATATGTAATAGAGCCAGAGGCATGTCCGGATAGTGGTCCTGTCCGGATATTGGGCCCCAGCCTCCTGGACTTGTACTTATGGACCCTAACTCTAAAAAACACCTATACAACTCCCTCTGGACATGTACTGCACCTATTTAAGACCCAAATCACACCAATAAGGGACATAAAAGACTGAAATACACGTAAATGCAAAAGAACCATAAAAGGGGTTTTAGAGGTGAGTTTATACAATAATAAACATTCTGGGTACTTACAACAAATCCCTGGCTCCTAGACTGGTTTGAACCGCCAGTTTGCAGTCCAGTTAATCCTTTGCACTCTAAATTCTAATTTCTTAACACCGCACAACACTGTAAATTCCCGTGAGTTCTAGTGGTGAGGTATTGCAGTTTATTCACTGTTTATTCACAAAAAACGAGCACTTGTGGCTTGCACTGCCATAAGCATCTGCTCTCGATCAGAGTTAGGCTGTGGCTGTTGATGATGGCGGGGTAACAGAATTGCCAGATCGCAATGGCCACATTACCAAACTCCTCAATTTTCATTACCATTTTTAACTTTCATTACCAAATTTGTAAAGCTAGCATCTATTCTTCACTAATTATATACACAGGTGGAAATACATGTAATCATTCTTCTTATAATTAACAGCATGTTTATTATTATCACACTATATAGGCTACCAAATTAATGAGAGAGAGCAAACAATCCACCATCTCCATCCTGTGTATCCTCATACATGTGAAAAATCTGTTTGGTATTGTATTATTCTGATTCATTACCAAACAAATTTTTCATTACCAAATTGGCCCACATTTGGTAATCAATAATACCAAATGGCAACCCTGACAGGGGAGGGGGGAGGGGGGAGGAAGGAAGGGGTGAAAGGACCATGATGTAACAGCTGTTTGGCGCCACGTGGCAATTTCAAACTACGGGAGGGAAAAAAGTCAGATTTTTTTCACATTTTTTGCGGTTTTTGGCCCATTTTGGGATTATTGGATCCCGGGACGAAAATGTCCGGTTATTGGGGATGTCCGGAAATTGGGCGTCCGGATATTACGAGGATTACTGTATATATATATATATTATTTGTGATAGGTGGTGGCACTCACCATCCACTCACTTGATGTAGTGCTGCTCTAGGGAGTCTGCCCTTTCCTCTCCTCCATCCTTCTTTCCATCCATCCTCTTCTATCTTTCTTTCCTTCATTCTTTTCTCTTTCTTCTACCTGCAGGTGACTTTACACTCCCTTTTGTGTCTTTCTTTCCTTTTCCTTCTGCCTGTGGGTAACTCTACACTGAGTGACAAGCCAAATGGTTTCCTGTACATCAGGAAACCATTTACTACGCTGGGTGGTAACCATATAACCAAATTTTGGCGCCTGGTTGTTTAGTGGGTAATAACGGTGCTCCAATTGGATTGAGCCAGTGAAGGTGTATATCCAAGGACTGGTTGGGGTTTATTGCTCATGTAATGTCACTCAGGGATGAGTGAGGCTGGTCACTCTCATCTTAAATGCCAGGACCAACTTGCCTAGCCCTGGGCTCCTACGCTCCTCATGGGGCAACGTAGGATTAGATGATGGATGGATGGATATATATGTGTATGTATGTGTGTGTGTGTGTGTGTGTGTGTGTGTGTGTGTGTGTGTGTGTGTGTGTATATATATATATATATATATATATATATATATATATATATATATATATAGTGGTAGGTGGTGGTGACCATCATCCACTCACTTGATGTAGTGCTGCCTACTTCTTCCTTAGCCTTTATCATTCTTTCTCTGTGCCTGCCCTCCTCTCTTCCTATTTCTCCCATCTATCCTGTCACTTGTTATTGCTTTTCTTTCCGTTACAGGTGGTTTTACATTGAGTAACAAGCCAAATGGTTTCCTGCATGCAAAGAAACCATTTACAAGGCTGGGTGGTAACCATATAACCAAACCATACGTGCTCCCTACGTGTCAGCAAGTGGGTTGGTGGAGGGTTAGTGCCCCTCCCCGTAAAACAAATAACTCAGAGTCAAATGGCCACCCCTTACGGGATTATGGCATCTGGCTATATACTGTGTATATATATATATATATATATATATATATATATATATATACATCCCATTGGAGCCCAGCATCCAGAGTATTGGACAAAGCTGGGAAATTTCAAATCTTGATAAAGTAGGGAACCCCTGGGTAGGGACCTATGAGCTTTGCGACTATGGGGCGATAGGCGGAGGGCGGTACGCTTAGTACCCTCGCAGCGCAATGCCTCGCCCAGCAGCTCTGGGATCCAATGGGTTAATGACTGGCAAATCTATCAGCTTGTTTAACCCACTGGAGCTCAGTGTCCAGAGTACTGGACAGAACTGGGAAATTTCAAATCTTGATAAAGTAGGGAACCCCCGGGTAGGGACCTATGAGCTTCGCGACTACCGTATGAGCCGATAGGCAGAGGGCGGTACGCTTAGTACCCTCGCAGCACAATGCCTTGCCCAGCAGCTCTGGGATCCAATGGGATATATATATATATATATAGTTATCTTTCTACTATCAGATGTAATAGAGCCAAAGGTATGTCTGAAAAGTGGTCCCATCCGGAAAGTGGGCCCCTGGCTCCTGGACTGGTACTTAACCCGTGCTGTCCCGGCGACGTGAATTAATGCGGCAACATTGCAAGGTCCCTAATTTGCACAATTTTCAATTTTCGCGAGTGATTTCGCGAGTGATTTTTGGCATTTATACACGGGACACCTTCCTTTATTCCTCTACAAGATGCCAAGCAGGAACAATGCCTTACACCGCATGATCTCCCCCCCCCCGCACGCCATTGTCTCGGCAATTCACCTGTTACCAGTGACCTGGCCAATAAAGACATTCAGGGCCAGAGTGATTCCCCAATCGATGACAATGTGGAGGACAAAGTTTACATAACATTAGAGGAAGAAACAGTCAGAAATGATCAGGTAATGTGGGAAAAAAAAGGTCATGAATGGTGATGAGTTAGTGAGTGAAACAATGCTTATAATACCTATATTACTGTTTGAAAACCAATATACTCTTGTACTACATATAAATTCATACCAAGTAAATAAATAAATACTGTTTATGAGTGGATAAAATAGTTACCCTCCCATAGAACTCGTTTTCTTTGATGCCAGCCTGTTAGAGAACCCAGTCAGGTAAGGAAGTACTCGAACCTAAATCGCGTATTTTAAACCTCAGGTGAGCAATTTCTCTATGAATTTTCGATGTTTCTCACCAAAAGCGGATGTTTGGGCAAAAAAAAAAAAAAAAAAGGTCCAAAAACGTCGGGATGGGGCGGGTTAAGGACCCTAACCCAGCCTAACCTTGATAGCCACCTAACTAACTCCCTACTGGACATGTAAAGCACCTATTTAAACCTATTTAAGACCCTATTCACACCAATAATCGATATAAAGCATGAAATAAATGAAAAGGAACCAACGAATGAGGAATTAGAAGTGACTGTACCTCAGCCAGGGTACTTACAGCACGTCTGTGGCCGCCTTTTTTAAGGATCTGGCAGTGGTGAAAATGCTCTCGAAGCACGTACAGTACTCCAGTGTTGTGCTGCACTTAATTCTTTGCACTGTGAGTTATAATTGTTTAATACTGCACATTGTTCCTAACTGCATCATGCCAGTTTCAACCACCAGTTTCAACTGCAATTTGCACTTCACAGTTGATCCTTTGCACTCTAAGTTCCAATTTCTTAACACTGCACAACACTGTAAATTCCCGTGTGGTCTAGTGGCGAGGAATTGCAGTTTATTCACTGTTTATTCACAAAAAACAAGCACGTGTGGCTTGCATTGCGATAAGCATCTACTCACCATCGAGGTTAGGCAGTAACTGTTGATGACGGGGAAACAGAGTTGTCAGATCGCAACAGCCACGATTACCAAACTCCTCAATTTTCATTACAAAATTTAACTTTTCATTACCAAACTCGTAAAGCTAGCATTTATTCTTCACTAATAATATATCCATCCATCCATCATCCAATCCTACGTCGCCCCATGAGGAGCATACGAGCTTGGGGCTAGGCAGTTGGTCCTGACATTTAAGATGAGTAAAAGTGGAAATACATGTAATCACTCTCCTTATAATTAACAGCATACTGATTATTTTCACGCTATGTAGGCTAGGAGATTAATCAGAGAAAGCAAACAATCCACCATCTCCATCCTGTGTATCCTCATACATGTGAAAAATCCGTTTGGTAATGCATTATTCTGATTCATTACCAAACAAATTTTTCATTGCCAAATTGGCCCACATTTGGTAATGAAAAATACCAAATGGCAACCCTGAGAGGGGGAGGGGGGAGGAAGGAAGGGGTGAAGGGGCCATGGTGTAAACCAGCTGTTCGGCATCGCGCGGCAATTTCAAATTACGGGTGCGAAGAAATTAGGATTTTGGGGGGATTTTTTCTTTTTTTTTTTTGGCCATTTTTGGGTTCCTAAGGTCCAGGCCCACAATGTCCGGTAAGTGGGGTGTCCAGAAAGTGGGCGTCCAGATAGTACGGGGATTACTGTATATACATACATACAATGAGTCCTTGAAATATGAAAAGGATAGGGAACAAAAAAAAACTTTTGTAATCCGAAATTTCGTATGTCGGAACGATTTTCCCCACTGAAATATACATATAAAGGGGGGGATGCGTTCCAGGACCCCATTGGACCCCCCATTAAAACTTTACCCCTCCTATTTAGAAGTAAGCAATACACGTAAACAGTACTATACTATTGTCTATCTATCTATCTATCTATAGCCCGACGCCCTAATCCCGCAAAGGGTGGCCACAACCAAAACGCCTCCAAGTCGCTCTGTCACACACCATTTGACTACCCTCCCCCCAACTCACCCCCCCCTCCCTCATATACCTCTCAACTCCATCCCTCCACCTCATCCTCGGTCTACCTCTCCCTCTCCCTCCCTCCACCTCACCTACATACACCCTCTTAGTCAGTCTTTCATTCTCCATTCTCTTCACATGTCCAAACCACCTCAGTGTATTTCTCCTAATCTTCTCAACCACATCCACATCCACCCCACAGCGTTCCTTCACTTCTTCATTCATCAACCTGTCCCTCCACGTCACTCCACATGCTCCTCTCAAGTAACTCATTTCCACTGCTCTCACTCTTGACTTGTTCCCCTCTTGCAAGGTCCATGCCTCGCTTCCATACGTCAGGGTAGGGATCACAATACTATCATGCAGTGACTTCTTAACTTCCATACTCACCTCCCTATTTCTCATCACTGCTTTCAGTGTACCAACAACCTTCCTTCCCTGCTGTAACCTTTTACGCACTTCACCCCCCGAAGTTCCATCCTTACACATCACACTACCCAAGTACTTGAATGCACTCACAGTCTCCATATTCTCACCATATAACCTCACTGCACACTCGGTGACTTCATTCCTCTCAAACACCATAACTTTACTTTTGTTTACATTAACTTTCAGCTTCCTCCTCCTACACACTGTCCCAAATTCATTCACCAAACCTTGCAACTCCCATTCATCTTCACTCAACAGTACTGTATCATCAGCAAACAGCAACACCGGAAGCTTCCAAATCTCACCCTCATTCATTAGAGCCACCCCCACATCCACTGCCCTACCCTGCACCTCCTTTACAACCCCATCCATGTATATATTAAACAGCCATGGAGACATCACACAACCCTGTTTCAGTCCCACATTGAGATCAAAGAACTCACTCAGCTCACCATCCACTCGCACCGTAACCCTAGCTCCCTCGTACATAGTCTTCACAGCACTCAACAATTTCCCCTCTACTCCATATATTCTTAATACCTTCCACATACCTTGCCTATCTATTCTGTCATAAGCTTTCTCCAAGTCCATGAAGGCAGCATACACTTTCTTTCCCTTCTCTAGATACTTCTCCACTAAACATCTTAGAACAAATATTTGATCTACACACCCTTTTCCCTTCCTAAATCCCCCTTGTTCTTCTCCAACTAGCTCCTCTGTCATATGCCTAACCCTATCAATGAGTATTCTACCATATATTTGACCAGTCACACTAAGTAGGCAAATACCCCTATGGTTACCACATACTTCTCTCTCTCCTTTTCCTTTGTATAAAGGAACAATTATACCTGATTTCCAGTCCTCTGGAACCCTTCCCTCTTCCCAAGCCAATCTACACAACTTCCATAAACACTCCACAACAATCTCACCCCCATACCTAAGCATTTCACCACACACTCCATCATTTCCTGGGGCCTTTCCCAACTTAATATTCTTCATCGCTTCCACTACTTCCACCCTACTAATCTCTTCCTCCCTCCTCTCATCTCTTCTTCTCCCAGCCATTCCCCAACCACTTATACTCGCACTGCTCTCACTCTCCACATTCAACAAATCCTCAAAGTGCTTCTTCCATCTCCTCAGTTTCTCTCTCTTCTCCACCAACAATCTATTATTCCTATCTTTCACTCCCCTACTATTTCCCCTTTCACACTGCCTTACTTTCTTTACCTCCTTCCAAAACAATTTCTTACTCTCCCTCCATTTCACACTCAGGTTCCTCCCAAACTCCTAATCCACCTTCTTTTTACTCTCCTTCACCAGTCTCTTAACCTCCCTTCTCCTGCTCACATATACCTCTCTCTTCTCTCTCTCATCTTCTCCCCTACCTCTACTCGCTAATCATTCACTAAATGCCTTCTTCTTTTGTTTCACAGCTCGTTTCACCTCATCATTCCACCATACTGTCCCTTGCACACCCTTGCATCTCCTCCTCACTTCACAAACCGCCTCACACGCTGCACCTATCTCTTCCGTGAATATCTTACATACGTCTTCCACCCCTTCCATCTGCTATAGCTCATACCTTCCCAGTCTTTCTTCCACTATGCTCTTATACTCTGTCATTTTCTCACTATCTTGCAATTTCTCCACTCTTCTCACAGGAGTTGCTTCCTCCTGTCTTCCCCTTCGTCTCCTCAACCACTTTCTTTGCAGCTCTACCTTGGCCATCACTAAGTGATGGTCCAAGACTCCATTCCCCCACCCTCTCCACACTCTTGCATCCAACACTTGTCTTCTCATTCGCTCATCCACACACACGTTGTCTATCATTGCCTCTCGTTCAACAAGTTCACCATCTATCCTCCTCATTACTCACCATGTATACCAGTGGATCATCTTATGCCGAAATTAGGTGTTGGCAATTGCCAACCCCTTACAAGCACAGATGTCCACCAAAGCACTTCCATTCCCATCTACGTCAGCTGGCACACCCCACTGACCAACCACTCCATCCACTCGTACATTCCCAACTTTGCCATTCATGTCTCCAATCAACAGCACTCTCTCGCTCCTCTCAAACTTGTCTATACACGCTTCTACATTCGCCCAAAACTCATCTTTCACTCTTGCCACTCGATCCTCTGTCGGGGCATACACATATATAATCGCCCACGCTTGTATACCTACTTTCATCCTCACCCGTACAATCCTTGCACCCACTGTTCCATACTCTCTTATATTCTCCTTCTACTTCTTGCTTATCATCAGACATACTCCCTCTCTTGCCCTCTCATTTTCATGGACTCCCGCACATATACCTAAACCATATTCCCATTCTCTCACCCTTTCACCTCTCCATTTAGTTTCAGTCAATCCACATATATCCACTTTTGCATCCTCAAGCACCTGAACAATCTCTCTCTCTTTCACTTCATCATTCACTATTCTCACATTCCACGTTCCCACCCTAAGAATGTCCTTCGTCCGTTCCTTAGTCGTCAATGTATGGTCCGTCCGGGTCCGAGGCGCTTTGTTCGCTTTTTTTAGTTAGTTCTTTTTACGGGGTGGGGCACTAACCCACCACCAACCCTTTTAGTCGCCTCGTACGTCAAGCAGAGATACTGGGGGAGTATTCTTGAAACCCCCCTATGTACAGACATAAAAAAAATAAAACATACAACTAATTACTGTAGTATTAGTACACTGTACAGTTAAATATAGACCTGTGCTGCAGCTGGAGATTCGTGTCGTTGATATGGTGCTAAGTCCAGGGTTGGAAAAAAGCTTGTCATAAATGATTTACGACAAGAAAGTGATTTAAATCAGTCATAAATGTCATAAATATAGGACGTTCGAAATTTCCAAAAATATATATCAAATAGTGTACACTTGAAAAACTAAGAAAATTTACCAGTAGATAAAGTTCTATTTCATGCTGTCCCACAATACCATAGCTACATTCAAAATGTCAGATAAGGACAAGTAAAGTAACATGTCATGTATCTTAGTTTGCTTTTAATTGGCCAAGAATTCAGTACACTGTGACAGACATAAATGAAACAAAACCATACAATCATACATGCATACGTTATAATGGCTGCTCCTTAGAAGATAAAATTAAATAATATTTCTGATTTGATGGAACAGTGATAAAAAATTATATATTTTTTGAACTGTCTTAATAAATTATGAATTTTATAATTCCCTATTCTCTCTGAAACTAAAATTTTATTATTATTCCTCATGATTTTAAGTAAAGAGAATAAACGTTTAGATTTAGGGTAATGTACTGTCATGTATTTCTTAATTTTTATTAAAGAACATTTTTTCTTGTAATAACTACAACGATCAACTGTAACTGGTTTGTTGCGTTTATGTAACGATACATTTATTTTGGGAGAAAATAAGTAAATAAAACTTGGTGAAATTATGCACATAATATTTTTTACATTTATGACAATTATGACATGAAAACTGCATCAAAAATTGCTGATTTAAATCATGATTTAAATCAGTTTTAAATCACTTGATTTAAAATCATGCCAACCCTGGCTAAGTCCATGCAAAAGCTGCAGGTCCTCATGGCTTGGCAGGCGCCTGAAGATGAAGAGAAGGAGGGGGCCACCTTGTTTAACAGTTCCTTTTTCTTCGTCACAGTCCTAATGGTTGATGGTGCAAGGCCTAAAGCTAACCCAATCTCCGAAACTCCCTGTCCCCCCTTGTCGCGTCTTATTATTTCCAATTTCCTCTCAAGAATGAGAGCACGATGCTGTTTCGTCTTTGCACCTGGTTTCCCGGATGCTGGAGATGATGCAGGGCGCTTGGGAGGCATGGTGAAAATACAAAAAGGTGAAGAACAGCAAAAAACAGTGTAACATACAGCGAAGCTAAGAGGAGAGGACGGACGTGACTCGACTGGGAAGAGCGCGAAAATGTGTTCACCAGAGAGGGGTTAGTTCGTTTTCTCGCCAAAAGCGAGCACGGCACTGTGCAGCACGCCCATTTTGAATTTATCGTATTTCCTCTTGCATCGTTTTTCGTACCATCGAGACAGATACTCTCGTATTATGGAATCTGTCCTACTTTTATCCCTTTCATTCCACTGGAAATTCGTACCTCGAGTTTTCATATTTCTATCTATCTATCTATTGCCAGACGCCTCAATCCCGTTTGGGGTGGCCACAAACAAATCGCCTCCAAGTCGCCCTGTCCCCCACCATTTCACTCCCCTGCTCCCAACTCACACCCCCCTCTCTCATATACCTCTCCACCCCATCTCTCCATCTCATCCTCGGCCTCCCCCTCCCTCTTTCCCCCTCCACCTCACTCACATACACTCTCTTCGTCAGTCTTTGACCCTCCATATATATGTATATATATATATATATACTGTATATATATATACAGTGTATATATATATATATATATATATATATATATATATACTGTATATATATATATATATATATATATATATATATATATATATATATATATATATATATATATATATATATATATATATATATATATATATATATATATATATATATATATATATATATATATATATATATATATATATATATATATATATATATATATATATATATATACTGTATATATATATATATATATATATATATATATATATATATATATATATATATATATATATATACTGTATACATATATATATATATATATATATATATATATATATATATATATATATATATATATATATATATATATATATATATATATATATATATATATATATATATATATATATACATATATATATATATATATATATATATATATATATATACTGTATACATATATATATATATATATATATATATATATATATATATATATATACTGTATACATATATATATATATATATATATATATATATATATATATATATATATATATATACTGTATACATATATATATATATATATATATATATATATATATATATATATAGATATATACAGTAATCCCTCCACTATCCGCTGTAATAGAGCCAAGGGCATGTCCGGAAAGTGGTCCCGTCTGGAAAGTGGCCCCCTGCCTGCTGGACTGGTACTTAAGGACCCTAATCCAGCCTAACTTTGAAAGCCATCTGAATAACTCCCTACTGGACATGCATAACACCTATTTAAACCTATTTAAGACCCTATTCACACCAGTAAGGGGCATACACCATCAAATAAATGAAAAGGAACCAAAGATTGAGGAATTAGAAGTGGTTATGGAAAATATTTAGCAGTGTACAGGGTCCTTACAGCACGTCTGTGGCCACCTCCTCTAAGGCTTTGGTGGTGATGAAAATGCTCTTCAAGCATGTACAGTAATCCAGTGTTGTGCTGCACTTACAGTAATTCTTTGCACTGTCAGTTATAATTGCTTAACACTGCACATTGTTAATTGCACCAAGCCAGTTTCAACCGCCAATTTGATGATACAGTATTGTTGAGTGAAGATGAATGGGAGTTACAAGGTTTGGTGAATGAATTTGGGACAGTGTGTAGGAGGAGGAAGCTGAAAGTTAATGTAAACAAAAGTAAAGTTATGGTGTTTGAGAGGAATGAAGTCACAGTGTGTGCAGTGAGGTTGGATGGTGAGGATATGGAGAATGTGAGTGCATTCATGTACTTGGGTAGTGTGATGAGTAAGGATGGAACTTTGGGGGATGAAGTACGTGAAAGGGTACAGCAGGGAAGGAAGGTTGTTGGTACACTGAAAGCAGTGATGAGAAATAGGGAGGTGAGTATGGAAGTTAAGAAGTCACTGCATGATAGTATTGTGATCCCTACCTTGACGTATGGAAGCGAGGCGTGGACCTTGCAAGAGGGGAACAAGTCAAGAGTGAGAGCAGTGGAAATGAGTTACTTGAGAAGAGCATGTGGAGTGACGTGGAGGGACAGGTTGACGAATGAAGAAGTGAAGGAACGTTGTGGGGTAGATGTGGATGTGGTTGAGAAGATTAGGAGAAATACACTGAGGTGGTTTGGACATGTGGAGAGAATGGAGAATGAAAGACTGACTAAGAGGGTGTATGTAGGTGAGGTGGAGGGAGGGAGAGGGAGGGGTAGACCGAGGATGAGGTGGAGGGATGGAGTTGAGAAGTATATGAGGGAGGGGGGGGTGAGTTGGGGGGAGGGTAGTCAAATGGTGGGTGACAGAGTGACTTGGAGGCGTTTTGTCTGCGGCCACCCTTTGCGGGATTAGGGCGTCGGGCTATAGATAGATAGATAGATACACTTAATCCTTTGCACTCTGAATTCTAATTTCTTAACACTGCACAACACTGTAGATTCCCATGTGGTCTACTGGCGAGGTATTGCAGTTTATTCACTCTTTATTAACAAAAATGCGCACGTAAGGCATCCATTGCAATGAACATCTACTCTCTACAGTGGTTAGGCAGTAACAGGGAAGTGGGGGAGGAAGGAAGGGGTGAAGGGGTGCATAAACAATAGCTGTTCGGCGCTGCGCGACAATTTCAAATTACGGGTGGGATAAAATTTGGATTTAGGGGGGGATTTTTTCTTTTTTTGGCCATTTTTGGGTTCCAAAGGTCCAGGCCCAGAATATCTGGTAAGTGGAGTGTCCGGAAAGTGGGTGTCCAGATAGTACAGGGATTACTGTATATATATATATATATATTGCAAGACGCCACAATCCCGTTCGGTGTGGACACAAACAAATCGTCTCCACGTCGGTCTGTCCCCCACCATTTCACTGCCCCGCCCCCAACTCA
The DNA here is from genome assembly GCF_032717465.1 of Coenobita brevimanus. Lineage (NCBI taxonomy): Eukaryota > Metazoa > Arthropoda > Malacostraca > Decapoda > Coenobitidae > Coenobita > Coenobita brevimanus. The sequence continues at coordinate 49,265,265 of NC_137008.1, forward strand.
CACCCCCCTCTCTCATATACCTCTCCACCCCATCCCTCCATCTCATCCTCGGCCTCCCCCTCCCTCTTCCCCCCTCCACCTCACTCACATACATGCTCTTCGTCAGTCTTTCACCCTCCATCCTCTCCACATGGCAAAACCACCTCAGTGTATTCCTCCTAGCGCTTCCTATCATATCCACATCCACACCACAACGCTCCTTTATATCCTTATTTGTCAGCCTGTCTCTCCATGTGACTCCACTGGCTCCTCTTAAATAACTCATTTCCACTGCTCTCGCTCCTGACTTGTGTCCTCCCAGCAACGTCCAAGCTTCACTACCATATGTTAGAGTTGGTATCACAATACTGTCATGTAGTAACTTTTTCACTTCCATGCTCACTTCCCTGTTTCTTATCACTGCTTTCAAGAAACCAGCAACCTTTCTTCCCTGCTGTACCCTTTCAAGCACTTCACCCTCCAAACCTCCATCCTTACTCATCACACTACCCAAGTACTTAAACATACTCACATTTTCCAATTCCTCACCATCCAATCTCGCTATACATTCACTGACTTCACCTCTCTCAAAGACCATCACTTTATTCTTCCCTACATTCACCTTTAGATTCCGTTTCTTACACACTCTCCCAAACTCATCCACCAAGCCTTGCAGCTCTCCTTCGTCTTCACTCAACAACACAGTATCATCTGCAAACAACAGTACAGGGAGTTTCCAAACACTATCCTCTCTCACCAGGGCCACTCGAACATCCACTACCCTACTTTGTACCTCTTTTATTACCCCATCCATGAACAGATTGAACAACCATGGAGACATGACACATCCCTGTTTTAACCCAACCTTCAAAGATAAAAATTCACTCAGTTCACCATCCACATGCACTGCAGCCTTAGCACCATCATACATACTCTTCACAGCATTCAACAACTTCCCATTTACTCAATATATTCTTAATACTTTCCACAATCCTTGTCTATCCACCCTGTCATATGCTTCCTCCAAATCCATGAAAGCTGCATGCAACTTCTTTCCCTTCTCTAGAAACTTTTCCACTAAAGATGTAAGAATGGATATCTGATCTACACAACCTCTTCCCTTCCAAAAGCCTCCCTGTTCTTCTCCAACTAATTCCTCTGTTCTTTCTCTAACTCTGTCAATAAGTATCCTACCATACACTTTTCCTATTATACTATGAAGACAGATGCCCCTATGATTACCACACACTTCTTTTTCCCCTTTTCCTTTGTACAAGGGAATGATTATACCTGACTTCCAATCCTCCGGGACTCTACCTTCCTCCCAGGCCAATCTGCACATTTTCCACATCCATTCTACTACTATCTCTCCCCCATACTTCAGCATTTCACCACACACTCCATCAATTCCTGGGGCTTTCCCCAATTTAACTTTCTTCATTGCTTCCACAACTTCTATCCTACTGATTTCTTTCTGTCTTCTCACCTCCCTCCTTCTCCCAGCCATTCCCCAGCCACTTATACTTGCATTACTTCCATCCTCTATGTTTAACAATTCCTTAAAGTGTTCTCTCCATCTGCTCACTTTTTCTCCCTTCTCCACTAGTACAGTGGGCTCGCATAGTGTGCGAGAGATTGGGCGGTCCACGACCTCGCGCACTGGGAATTCATGTACTAGGAATACATAATCTTATGGGAATAATTACATATGGGCGGTACCCCCTCATACCTGGACATTTTTTGGCCCTTAGAGACATAATAAAGGTCATATGTTTCAGACATTGTACTAAAGCTATAGCTACAATAACAAAAATATGGGTAGTCACCTTAACAACAGTAGACAACAGGCATGATGACCTTAAATAACAGGGGTTCCGAGGCACAGCAACACTTATAGCGCCGCACTCCCCACCGCACCAACACTTCCCTCCACAGACTTCTCTTGATCACCTTCCCCAGTAGCATCAAAGTCACTCACTTCAGCCATAAACCCTTCAAAGTCCAATGCTGACACTTCTAACATTGCATCCTCTTCATCCTCAACAGGAACAGGAGCAGATGATGTTGATGGTTCCACAATTTCACCAACTTGAGCCCGCTGTGTGTAGCTTGTTATGAGCGTCTGTCTTCTCCTGTTTATTTCTTCCCTGTGCCTGTCTGTGTAGAAACAGAAGAGTTTGTCGATACCAACCAGAAGTTCCTCTGTTCTTAGGTTGCTCACTTCCTGTTCCTTCACTTCTTCCTTGAGCTTATCCACGGCAGCAAGAATCATGCTAACGTTTGACATACACAGCTCAGTCCTGCCTTCCATCACGCTAGGCTGCTCAACTTGACTCTGTCTGGCGTCAGGCTCTGCGTCAGCCTCGTCTATCTGTTGCAACAGTTCCTTGGGAGGCTGTTCCTCAGTAGCAGTGTGCACTTCTTGTATGTCCGCCAATGTAACGTCCTCAAAACCTGATACAGCTTGTGCTGCTGTCAATGTTACTGCCTCAGCCTCGGCCAGTGGTTGAATGGCCGTCTCCTGGGCGATGCATAAGTGAGGCACGAGCATTCGCCACGCATGGATAACCGTTGCAGGTGTAATCTGGTGCCAGGCTTGAAGGAGAAATTCAACTGCGTCCTTCACCGTAAAGTTACGCCAAAATGCCTCAACAGTCATGGCATCTGTGGCATGTCGGGATACAGGTGCTGGTGGAGATGGAACGGGAGCAGATTGCTCATCAAGGTCTTCGTCGTGATCTTCTTGTAGGGCATGAAGCTCCTCTTGTGTGTCGGTCTTCCTGTTGTAGGTAGTCGTACACTTGCTTATGGTAGAAAAGCTTCACTGTGGCAATTAGTTGTTGATCCAGTGGCTGCACTAGTGACGTCGTGCGGGTCAGCAGAAACACAACACGACAATCCTTATGAAGATCTTCCAGGTATGGAGGGTGACTTGGTGCGTTATCAAGCACAAAGAACATCTTAAATGGAATGCCCAGTTCCCAACACTTGGCCCTCGCATCAGGGACACACCGCCTCGTTAACCAGTCTGCCATAATGTTCCCGGTCATCCAACCATTAGCGGACTTGTACCAATACATGCCACTTGCATCCATGTACGTGAGGTTTTTGTAGCACCTTGGATGTGAAGCTGTGTGTACAACAACTGGGCTCATCTTGTGCCTCCCAGACAGGTTTACAGCGAACATTACAGTCATCTTACACTTCTGGAGCTTGCGACCAAGGGCTTGTTTCTGTCTTTTAGCGATGTAAGTTGATTTTGGCATGGCCTTGTAATATAACGACGTTTCATCGATGTTGTAGATCTGATCCTTGGTGTACTGTCCCACTTCAAAAATCACTCGAAATATCGCAGGATACTCTCTCGCAGCCAGCTCATCAGCAGAGGCACGTTCACCAGACACTTTCATGTAATGGAGTTCCTTGCGCTTGAGAAAACGGTCCAGCCATCCAACCGATGTCCTAAAAGGTTTCTCCACTTTTAACCTTCGAGATGCAGCCTTGTAAAAGAGCTGGGCTTGGTTCCGAATAAATCTTCCATTGAGTGGAACACCTTCCTTTTCTTTCCGCATTATGAAGGTGGCAAGATAGTGCTCCATTAGTATCATAGCACGATTTCCCACCCGCAAACGGACGTCTAGGTCCGAGGCATCATATGTCTTCACTACAGCCTTTATGGCTTCACGGTTCTTCCACACAGTTCTCACTGTAGATTCAGCCAGTCCCAGGGTTCTCCTGATAGCCGTGTTTCCTTGACCCTCCTCCTTCATCTTAATGATCTTTAACTTGGTGGTGTGCATCAGAAGTTTCTTAACTCTTGGGGTTGGAGCCATGGTGTGGGACAAAAAACACCAAATGTTGTAGACGACAGGTTAGCTGTACAGTAGAGAGCGGATCCGCACAGTGCACGAGCCAGGATTGTTATGGCACGCCTGCTCCCTTGTACCCCAAGCTGCGCAGCAGAATGCCCGGGAATTTCTGCGCATCAACATGACAACAAGTGACGCGCTGTGTGAGGGGTGGTCGCACACTAGAAGAAAATGGCATTTTTGAGCCACTCCTTGCCTCTGCCTCGCGTTCTGTGCGGTAAACTCGCACATTGAAGGGTTTTTGGTTATGATTTTTGGTCACTCGCGCACAAGGCGAATCGCGCACTGCGATGACACGCACCGTGCAAGCCTACTGTAATCTACCATTTTTATCTTTCACTCCCTTGTTAACTTCACTTCCACCCTGTCTTACTCTTTTCACCTCTTTCCAGAACATTTTCTTACAGTCCCTCCACTTTACACTCAAGGTCCTTTCAAATTCCTCATCTGCTCTCTTCTTACTCTCTCTTACTAATCTTTTCACCTCTCTCTTTCTTTCTACATATAACTCTCTCTTCCGCCTCTCAACTTCTTCCACGCTCCTATTTCTCATCCATTCATTGTATGCTTTCTTCTTTTGTGCCACAGCCTGTCTCACCTCTTCATTCCACCATGCTGTTCCTTGCACACCCCTCCATCTTCTCTTCATCCCACACACCACATCACATGCTGCACATATTTCTTCTGTAAATATCCTGCACACACCTTCCACGTCTTCCATCTGCTCCACTTCATATTTGCCCAATCGTTCCTCCACTTCTCTCTTATACTCTGCCTTTTTCTCATCCTCTTGTAACCTTTCCACTCTCCTTAACAAATACTCCTTCTTCCCGTCCTTCCCTTCTTCTATTTCTCCATTCTAATTGGACCTTGATTCTGGCCACCACCAAGTAGTGGTCAGAATGTCCACTCCCCCAACCTCTATAAGCTCTTGCATCCATTACACATTTTCGCATCCTTTCATCCACACACACATAATAAATCACTGCCTTCCTTTCAATCAGTTCACCACCCACCCTTCTCATCACTCGCCATGTATACCTGTGGGTCATTTTGTGCCTGAAAAGGGTATTGGCTATCACCAACCCCCTCAGAGCACAAATGTCCACTAACGCACTACCATTCTCATCTATCTCAGAAGACACACCCCACTCACTAACTATTCCATCCACCTTCGCATTCCCTACTTTACCATTCATATCACTGATCAAAAACACTCTCTCATTCCTTCCAAACTTTTCCATGCACACTTCCACATTTGTCCAGAACTCTTCTCTCACTCTGCTTGCACGATCTTGGGTTGGCGCATACACACACACAATCGCCCACATTTGCATTGCAACTTTCAATCTTACCCACACAATCCTTGACCCAAGTGATCCATACTCTCTTATGCTCTTCTTCCATCATTTACTCACAACTATACATACTCCTTCTTTTGCCCTCTCATTCTCACCAACTCCCGCACATATACCTCATCCATACTCCCATTTTGTGGTAGGTGGTGGCGACCATCATCCACTCACTTGATGTAGTGCTGCCTACTCCTTCCTTAGCCTTTATCTTTCTTTTTCTGTGCCTGCCTTCCTCTCTTCCTATTTCTCCCATCTTTCCTGTCACTTCTTATTGCTTTTCTTTCCTTTACAGGTGGCTTTACATTAAGTGACAAGCCAAATGGTTTCCTGTAAGCCAAGAAACCATTTACAACGCTGGGCGGTAACCATATAACCAAACCATACGTGCTCCCTACATGTCCAGAAGTGAGTTGGTGGAGGGTTAGTGCCCCTCCCCGTAAAACAACTAACTCAAAGTCAAATGGCCACCCCTTATGGGATTATGGCGTCTGGCAATAGATAGATAGATAGATACTCCCATTCTCTCACACTCTCACCTCTCCATTTTGTTTCAGTTATTCCGCATACATCAACTTTCGCACCCTCAAGCACCTGGACAATCTCTCTCTCTTTCACCTCATCATTCGCTCCCCTTACGTTCCAAGTTCCGATAACCATGTCCTCTGTCCGGTCCTTGGTCGTCATCTTTTGGTCAGTCCTTGTCCGAGGCTTACTGTTTGTCTTTTTAGTTAGCTATTTTCTGGGGAGGGGCACTAACCCTCCGCCAACCATTTTAGTCGCCTTTACAACAAGCAGTGATACTGGGGTAGTATTCTTGAAAAAATCCCCCTACCCCCAGGGGGGATATATATATATATATATATATATATATATATATATCACAGTATATACTGTATATGTATATACTGTATATATATATATATATATATATATATATATATATATATATATATATATATACACAATATATTCTTTATATGTATATACTGTATATATATATATATATATATATTCACTCTATATTCTTTATATGTATATACTCTATATATATATATATATATATATATATATATATATATATATATATATATATATATATATATATATATATATATATATATATATCTCCATGATTGTTCAATATATACAGTACAGTATAAGGATGGGGTGATGAGAGAAGTAAAAACATGAGTAATGGAGAGAGAGAGATGGTTTTGGTAATAAATGGTGATGGATGGAATATCTCAAATTTGTTATATGCTGATGATTCAGTACTGCTTGCAAGTACTGTCCCGGAAGAGAACTTGGTAAGTTAATGCAAAGTTTTGCTCAGGTCTGTGAGCGTCGTGCCTGGAAAGTACATGTAGAAAAGAGTAAAGTGATGGTTACTGAGAGAGAAGGTGACTCCCAGTGTGATGTTACACTGAATGGAGAGAGACTGGAGTTGGTGAGAGTTGAAATATCTGGGTACAGTGATAGAAAAGAGAGGAAAATATGCAAAAGAAGTTGAAAGTAAAGTGACACAAGGAAGAAAAGTAACTGGTGCAAAAATGGCCTTGATAAGACACAGAGGCTTAAATGTTGCAGCTGCATGAGGCTTACATGAAGGACTGTTTGTGCCAACATTAATGTATGGATGTGAGACTATGGTGTGCCGTGAAAATGAAAAGTCAAGAGTAAGAGCAATTGGAGGAGGGGATCCCAAGGCTCCCAAATGCATCCCTATACTTCTCTGTTTTAATGTCCCCATTATACGATATCCCAGCTCAGCGATGGGCTTTCTGACAACAAAGACAGACAGTTTTGCATAGAACTGCCAGTAATGTCCCATCTCAGCACTGGATGTTGCATAATTTTGTTGGATTTTGTGATGGGCTAGATATTGCAACAACTGATGACTGAGAGTTTACTGTACACAAAGAACTATTCACACTTTTATTCCTACTTTCAATATTACCCACACATACCTTGAACCAAATGATCCATACTCTCTTGTATTCTCCTTTCATCTCTTGCGCACAGCAATACATACACCTTCATTTGCCCTCTCACTCTTACAAGTACTCCCACACATATACCCAATCCATATTCCCACTCTCTCACACTCACCACTTCATTTGATCTCAGTCATTCCACAAATATTCACTTTTGCATCCTCAAGCACCCTGACAATCTCTCTCTTTCACTGCATAATTCACACCCCCCACATTCCACATTGAAATCCACACCATGTCCTTTGTCTTGCCCTTGGTCGTCACTTGTGGGTCAGTCCTGGTCTGCAGCATTTTACTTTTCTTTAGTTAGTTATTTTCCAGGGAGGGGCACTAAATCTCTGCCAACCCACTTGCTGACATGAAGGGAATGCATATGGGTTGGATATAAGGTTACCACTCAGTGTATTAAATGATTTCCTTGCTTACAGGATATCATTTGGTTTGTCATTCAATGTAGAGTCACCCTGGTGTAGAGTAGCACTACACTGAGTAAGTGGATGATGGGCAGCCCCAACAACCTAACAATGAATATGTCAATGAATGCAATATCTAACTGCTAAGTTTAGAAAGTCTCTCCCAAAATGAATAAAATCATTTAGTGGTAACATGAATAAAGTTTAAAATATGTCACAGAAGTCAAAGGGTTAATAACAGGATGGTAATAAATGAAGCAGATGTATTTTAAGCAGCAGTCTGTACTGAATCATAACCCTAACTCAAAACTTTTTTGAACAGCTTAATGTGAACAAACATTCACATTTATCCAGTACTTCTTTCAAATTAACAGACTTTTGCTAATCCTGGGAGCTATTTTCTGTCCCATTCTGTGGCATTACAGATGAAGCTATTTGCATCTCACCATCATCTTTGAAGCAATGTTATCTCAGCAAATTCTCTCTACCTATTTATATTCCCCAAAACAGATATAAGTTGAGTAGAATGATGTTTAGTTCATAAAGTGAATGACCATTTGTTGCTATGCCATGTTTGGTAAATCACTGTTCATTTATGGTATGTGGGCCTATGAGTAAGGGATTACTTGTACTAATCAATGATAACTCAGGTTCCCTGAACCAGTTTTTCCAGCAATTTTCTTTAGACCCCATTTCAGAGATGACAAGGAACTTCATCATAAAACTCAGTGTTTAGTACTGTTTACATATCATCCTGTGTGACTTGTGTCTGTTTCAAAACTGCTGAATGTTAAATGCTTGAAACATGTTGGCAAGGTGCAAAATACTGTGATGACAGCTTTGATGAATGTGGCACAGAATGAACTTCTTTCATAACTTTACTAACCTTTTTGAAGACAAAAGGTTCTTCATCCCAGACAGGATTGATGCAGTTATTAGGTACTGTCTTAGTTCTAAAGCGCTTACGGACAGTATCAGCTGGAAGACCATACATCTCCACTTCCACATAACACCCAGCACGTTTGTCAGACAAAAACTGACCAGAAATCACCTGTGAAAAGTAACAGACAGTTACAGTGAGGTAACTGAAACTGACAGCTTATAATGGGAGAAATATAGGAAGTTCATACAGATATGGATACATGCTGATCCTCAAGTAAAGAGCATGAAATAAAAACAATATCTTTCACTATCAGGGGTCTCCTCTAACCTGAATAAAATAATCAAACAGTATCTAGATCCATCCATCATCCAATCCTACATTGCCCCATGAGGAGCATAGGAGCCCGGGGCTAGGCAGCTGGTCCTGACATTTATGAGAGTGGCCAGTGTCACTCATCCCTGAGTGGCTTTACATGAGCAATCAATCCCAATCACCCCTTGGATATAAACCTTCACCAGCTCAATCCTATTGGAGTGCAATAATTACCCACTAAACCAACAGGCACCAAAATTTGGTTATATGGTTACCACCCAGTGTAGTAATTGGTTTCCCGGTGTACAGGAAACCATTTGGCTTGTCATTCAATGTAGAGTCACCCACAGGCAGAAGGAAGAGGAAAGAATGAAGGAAAGAAAAATAGAAGAGGGAGTGTAAAGTTATCCATAGGTGGAAGGATAAAGAAAGAATGAAGGAAAGGAACACAGAAGAGGATGGAAGGAAAGAAGGATGGAGGAGAGGAAAAGGCAGACACCCAACAGCAGCACTACATCGTGTGAGTGGATGGTGAGCACCCCCACCTACCACAAAGTATCTAGATTAAAATGAAAAACTGCCATACTGAAAGGGTTGACAGGCTCATTATGGTGATGCTAAGGTTGCATGACACTTGGAGATCAACTTATATGAGCTCTAGGCACTTTTACCTGGTTCAGACATTATCCTTAATGTTTGAATTAAGAGCAACATCAGTCTATTGTCTGGGTTCCATATCTGCTTTTCAAATTTTTTTGTGAACATTTACTCATGGACATCTCATTTGCTCTTGATTCTCTGGTAGGTGGACACTCAATACAGGTATACAATATTTACTGTGCAACAGTTCGTGTCATAGTTGTTGGGTGAAGAACAAAACAGAGGAGACCTGAATGGAGTTGCTACTGGATCTGTGAATGATGTAAGGGGTCATTTTGGAAAGCCAGAGTAAAATGATAATGAACTGTGACCAGTGATGGCCTGACCAGGTGTGGGGGAAATAGACAGTATAGATTTTTTTTTTTTTTTTTTTTTTTTTTTTTTTTTAACATAAAAGGAAAGGTCTCCAAGAGGGCAAATTATTGGTAATCATAAGTTTTCTTTATATATATATATATATATATATATATATATATATATAGAGAGAGAGAGAGAGAGAGAGAGAGAGAGAGAGAGAGAGAGAGGACAAAACACAAAATACCCTAGTTTCCTTCCTGTCCGGAGAATAGTCTAAGACACAATCAAGTACTATATTAATCAGAATACCTTAACCTAAACCCCCTTCACCCGTGTAACAGTGGCAAAGGGAGGGGGAGGGCAAATCTGTATGAACTCCTGTTACTGGTCAGGTCATAAATAGCTACAAATGTCATAACTGGGTGAATTGGTTTAATCAGACTACTAAATAATTTACATAGTATCTATTCCCTTGTCAACAATAATTCAGGCTTGGTTTCAAGTTCAGGTGGCTATAAGTACAAGTATGAGCAGGGATGGCCCAACCAGAAGGGGGAGTAGTCACCCCCCAATATTAGACTCAGAGTTGGTCAAACATTCACAAACTTGGTCAAAAAAAGAGACAAGCAGCTTTTCCAACAAATGGAGTAGAGTATATTGTGAAGTCCAATGAATTTTCACATTTAAATCATCCGAGTGCTTTTACAGTGTGTGTGTGTGTGTGTGTGTGTGTGTGTGTGTGTGTGTGTGTGTGTGTGTGTGTGTGTGTGTGTGTGTGTGTGTTTACCTAGTTTTGATATACAGGAAATGAGCTAAGCTCATGGGGTCCTGTCTGTTCCTCAATAAGTCGAATCTTACTTTGAACTCGTTTAAGTTTTTAGGCTGGATGATCTCTTTGTCCAGGCTATTCCACAAGTCTATGCATCTATAAGGAAAACAATATTTCTTTATATCCTTCAAGCAACTTGGCTTTTTCAGTTTCATTCTGTGTCCTCTTGTTACTCTTCCATCCCACACAAACAGATCTTTTCTGTCAACTTGATCTATCATGGTCCTGAATACTGCTGTCATGTCGCCCATCTCTCTCCTTTCTTCTAAGGAAGGCAGATCCAGCTTTTTCAGCCTTTCTCTATATGACTGATCTGCTAGACTAGGGACCATCTTGGTTGATGTTCTTTGTATTCTCTCGACCTTGTTTATATCTTTCTTTTTGTGCGGGGACCACAATACTGCCACATATTCCAACCTGGGGCGGATCATGGCCAATATCAATTTTTTCATCATCTCCTCATCCATGCAATGAAATCCTACTCTTATGTTAGCCAAGATACTGAACGTCTCTCTATCTTCTTAATGTGTCTTTCTGGTGACAAACTATCCTGGACCAGCACTCCCAAGTCTTTCTCTTCTCTTACTTCTGTGATTGGCTAATTACCCATCAAATCATTCAGTGATGGCCTCCTGGTACTTTTACCCATTTCCATTATTTTACTTCTTTTTTTTTTGCTGACTTTCATTTCCCACATAAGGCTCCAATCATGAATCCTCTCCAGGTCATACTGCAGCATTTTACAGTCTTCCTCAACTTCTACTCTCCTCAAGATCTTTGCATCATCAGTAAACAGACTAGCATAACTGTTCATTCCATCTACCATACCGTTTACATAAATCAGAAGCATTACTGGCACTAACACTGAGCCCTGTGGGACTCCATTTGTTACTTCCCTCCACCCAGACACCTTGTCTTTAATTACTGTCCTCATTTGTCTGTCTCTCAAGAAGTCTCTCATCCACTCCAGGAGGTTCCCCTTCAGTCCTCCTATGTGCTCAAATTTTCATATTAGTTGCTTTGTGGGGAACCTTGTCAAAGGCTTTCTCCAAGTATAAATACACAAAATCCACCCAACTGTCTCTCTCCTGCAGCATGTCAATCGCTCTTGAGTAAAAGCTCAACAAGCTGGAAACACATGACCTTCCATTTTTAAATCCAAACTGACTTTCAGCCAAAATGTTCATCCCTTTCAGATATTTTATCCATCTTTCAGGGTCCTCTCACACAGATTTGTGACTATGCTGGTCATTATAATTCAGGGGTTCTTCCTTGCTTCCTTCCTGATAAATTGGTACCACATTGGCCCTCTTCCATTCCCCGAGGCACTTTCCCTTCTTCCAAAGAACACATAACTAAACTGAGAATCTTATCTGCAGTTGTTCTCTGCATTTCTTCAGTACCCAATCAGAGATTTCATCTGGTCTTAGGGCTTTCCTTACATCTTGCATTTCCAGTAATTTATACTATCTATCTATTGCCAGACGCCTCAATCCCGTTTGGGGTGGCCACAAACAAATCGCCTCCAAGTCACCCTGTCCCCTGCCATTTCACTGCCCTGCTCCCAACTCACACCCCCCTCTCTCATATACCTCTCCACCCCATCCCTCCATCTCATCCTCGGCCTCCCCCTCCCTCTTCCCCCCTCCACCTCACTCACATACACTCTCTTCGTCAGTCTTTCACCCTCCATCCTCTCCACATGGCCAAACCACCTCAGTGTGTTCCTCATAACGCTTCCTATCACATCCACATCCACACCACAACGCTCCTTTATATCCTCATTCGTCAGCCTGTCTCTCCACGTGACTCCACAGGCTCCTCTTAAATAACTCATTTCCACTGCTCTCACTCTTGACTTGCGTCCTTCCACTTTTATATCTTTTATCACATTTCTAGTTACTCCCTCCCCCTCCACAAAATCCCTTTCTTTAGTGAAAACTGATTGGAAACATTTGTTCATTATTTCAGCTTGCATTGATGCACCTTTATAAACCCCTCCTACTTTCAGTTTGGTGATTCCTTCCTTATGTTTCAATTTGCCATTAACAAATTTATAAAACAATCTGGATTCTTCCTTACATTTGTCATCTATACCTTTTTTGAAGTTCCTTTCGTCCTCTCCATGTATTCTTGTATATTAATTTCTAGCTCTTCTAAATTCTTCCTTTGTTCTATTATTACCTCTCTTTCTCCAGTTGTTCCATGCCATGTCCCTCTCTTTTTTGGCTATCATAAACTTTCTGTTAAACCAATCCTTCTTCCTGTTTTCTTTCCCACTTACTCTTGGAACTTATTTTTCCACTCCCAAATTGTAGAGATCTAGAGAGAGATCTCTCTTCCTCTGTATCTCTCTTTTCTCTGAATTTTCCCAAATCCACATTTTCAAAAAATTTCCTCAATCCTGTAAAGTTTGCTTTACGAATGTCTTCCCTGCCTATAAAGCTCATCTCTTGGCACCATGTTCCCTTTTATCAACTGGAACTCAATGACCAAATGATCACTTTTTCCTACAGGACACAGACATTTCAAAGATTCAATTACATCAGGTTCTATGGTTAGCAGTAAATCTAGTCTTGCTGGAACATCATTACATTCGAATGTTGTCTCTTCTTTGATCCACTGGGTCATTACATTATTCATTGCTGTATTAAACAATATAGTGCCCCATGAATCTTCACTGCCTTTGAGTCCCATTCCTCCCAGTTCACCTCTTAACAATTAAAATCACTCATCAGAATTATGTTGTTGCTTTTCTCAATCACTTTCTGCAGATATCTAACCACGTCTGACAACATCTCCTGGTAATCATCATTCCATGCCCTCGTCTGAGGGGGAACATATACTACTGCCACGTCTCTCTTGCCATACTCTCCAGTTTCTAATTTCATATTTATCACTTCAGCCCTACCCTCTCCCAGTTCCACATTATTCACATTTATGTTGTTCTTCACTGCTATCATCACTCCCCCTCCCGTTTTTCATTTTCTGTCTCTTCTCCACAGTTTGTATCCACCATCTCCCATATGAATATCAATATCCTCTCTTACTTTGGTCTCTACAAAGCACATAATATCTGGTTCATGTACCCTCAAGAAATCGTTGATTTCTGACCTTGCCGATATTAATCCATCAACATTAGTACAGTAATACCACATTCCAAATTTTTTTATTGCTGTTTATTCCAACTTCTCTCCCTCTCTTTGTCGGTACCATTTCCTCAATTTCTGATCCATAACTCTCCAATAGAACAGCGTCTTCTCCTCCTCCGTTCTCTGTTCATTTTTTGCCTTTGCTTCCTTTACCAGCTCCTTTATTTTAGCCTTTTATTCCTTATTTCCATCTCTCCTTATCCAAACATTCTTGAACTCCTCTTTGTCTGATAATTTCCATGTTCTGCTGATGATTTCAATTACCATTACTTAGACTTAAACTTTAGGTGGCCTCGCCCCTTCTTCCTCGTACTTTCCTAAACTAAACACTTCTTCAATCTCTTCTTGAACTTCGTTGTTACCCTCCATAACTACTATCTCTTTAGCCTTACTCAGTTCTTTTCTTTCTCTTTCTGATCTTACTGTCATATGTTTTCCTTATACTCCCAAAATTATCATGCATTTTTTCTTGTCTCCTACATCCCTGACTAAAGATTCTCTACTTCTTAGTATCCTAACCACTTCCTTCTCCACCTCTTCCTTGCTTTGTTGTTCTGTAATCTCTTTCAAATTTATATTTCCTTCCTCTTGAATTTTCTTCCACCCTTGTGTTGCTCCCTGATTTCCTTAATGTGTTCATCTTGCATCTTTGATTTTGATTCATGCGCATCTAGTTTACTTTTCATCTTGTCCCCTTCTTCTTCCAACCTCTTACTTTCCCTCTTGAGTTGTTTTATTTCATCTGAGGCAGATTCATTACTCACTTTTAATTCTGTAACTTGTCTTTCTTGTTCAGCACTGTGTGTGCTGATGCTTTCCAACTTGCTCTGCGTTATCTTAATCTCTTTCTCCTTTTCTAAGTTCCATTCCTGCAACTCTCTGATTATTATCAATACCTTTTTTCACTCCTGGACATTCCTCTCCACCATTTTCTCCACTGCTGTTACTCTTGTTTGGTTCAGTTAGCATTTCCTTTACCCTTATCCTCATCGAAGAAGCCCGCAAATTCACCACCACCAAATGTAAACAATGAACTATCCCTTTCTGCCATGATGCAACCTACAAAAACTTTCTCCTTCCACTGTCTTGTACTCTTGTTTTACCGAAATCCGAGGCTTTCTCACCAATATGAGACAGGACCACCACTCACCTATTCATTCACATAATCACAATAAGCTGGTCTCCTTTTCACTGCTGATTTGATGATTATTTCCCCATGATCCACAAAGAGCTCCATCTGTGTGTGTGTGTGTGTGTGTGTGTGTGTGTGTGTGTGTGTGTGTGTGTGTGTGTGTGTGTGGTGTAATTCACCGGGTCGGTCAGGATCACTTGATGGTCGTGATGGTCAGCTTTTACCCTCCCGGAAGGGAGCTGAGAGCTCATATGGTCCGATCTAAGGGCAAGGCTGTGACCTTCACACACGCACACACCCATCCCCTTGCTCAAAGGGGACAGTAACCACCCACTTCGTCAGTGAAACTTTTCGCAACCTGAGCGAGGCGCGAACTCCCGTCCACCAGTTGGCAAGCGGGAACGTTACCACTGCACCAGCGAGCGGTGTGTGTGTGTGTGTGTGTGTGTGTGTGTGTGTGAGAGTTAGAGAGGCGTTTAGTCGAATAACGACGAACATGCCAAATATCTAAATTGAGATTTAGGTCGCAACACACTCATCCACCATTTTTCTATCCAGTGGAAGTGTTTTCATGGTTGAAAGTCCCATATAACAAGGTAGATTCTTGTCCCAACACACTCCATATTGGTAAACGTGGCCTGTTTCTCTCCTGAGGAAAGCTGTAGTGAAAGAAAGACGAACATGCCAGTAAGCACTCCTTTCGGCTCCCAATGAGTGGTGGGTCTCATGATGACATTATACTCACAGCCAATCAGCATCTGTGTTTTGTGGGTGTGTCCGCTGGTGCGTGTGGCTAGGTCCTGTCCTTTCCAGTGCTGTTTACAATGTAAGCCACACAGACATGCTTTTTCACCTCAGATTTACGGTGATTTACATCACATCACGAGTGACTTACACAGCGATGACAACCAGGAGGTCCTTGAGCATACACGTAAGTGAAGACATGATCTACTTTTGCAACCTGACTAATCCCTAGCAATCTATAGGCAGTCACAAGTGTTAACCAAAGCAGCACAATTTAATGTAAAGGTTAATACAGATACAGAACTGATGGGATCAGTTGTGATGCTTGGCTTTTGGAGGTAAAGATATAAGCAGTACTCCCACTAGTTTTACTTGAATTGCCATGCACCAAATCCCTCTTATGAATTCCCTGAAGTCTTTTAAGCAGGCAGCATCTTGCCATGGATCCAGACAATTTCAAGTGCATTTTCACCAACCAGAAATTAAATGCAGTTATCACACAGTATGAATGACAGAATGATACAGGTGAATCTTACAGACCTACTACAAAATCAGTTTAAGGCTGGGCTGAGACTAACCTTAACAGTCACAGTGCCAGCAATGATTCCATCAACGGTTGATTCGGCAAAGGGGTCAAAGCGGCGATCTGGCCGCCTCATGAAGTCTGGCTTGAGCAAATACCCAGACCTGTTGTTGAACTCAAAGATCCCAAGATTTAGCTGCATTGCAAGGTCTGAAAATAAGAGATGGATATGAAGTTACATATTAACAAGTATACTGCCAAGGGGATGATCATTAAAATTTAGATTTTGATAAAGCAAAATCCAATTCATAAACATGCAAAAGAACCTTGATAAACCAACTTTATTATGGAACAGGTTTATAAATAAACTACAAATGCTATAAAAATCTGGCATCTGTGATTCAGTGAACACCTTAAAGGCCAAATTTAAAAATGCGGTACAATCAGGTTTTCAAGCCTCACATAATAATAATAATAATAATAATAATAATAATAATAATAATAATAATCATCTGGCCTTTTGTTTCTCAAAAGCGTCAGTTCTTCCTTTTGGGAATTCACTAGCGCTCGTTATTTTTACAATTACAAGAATTGTGACATTTCTTGTATATAATACAAGCTACATCATATATACATGAAAGTGGCAAAAAATTAAACCCTATAATCATCTGTCATAATACCTCTCTCCAGGTCGTAGCATTTTGAAAAAAGCAAGGCTTTCAGCTGTCTCTTAAAGGATTCAACAGTAGAGAGTTGTCTTATGGACAATGGCAATCTGTTATATAATCTAGGGGCTCTATATGCAAAAGAACGATCAGAGAAAGATGACTGGTGAATGGCTCCTGGCTCATCAAGACGCAAGGAATCATCTTCACTGCGTAACATCACACCCGGGCGTGTCGATGGGAGTTTTAACAATTCAGCAAGATACTTCAGTTCACCAAACTTAAGAACCTTGAATGTAATAAGACACAGTTTAAATTCAATTCTAGCCTTTACTGGTAACCAATGCAACTCAATCAGAAACGGGGTAGTTGAGGTTCTTGGGGGGAGACCAAAGATAAGCCGTGCCGCCCTGTTCAACACAGACTGAACTTTTGTTAGTATATTATTTGGAAGACCAACCCACAGTGAATTACAATAATCAACACGAGACAAGACCACTGCATGGACCAATGTTAGGAGGCACTGTCTATTCAGGAATCTTCTCACAGAATACAGATTTCTGATCTGCAAGTTACACCCTCTTACAACCTGATTAATGTGTTCTTTGTAATTTAACTTAGAATTAAAATAAACACCCAAATTTCGAACAGAACTGACTGGATGCAGCTGTGACACGCCAATGTTCAAAGCCAGGGCATTGTCAGTGTCATCACCCTTTCTGTTTCCTCTGATGATGATGATCTCAGTTTTACCATCATTCAGCTTAAGTTTCCTCTTAGCCATCCAAATCTTAATATCAGACATTAGAGATTCAAACTTTATCTTAGTATCGTTGATATCTGACATCTTAACATAGAGCTGGGTGTCATTAGCATAAAAATGATAGGACACATCATGAGCATCAAGGAAAGACGATAAACTACTTGTGTAGATAGTAAATAGAATATAATATGACAAGTAAATGAAAACCCATTTTCTTCTAAGTTCAACAAACTACAGCACACCCTTGTTTTACAATTAGGATGTGGTTGAAAAAATCCATCGCATAATGAGTAATCATATACAAAGTCACTGAACATAGGTTCAATGGGAATACTTTGTGGCCGCGTCACTCACCCAACCATATCTAAAAACAAGTCATTTCACTTCACTGCATTTCTGCTGCTTACTGCCAAAAATATGTTTAAAAATCTGTTTCTGATTCACCTAGACTCATAGTTGTTACACTTCACTGCACTTGTTTTGCTGCTTTAACTCCAGCAATACACTATTGTTTCACGACTGACACTAACATACCTAACAGTGACCGAGTTCAAGGGCCATCTTGAAACAAAGAAATGACTGTAAGCTTCTGTGTCAGTGATTGTACATGCAAAAAAAGGAATTGTACATCAACCAGTGAGGCTTCCTATGGGATCATAATGAATGCATAAGTAAAAATGCAATTGTATTTTGAAAAAAGGTTGTAACTTTTTGCTCATCGTATAAGCAATTCATCATATACCAGTTTATAAAATTACGGTCTTCTATATACAGCATAAAATAAATATATTATTACATGTAATTACAACAAAAGGCGACAAGGTCCCATGTGCTGAATGCCTCATGTAGTGGTGACTTCACTACTAGCTGAGAAATGACATTATTACTACCTAAGAGGCTTTAGGAAGGGAAGAGGTTGTGTAGATCAGATATTCATTCTTAGATCTTTAGCGGAAAAGTTTCTAGAGAAGGGAAAGAAGTTGTATGCGGCTTTCATGGATTTGGAGAAAGCATATGACAGGGTGGATACACAAGGATTGTGGAAAATGTTAAGAATATATGGAGTAGATGGGAAGTTGCTGAATGCTGTGAAGAGTATGTACGATGGTGCGAAGGCTGCAGTGCGTGTGGATGGTGAATTAAGTGAATTTTTCTCTTTGAAAGTTAGGTTGAAACAGGGATGTGTCATGTCCCCATGGTTGTTCAATCTGTACATGGATGGGGTAATAAGTGAGGTACAAGGTAGGGTAGTGAATGTTGGAGTGGCCCTGGTGAGAGAGGATAGTGTTTGGAAACTCCCTGTACTGTTGTTTGCAGATGATACTGTGTTGTTGAGTGAAGACGAAGGGGAGCTGCAAGGCTTGGTGGATGAGTTTGGGAGAGTGTGTAAGAAACGGAATCTAAAGGTGAATGTAGGGAAGAGTAAAGTGATGGTCTTTGAGAGAGGTGAAGTCAGTGAATGTACAGTGAGGTTGGATGGTGAGGAATTGGACAATGTGAGTATGTTTAAGTACTTGGGTAGTGTGATGAGTAAGGATGGAGGTTTGGAGGGTGAAGTGCTTGAAAGGGTACAGCAGGGAAGAAAGGTTGCTGGTTCTTTGAAAGCAGTGATAAGAAACAGGGAAGTGGGCATGGAAGTGAAAAAGTTACTACATGACAGTATTGTGATACCAACTCTTACGTACGGAAGTGAAGCTTGGATGTTGTTGGAAGGACACAAGTCAAGGGTGAGAGCAGTGGAAATGAGTTATTTAAGAGGAGCCTGTGGAATCACATGGAGAGACAGGCTGACAAATGAGGATATAAAGGAGCTTTGTGGTGTGGATGTGGATGTGATAGGAAGCGTTATGAGGAACACACTGAGGTGGTTTGGCCATGTGGAGAGGATGGAGGGTGAAAGACTGACGAAGAGAGTGTATGTGAGTGAGGTGGAGGGGGGAAGAGGGAGGGGGAGGCCGAGAATGAGATGGAGGGATGGGGTGGAGAGGTATATGAGAGAGGGGGGGTGTGAGCTGGGAGCAGGGCAGTGAAATGGCGGGGGACAGGACGACTTGGAGGCGATTTGTTTGTGGCCACCCCAAAAGGGATTGAGGCATCTGGCAATAGATAGACAGACAGACTACCTAAGAAGTGAGTCACTCCCTTCAGTGCATAACAAAACCATAATACTTTCATGAAGAAGAAAGCATACAGTGAGTGGTTGAGAAGCAGAGGCATGGAGGAAATCAAGAGGCAGAAGACAGAGTTATATGTGGAGAGAAAGAGAAAGGTGAAAAGATTAGTAAGAGAGCAAGAAGAGAGTGAATGAGGAATTTGGAAAGAATTTGAGTGTATAGTGGAGGAAATGTAAGAAAATGTTCTGGAAAGTGGTAAAAAGAATTAGACAGTGTGATAATGAAGTCAGTAGGGGAGTGAATGATAAAACTGGTACACTGCTACTGGAGAAGGGAGAAAAAGTGAGCAGATGGAGAGAACACTTTACGGAACTGTTAAACAGAGAATGAAAGTAATGCAAGTATAAGTTGCTGGAAAGTGGCTGGGAGAAGGTAGGAGATGAGAAGAAAGGAAGAAATCAGTAGGACAGAAGTAGTGAAAGCAATGAAGAAAGTTAAAATGGGGAAATCTCCAGGAATTGATTGAATGTGTGAAATGCTGAAGCATGGGAGAGAGACAGTAGTAGAATGGATATGGAAGATGAGCAAAGTGGCCTGGGAGGAAGGCAGAGTTCTGGAGGATTGGAAATCAGGTATAATCATTCATCTGTACATAGGAAAAAAGGAAAAAGAAGTGTGTGGTAATCATAGGGGCATTTGTCTTCTGAGTGTAATAGGAAAAGCATACAGAAAGATACTTATTGACAGAGTAAGGGAAATAGCAGAGGAATTAGTTGCAGATGAACAGGGAGGGTTTAGGAAGGGAAAAGGATGTGTAGATCAGATATTCGTCCTTAAGTCTTTAGTGGGAAAGTTTCTAGAGAAGGGAAATAAGTTGTATGCAGCCTTTATGGAATTGGAGAAAGCATATGACAGAGTGAATAGACAGGGAATGTGGGAAACATTAAGAATATATAGAGTAAATAAGAAGCTCTTGAATGCCATGAAGAGTATGTATGAGGGTGCTAAGGCTGCACTGCATGATTATGAATAGTGAACTGAGTGAATTTTTCTATTTGAAGGTTGGATTGAAACTGGGATATGTCATGCCTCCATGGTTGTTCAATCTGTACATGGATAGAGTTATAAAATGGATTCAAGGTGAGGCAGTGGATGTTGGAACATCCCTAATGAGAGAGAGCAGCATTTGGAAACTTCCTGTACTGTTGTTTGCAGATAATACTGTATTGTTAAGTGAGAATGAAGAGAAACTGCAAGGCTTGGTGAATGAGTTTGGGAGAGTGCGTAAGAAACAAAATCTAAAGGTGAATATAGGGAACAGTAAAGTTATGGTCTTCGAGAGAAATGAAGTCAGTGCATGTACTATTGCGGTCAGGAGTTCTTAGCCACCCTTGTCCAGCCAACACGTGAATGCGGCAGCGTCGCATTCACAAGCACAGAAGTTGCCTTCGATGCATTTCTGTCGAAAAATATCCCTTCAGCTTTGGGCTTGTACTAATGGATAAAGCAATAGTGCTATTTACTTTGAAGGCTTGACTGATAATACGAATATATCATAATGATTATTTAATAACTTGTTTCTTGTATAGAGCCAAGCAAGTGACAAATATATATATTTGGTTCCACTCCAAGACTTCCTATAGGTTTGAACCAGCCAACACAGAGTGAACAAATTCGAAACATTCATTTGTTAACAGAAGAGAGAGAGAGAGAGAGAGAGAGAGAGAGAGAGAGAGAGGGAGCGTGTACGGTGGGCACCTGTGAATTTTGGAATAATGAGGTGGAGGCAGACTGGCACAGGGAAATGCAAGGGATGAGAAACCCTGGATTTCTGTGATCCATTGAAAACAGGCCACAGTGTGATTATTTCTTCCATCAGTCACTAGAACTTGCATTGCTTTGTGATAATTTTTTTCAGGATTGCTTTCGTTGAAGTAATGAATTAGGAGATAAATGCTGTTGGTTTAACAAAAAACTGTGATTAAGAAAGTAATTTGCCTCTCTGTCCTGAGAGAGATATCCAGTTAATGAGAAAAATACTCATGAGTTTGCCAAAAATCTCCAGGTGCCAACCACCGGAGAGAGAAAAAAATGCGAACATAAGGCATTTAACAGAAGTTACGCGGCCTGCCCAATAATTTGACAATGTCAACTGGCGTTACCCTGAATAAAACCCATCTTTCATTATGTCCGACGAGACGTTATCCTGGGATTAAACTCCTTCATCAGCCAAAAGAAAAATTCCATGTTTAGCTCAAGCACCTTATTTACTCGTATCGCATAAAATCATGTGTATGTAGATGGAATGAAGCCCCTTATCTACGGCCTGGCAAACTCCCTGTAAAGAGTACCCGGTACTATTTTCTGCCGACAGACTGAGTTAAGCGGTGAGACTCATCTTTCATGTAAGGAAATCCACCCAGCCTGTGTGTGTGTGTGTGTGTGTGTGTGTGTGTGTGTGTGTGTGTGTGTGTGTGCGTGTTGAATTGAGTGTCATCTGACTTGTGGAGCATGGTATGCGAGTTGGTCGGCTGGTGACTGGGTGGGTGGATTGGTTAGTGTAGGCTGGTTGTTTCACAGGCGGATTAGGTGGAGTGGGTGGGCGAGAGGGAGGGGAAAGGGTTGTTGGGCTGGTTAAGTGGGGTGGAGTGGGGTTCGTGCATTGTTTAAGTGGGGTGGGTGGTGGGGCTACTAGTAGGACAAGGCAAGAGACGGGTTTCTGTCGTCCTACTTTCGAGACATGCTGTATTGAGTAAGGTTGTGGGTATGTGCGTTGATGGGTGGGTGTGTAGGTGGATGGACGGATTGTTGGAAAACAGGCCACTTGGACTAGGTGATATGAGTTAATGTCCGAGTTGGGATGAGTTTAGTGTCCGGAAAATCGGTCCACAGGGGATATTATTCTGGAATTATGCTGAAGTAGGTATATATATATATCCAGTGGGTCACAACAGGTCCATCGTGCAATACGTCTGTTGGTTAAGAGGTCTGTTTCAACTGCATGCATCAGTGGGCGATATAACCACGTCGGGTAACAGGTTTATGGGGAAAATAGGTTCATTTATGAAAAATACATCCATGGGTATACGACCATGTAGGAAACCTGTATCCATGGAGAGATTCAAGGTCGACGGAAAAATTGGTCCGTGGGGAGAAAATACATCAATGGGGAAAATCAGTTCATGGGAAAATAGGTTACGTAGAAAAGTAGGCATCTTTGAAAAAAAAAAAAAAAGTCATTAAGGAAAATAGATCCATGGAGGATTGCGCTCCAAGTGGTGAAAATGTCCATTGCTAAAAATATTCATGGGGTGAAAATAGGTCCATTGGGGCATACACGTACTGTAAACATACATGGAATATTTAAAATAAGTGGGACCTAAAATATCCAACTTTTAACAGCGACCGTTGCCTGGAATTAGGCTTACCTCTGCACACCTTGGACCAAACAACCATTAGCCAGACCCTATTACCACTTCGTCATCCAGTTATTATATTTCATAATTTACCTTCATTTAGTTATTTAGGCATATAAAGCCAACTGAAACGAGAGGAAAAATCCCTGTTTAACTGTGCTGAGCACCTCATTTCTCCACCTCATTCCTCTAAAATTCACAGGCACCCACTACTCTCTCTCTCTCTCTCCTGTTAACAAATAAATGTTTCGAACTTGTTCACTCTGTGTTCGCTGGGTCAAACCTACAGGACGTCATGGAGTGGAACCAAATATACATATTTATCACTCGCTTGGTTCTATACGAGAAACAGGTTATTAAATAATCAGTATGATATATTCGTGATATCAGAGTCAAACCTTCAGTGTAAATATTACTATTGCTTTATCAATTAGTATAAGCCCAAAGCTGAAGGGATATTTTTCAACAGAAATGCATCAAAGGCAACTTCTGTGCTCGTGAATGCGACGCTGCCACATACACGGGTTGGCTGGACGAGGGTGGCTAAGAACTCCTGACCACAATAGTACACTGAGGCTGGATGACGAGGAAATGGAAAATGTGAGTGCATTTACATACTTGGGTAGTGTAATGAATAAGAATGGAATTTTGGAGGATGAAGTGCATGAAAGAGTACAACAGGGAAAAAAGGTTGCTAGTTCTTTGAAAGCAGTGATAACAAATGGGGAAGTGAGCATGGATGTAAAAAAGTCACTGCATAAGAGTACTCTATTGTGATACCAACTCTGATGTCTGGACGTGAAGCTTGGACCTTGCTGGAAGAACATAAGTCAAGAGTGAGTGCAGTGGAAATGAGTTACAGTAAACCCTCATTATACGATGGGGTTCCGTTCCTGAAAACCCCATCGTAAAGCAATCCCATTATAACATGGAGTCAATGGGGATACGTTCCCAGACGTGCCTAAACTCTCACATACACACACCTTAGCACTCACATACATGAAATATCCTTATGTTTAAACATTTAAAGTAACACATTAATAGTGAATAAAGAGAAAAAAGCATGAAAACTACAGTATACAGTAGATCTTACCTTTACTGAAGCAAGCAACGGTTGTTTATGTGGTTCCTAGACAATTCGCCATGAAGTCGACAATTCGACGTCATAATATGGACGTTCCCCGTCAGGACAATTCCCCGTCATTCTACAAACATACTTATTACTGATTAACTGATACTTTAATAACTAATTCTCAGGGGGATCTATCAAAGTCTATTTTCATTCAACAGCATTGGCTTTGGATATCATTTGTAAGCTGCACTTTTAGACAATATTTAACTTGTTTCTACCTTGCTGTAGTTGACTTTGAATTATGTTCTAGCATCACCCACAGCTGTTTTCATTAATTTCCATTGGTACTACAACATCCTGGGTATATTTTAAAACGACTTTGAAGAGGTGCAAGTACAGTACTAAAAAACTAGTGTACTTCCTAAATAAACTGATATGAAAATAAACGACGGGGAATCATCCTGACGACGAAAAGTCCTGATGGCGAATTGTCTTGTTATTGTTGTGATGACGAATTGACTTGATGACGAAATAACTCGAAACATTTATATAGACGTAACATGAAGATTATTTGTATACTGTAATTCCAAAGTATGTCGATTGTTCACTTAAGGTAATTAAGCATTTATATAAATGCCAATGTCTCGTATGTAGCCTTATGCTAAGATGAAGGATCGATCATAAATCAGCTGATTCACGTTTCAATATATTATTTTTCATTTAATGCCCATGATTTGATGCCATATTTTACATTTACTATATAAACAATAAACCATCATCACTTTTATAACTTACATAATTAAAAAACTAGTGTACTTGCTAAATAAACTGATACGTAAATAAATGATGGGGAATCGTGCTGACGGCGTATTGTCCCTACTCGGCCTCACAGTCACAGGGACTCACAGCCCTCACTCATCAATGTCAGAACTGCCTGGCTGGGCAGGGCTAGCTAATGAGGCTGGACCGGTGGACAAGTGTGTGTGGTCTAATGCCGACAGTGTGAGGACGTTTTTGTTGCGTTTGCACATTCGCTATTCACTGAGCCGCAGATGATCCATCGTTGTTGCAAATCGTTCCCATTGTATAGTGGGCATAGGGTACTAAAATTTTGACATTGTATAAGCGAAATATCATACAATGAGGCATTGTATAATGAGGGTTTACTGTATATGAGAAGGGCATCTGGAGTTACATGGAGAGAGACTGACAAATTAGTAAGTGAAGGAACGTTGTGGTGTGGATGTGGATGTGACAGAAAGTGTTAGGAGAAATATACTGAGGTGGTTTGGCTATGTGGAGAGGATGGAGAGCGAGAGACTAATGAGGAGTGTGCGAGTAAGGTGGAATGGGGGAGAGGGAGGAAGAGGCCGAGGATGAGATGAGGCATGAATTGGAGAGGTATATGAGAGAGGGGGGTAAGAGCTGGGGGTAGGGCAGTGAAATGGCGTGGGGACAGGGCAACATCGAGGCGATTTGTGTATGGCCACCCCTTACGGGATTAAGGGTCT
Source organism: Coenobita brevimanus (assembly GCF_032717465.1). NCBI lineage: Eukaryota > Metazoa > Arthropoda > Malacostraca > Decapoda > Coenobitidae > Coenobita > Coenobita brevimanus. The sequence continues at coordinate 49,290,948 of NC_137008.1, forward strand.
AGCAATAGATAGGTAGAGACTATCATGAAGAGTAGACTGTAGCACCAGTCGAGCAGGGCAGTACTCCCGAGGTGGATGGAAAGCTGATGACAAGGAGTGCTCGAGCTCCCGTTTCATCAGCCCTCAGGACTAGTTCCTGACCATCCCCCTTTGCTGAACTTTTTCAGTGTCTCAGTTACACAGAGAGTAGGCCAGCATGCTCTCCAATACAAATTTCTCTAACTATCTACACCAAATTGCATGCACAGTACACACTACACTTCCTTTTCCAAAATAAAAAAAAAATCATGGCATCTCAACATTCAGCCTTGGAGTCCGGGGGGGGGGGCATAAATGACCCCATCTTCCGCCTCTCTTCCGGTGATGACTTGAGCTGCCTGGAACCACTGTCTGACTCACTTCTTCTTCATTTCTGCAACATTTGCGACCTTTCCTCTAACTTTCGCTCTGTTGAGCACCACCTCTCCTCCTCTAAACGTCACCTTCTTTTTCTAACTGAGACTCTGCTGTCTGAGGCAACTGACAGCAAACCCTTTTCTGTATCCTCCTACTTTCTCTATACTCATTTCAAAGCCAAAGGTGGCTGTTGTGTATATATACGCAACGACTTATCTTCTCTCGTGTTCCTGAACTCGATTATTCTGAATTCTCTACACTCTGGCTTCGGCTTTCCTGTCATTCTCTGACTAAATATATCTGTGCTGTTTACTTATCCCCTAATTCTACAGACCATCAAAAATTCTTTGACTATCTTACTTCTAAGATGGAACACATTTTTATCCATTTCTCCTTTCTCTGAAATCTCCATTTTAGAAGATTTCAATGTTCACCACCACCTTTGGCTCTCCTCTCCTTTCACTGATCCACCTGGTGAACAAGCCTACATCTTTTCTATCCTTAATGACCTAGAGCAGATTGTACAGCACTCTACCCATATTCAGGACCGCCTTGGAGAGAGCTCCAACATACTTGACCTTTTCCTGACAACTAATCCTTCTGCTTACACTGTTAATCTTTTCTCTCCGTTGGGCTCCTCCGATCACAATCTTATCACCTGAACCTGTCCTATCACTCCAGTGCGGCCTGTGGACCCTCCAGGGAAACATCGTCTGTGGCATTTTGGAGCCGCGGATTGGGAGGCCCTCAGGCAGTAGTTCTTTGATTTTCCTTGGAATGATTATTGCTTCCATGGCCGGGTGCCATCTGAGTGTGCCCTGCGCATTACAGAGGTTATTCTCTCGGGCATGGAAGCATACCTTTCTTTCTCGTATCCTTTGTCTAATGCAAGAAAACATTGGTTTAATCACGCTTGTTCTAATGCTGTCCGCAACAAGGAGAGGGCCTACAAAAGGTACCGGAGCCATCCCACCCCTGAATCACATCATCTTTACGTTTCTGCCCGGAATCGTGCTAAGTCTGTTTTTCGTTCTGCTAAAAATAATTTAATCCGTACTAAATGCTCTCAACTCTCCAACTCGAATTCTTCCTGCTCCTCCTGGCACCTTGCCAAAAATCTTTCTAACAACTTTACCTCATCATCCTTCCCTCCTCTTTTCTACTCTGATGGTTCTGTAGCTATTTCTTCTATTGATAAAGCAGTTCTCTTCACACAGACTTTCTCCTCCAATTCCACCTTAGACGATTCCGGTGCTGTTCCTCCATCACTTCCCCCCTGACTTCCTCATGGCTGATATTAAAATTTCTTCAGCTGATGTATTTTCTGCCATCACTGGCCTCAATACTAACAAGGCATATGGGCCTGATGGACTCCCTCCTGTTGTCCTCAAGAACTGTGCTTCTGTGCTTACACCCTGCCTAGGCAAACTCTTTCGCCTATGTCTGTCAACTTGTACCTTTCCTTCTTGCTGGAAGTTTTCTCTCATTCAGCCTGTCCCAAAGAAGGGTGATCACTCCCAACCCTCCAACTAACGTCCAATTGCTTTAACGTCCTGTATTTCAAAAGTTTTCGAGTCAATTCTCAACAGAAAAATTTTAAGGCATCTTTCTTATCACAACCTTCTTTCTGATCGTCAGTACGGGTTCCGTCAGGGATGCCCCACTGGCGATCTTCTCACCTACCTTTCAGGCTTCTGGTCATCCTCCTTTCGGGACTTTGGTGAAAGCTTTGCCGTTGCACTTGACATCTCAAAGGCTTTCAATCGAGTCTAGCATAAATCTTTAATTTCCAAACTGCCCTCCTACGGTTTCTATCCTTCTATCTGAGCCTTCATCGCTAGCTTCCTTTCTGGTCATTCTATAGCCGCTGTTGTAGACGGTCATCGTTCTTCTCCCAGATCTATCAACAGTGGTGTTCCTGAGGCCTCTGTCCTATCACCAACTCTCTTCCTTTTATTCATCAATGACCTTCTAAGCTATACATCTAACCCTATCCACTCATACGCTGATGACTCCACCCTTCACCTTTCCACTCGGTTCCCACAACGCCCATCTCAGAAGTTACTTCAACAAACAAGGGATGAGGCTATGGCACACCTAATGTCTGACTTGGCTCGTATCTCTGACTGGAGTAAAAACAATCTGGTTGTTTTTAATGCATCTAAGACTCAGTTCTTACACCTATCAACCCGACAAAATCTTCCACAGGTATACCCACTAATGTTTAATAATATTCAGCTTAATCCTGCATCATCCTTGAACATGCTTGGGGTTTCATTTACTCGGGACTTATCTTGGAAAGATCATATTACGTCTCTTGTAAAATCTGCTTCCAAGAGATTAGGTGTGCTAAGTCGACTCCGTTCTTTCTTTACCCCTGCACAATTGTTGACTCTATACAGGGGTTTTATCCGCCCCTGTGTGGAGTACAACTCTCACGTGTGGGGAGGCTCCCCACATACAGCTCAATAGGGTGGAGTCAAAGGCTTTTCGTCTCATTAACTCTCCTCCTCTTACTGACTCCCTTCAACCTCTGTCTCTGCCGCACTGTTGCATCTTTCTCTCTTTTCTATCGCTACTATAATGGTCACTGCTCCTCTGAACTGTCTGCTTGCATTCCTCCACCTCTACGATGGGCAAGTAGCACCCGTCTAGCAGCAAACTGTCATCCCTTTTCTCTCCAACTCTCTAATGCAAGAGTTAACCGTTACTCCCAGTCTTTCATTTATGCTACAGGTCAACTCTGGAATTGTCTCCCTCTCTCTGTATTTCCTGCTGCCTATGATATCCAGTCTTTCAAACGCAGTGTGTCCAGGCATCTCGAAATGATCGGATCTTGAATTTGGCTCTCTATTGTATCTTGTTTTTCTCTTGGAGGGAACTGTTATTGCGGGCTCATGTCTTTGGTTCCTTCTTCCTCGCATAAACAAAAAAAATTATTAAGCAATCATATCTAACAAATATCTACATAATATTCAACAAATTAACATAAACACCAAATGTGAAAGGTATGTCAGACTCACAAATATCCAAAACACACTGCAGTATTATTGTATCTGTACAGAATTTACATCAGTTTCCACACCATCAAACATGGGTTAATGTAGTTTGTTTTCAAGGAACCACTACAGGTACCTCTTATTTTCCATCCAACCATCATCCAATCCTATGTTGCCCCATGAAGAGCAGGAACCCAGAGCTAGGCAAGCTGGTCCTGACATTTAACACGAGAGTGACCGGCCCCACTCATCCCTGAGTGGCATTATGTGAGCAATAAACCCCAACCATCCCTTGGATATAAACCTACACAGGCTCAATCCCATTGAAGCACCTTTATTACCCACGAAACCACCAGGCACCATAACTGAGTTACATGGTTACCACCCAGCATAGTAAATGGTTTCCTGGTGTACAGGAAACTATTCGGCTTGTCACTCAGTGTAAAGTTACCCATAGGCAGAAGGTAGAGGAAAGAACGAAGGAAATAAAGACAGACGAGGGAGTGCAAAGTCATCCATAAGCAAAAAGAAGAGGAAAGACAGAAGAGGAAGGAAGAAAGGAAAGTGCAGACACCCAAAGCTGACAGAAGAGGAAGGAAGAAAGGAAAGGGCAGACACCCAAAGCTGACAGAAGAGGAAGGAAGAAAGGAAAGGGCAGACACCCAAAGCAGCACCACACTGAGTGAGTGGATGGTGAGCACCCCCATCTACCACTAACTTTATCAATTAATTTAATGCATAATTTCTTCTACATTAAAGTTTTTTTTTTTTTTTTTTTTTTCTCAACAACCTTCAGCACTGCATATCCTACTTACTGGTTTTAATTTTTTTGGACTGGCTAATATCAGCATCAAATCAATAATCTGGCAAACTAAATTTAATGCTGAAAAATTTCTTGTACACTACAGTAATTTTAAAACTACAGTTTTATGACAATATACTTGAAACGAAATTCAGCATGCATAACTGAGATTTTTTTTTTTTAACAGGTTCTACAGTATTCCTGAATATTAAAGAATAATAACAACACACTGAAACTGTATTTACTGTCGGAACATTTCTCCCATCAATTCACAAAACTGTGAAATCAAGATCGATTACTACAAAGACACTCTCCATGTCATATGTCCATCCTCCCTATTCTCCAACTCTCCCCTACACCCTTAAACCAATCAACTAATCCATCACATCATCTCTTAGTACCCCCTGGTGGAAGATGGCAGAACCATCTCAAGGTAACTTACCCTAACATACATCCCACTCAACACTCCTCTTCCTCTTTCTTCTTTCTCAAAAATATACCATACTACTGCACACTTTTACTGTTGTGATGAGTGAGTGGTTAGCATCACTGACAGCTAAGTTGTTGGACCAACAGTGCCAGACAGTGAAGCTGTTGCCCCAACAAAGCCAGGGTTTGAATCCTGCTGCAGGCAGCTGTTGTAACATGACTTACATGTTCAGCTGAGGGTTCATAAGAAGCTAGGGTAACACCTGTGAGGGGAGGGGGATAACTGAGGCAACTTGAATAATGCAGTATCCTTATATCCATCTATCCATCATTCAATCTTATGTTGCCCCAGGAGATGCATGGGAGCCCGGGGCTAGGCAAGTTGGTCCTGACATTTAAGATGAGAGTGACCAGCCTCAATCATCCCTGAGTGGCATTACGTGAACAATAAACCCCAACCATCCCTTGGCTATAAACCTTCAACGGCTCAATCTAATTGGAGTGCCTTAATTACTCATTAAACCACTAGGTGCCATAATTTGGTTATATGGTTACCACACAGCATAGTAAATGGTTTCCAGGTGTACGGGAAGCCATTTGGCTTGTCACTCAGTATCCTTTTATCCCAAGATAATTAGTGAATATGCCATCACAGGCTCAAAGGTCTTAGTTACAAAAAAATAGGGATTGCAGCTAAGTGCTTCATGGTGTCTGTTGCCACCTTTACCTTTTACTGTCATCTTCCTAAGTGGCTCTCTATCCCAGGATAACAGGTGAATAACCCACCACAGGCACAAAGGCCTTAGTCAGAGATGTGAACTGCAGGCATGTGCCTTACAACATCTGTCCCCACCTATATCTTTCACTCTATTCTTCCTTACCATGTAAAGTCTGTCTCTTCCAAATTACCTTCAATCTCAAAATTAAAGAGTATCTTCAGCACCCTATCTAAGTGCATTTTTTGTAACAGGCCATAGTTTCTCAATGTATTCCTTTTTATCCATTTGGTAATTCTCACTCCTATCACTTTTTCCTCCACTCAAACTGATTTGTACAGTTTTTCTATTACCTGAATTATCCAAACCCATCACCAAAACTGAACACAAAGCATTATTTCTCCTTTCAGCTTACCAAGAGTTTGGTAGTTGAGCGCAACTAACTGACACCCTGCATTCCAGAACTGGTGAGGAAGGAAGTTGGATGAGTCAACACGGGTGCCTCTGGGGTACACTCGAGATAACTGCCGCTTGTTGTAGTTGACGAATTCCATGGGACTCTCTTTTAATAAGTTGCTAGCTTGTGTTTCAACAAATGAAGACATTTCATAACTTCTGTTTCGTTCTGTTGGGATAAAAAAAAAAAAAAAAAATACTGTCAGTGTATGAAAAGCAAATAGAGGGTAAATAGAATGTAATATTAAGCTGTATAGTGCTTCACCATTATCATCCTTGAAAGATGAACAGATATTTAGAAGAGCTGGTGAACTATTAAACAAAACACCCACTGAAATGGGCCACACATCTTTTCACTCCTCTTACTCCTCTTTATCTTCATTAACATCATCACCTCTCTCTAATGGGATGAAGTAGTATCCAAAGAAATAATATATTTATATATATATAGCATACACAGGTATATACATCATCCAATCCTATGTTGCCCCATGAGAAGTGTATGAGCCTGGGGCTAGGCAAGTTGGTCCTGACATTTAAGATGAGAGTGACCAGCCTCACTCATCCCTGAGTGGCATGATGTGAGCAAAAACCCCCAACCACCCTTTGGATATAAAACTTCCCCAGCTCAATCCAACTGGAGCGCCATAATTACCCAGTAAACCACCAGGTGCTAAAGTTTTGTTTTATATATATATATATATAGTTCCGTTTCATTCGTTTTGTTTTTAAAGGTTCCAACATGCTTGCATGCGTCGGCCTTGGTCACCTAATAGTGGCTCTCCATGCTGCATGATCCATTGCAGCCTCCCCGTTCAGTCCCTTAACCCTGAGGTCCCACTTAATGACCTCGTCCTGTCTTTTTGATCTACCCCTCATAAACCCACCCCCAATATTAATACTTCTCACTTTCCTCACCCAATTATCATCCCCCATCCTCTCCACATGCCCAACCCATCTCAAGCTACCTCTCCTCATCACAGCACCAATACACTTCAGTCCCATCCTACCTCACAACTCTTCCATCGTAAACCCAGCCCCCCCAGACCTTGCACACAGGGACGCATTACACATCAACCTAATCATTGTCATTTCTGTACATCTGAGCCTGCGAAAATCCTCCTCCTCCTTTACTGCCCAGGTCTCACTACCATACAGCATTACACTCCTAACATATGCTGCATACAAAGACCCCTTAGCACGTACGGAGAGTCCTTTCAATGTCAGGAGAGGCAAGAGGTCCCTGAACTTCTTACAACCACATCTCACCCTAGCCACAGAGCTAGCTCCAGCCCCACCTCCGGCACAAAACATGTCTCCCAAACAACAAAACTCGTCCACACACTCGAGAGAATCACCGCAAGTTCAATCCTTTCATGCCTGACAATCTCCAACTGCTCTCCCTGACCCGCCGTACACATAAAATCAGCATTATCTTGCAGTCTACCTCTTATACCACTACATCTCTTGTGCACCCATTTATCACAAACATCGCACAAAATCGAATTACTTCCCACGCCCTTGTGGCATACTGCACATGGCCACTCTCCCTCGTCTTTGACAGTACCACCACCAACCCTAGATTTCATCACTTTTGTTTTATCTGCATTTATCCTTAAGCCGTTGTGCCCTATACCATCTCTCCACTTCTTAAATCTTTCCTCTGCCTCCCTTTCGTTCTCTGCAATCAACACCAAATCATCAGCATACAACATCTCCCATGGGAGTCAGTTTCTGAAGTCACGTAAGAGGACTTCAAGTACCATGATAAACAACATGGGACTCAAAACTGACCCCTGATGCACACCAACGTTCATGGAAATCTCATATACTGTATGTGTGTGTATATATCATCACCATCATCATCATCAGCCGTTTGAGTATCCACTGCAGGACCAGCCTATCCCAACAGAACTCGGGACAATACAGCCAATGTATCTCTACCAAGTGGCTTAGGCTGTCTTGTAGAGATTGTATGTGGGGTGAGAAGTGCTTGTAAGTGTAACTGTAGTGCTGGAGTGGCTTTGGGTGAGTGTGTAGTCCGTGAACAAAGTGTAATCGGCCCGCGCAAGCCAACTGGGGGCAAGCATACTTTACAGTAAGCGACACTGGTT